>NC_139234.1:69903077-70121963 GCF_977018435.1 Lepisma saccharinum | reverse complement strand
GTTCATATCTGAGTTAGCTTGTTTGACTATCTATTATTTTTGCTATGGCTGTGGCTATTGATGTCCCTTTCTGAATTCCATGTTGGTTTCTGTTTATCCTTGTTGCTGCTTGTTATCTGAGTTAGGTTGTTTGACTTCAGGACTATCCTTTTTTAACTTTATTGTTGATTGCTTTTTTGTTTATTTCCTTATTTGTTTTTATTTCTGAATCTATTTGTTTTGTGTCTTGTAATATTATTTACTATAGTAACAAAATTATTTTCCTTCCATCCCACATTATTATTCTGAGCAACAGAACTTCTCCTTCTTTCCCATATATTTGATTATTTCTGGTGTAAAAGTACATTTTTTTCAAAGTGAATGTTTTAAAAGTACAATTTTTACAAAGTTAATGTTTTAAAAGTACAATTTTTACAAAGTTAATGTTTTAAAAGTACAATTTTTACAAAGTTAATGTTTTAAAAATACTATTCTTTCAAAGTTAATAATTTAAGAGTACAATTCTTCTGCTATTTGAACTTTTGTACAATTTTGTTATTATTGTTAAAATAAATATGTTAGTTGATATAAAATTACAGTAAATTTTCAGGAATTTATATATTAAATTTCAAAATAGTGTTACTTGCTCAAGATAGCGGACAAAATAAATTAAACTTTGACAAATACTGAACAAGAAATATACAAGTATGTTGATAGAATAATCAATTTTTGAAGAAAATAATTTTGTTACTATAGTAAATAATATTACAAGACACAAAACAAATAGATTCAGTAAACAAATAAAAACAAATAAGGAAATAAACAAAAAAGCAATCAACAATAAAGTTAAAAAAGGATAGTCCTGAAGTCAAACAACCTAACTCAGATAACAAGCAGCAACAAGGATAAACAGAAACCAACATGGAATTCAGAAAGGGACATCAATAGCCACAGCCATAGCAAAAATAATAGATAGTCAAACAAGCTAACTCAGATATGAACCAGCAACATACCTCAGATATCTAGCAGCAACAAGGCATAGAATAGAGTAAAACAGGACATGCTTATGGAGAAACTCAACAACATAGGAATAAAAGGGACAGCCAACACAAATACGCTACATCATACATAGCCCGTGCGAATAGAAAATTAACAACATCACCAGTAACTACTTATACCTGCTAGAACAACTAAGCGACTATAGTTAATCAGAAAAATACATATTTTCACGAACTAATTTACCTCTACGATAATAATGCTGTACTAGCAGAATGCCAAGGCTTCAAAAGATAGCTCCCAGAACAAAGTACAGCGTGGAGTATAGGGTCACATGCAAATGATTATTCAAAGGAGCTTCGTAGATCAATAAGACAATAGCGATTATTCTAAGTACTGCAACTTGACCGAAAGTAGGAAACCTACACAAGAACATCAACACAAAAAGGAAAGATACTTACTACCATTACAGCACCCACTCAATATCACAAAAGACCATGCAAAATATTCTAACAACAATCTGCTTCATAACATAAAAAACTGCTAAGTTCCCTACTGCAACTTGACCGAAAATAGGAAACCTACACGAGAACATCAACACAAGAAGGAAAGGTACTTACTACCGATACAGCAGCCACTCAATATCACAAAAGACCATGCAAAATATTCTACAACAATCTGCTTCATAACATAAAAAACTGCTAAGTTCCCAAAAAGTATCCAATCAATGAAAGAAAACTGGTTGAAAAGGGAGAACTCTCTACAGTCTCGCAGAATTATAGGAAAATAACAGCAAAACTTGGAAGCATACACACTCAATAATGCTCAATATGGATACACTTCACATGCAATCCCCTGCAAAAGGCACATAGCAGACTCTCATCTGAACTTGGACACCAAAAACACCACTTTTGGATTACTAATACTCATAAATACTACATTGCCTGCCCTTGATTGAATAGCGTGGATGCAAACTTCATAGCAAAATATTGAAAAACGTCAGATGTATGTTCGTATAAGTGTGTAAATGTGTGTGTGTGTGTGAGTGTGTGTGTAGCGTGCGTGCGTGTGTATAAAAGAGAATATATAGGCATTTACCAGAGTGTGGTCTTACATAAATTGATAAAAACAGCAATATAGAACCTGATAGAATAGGAAATAGTAAAAAATAAGGTTTTTAACATGCCAAAGTAATTAGTTTAGATTGTTAATTATAAGAAACATAAGTTAATTACAAGAAATATAAATGAAATGCGCTAAATAAGTACAATTGTTTGGTTTGAAGGTAGTGAATATATCGAATTTGTGCAAAAGTTTGCATTATAACCAGTGAATTAAACAACGTTTGCGTTAGAATAGCACAAAATAGCATACTTATTAGATTAATAACAAACTTTCTGATGCAGTAAAATATTGACTAGGGCTGAATGATTCAATTACTGTAAAATATTAGTCTCAGATTGAAGTAAATAAAGTGTAAACAATACCCTTTGTTTGTAAAATAGGGTTCTTAATTCCTTTGATAGCCGAAATATAAAGTTGTACACATTAATTTGAGAGTTTTAGCAATATTTGTCCTGAAATGGATATAAATGTAACTTGTTAAGCGTGCCAAATACGAAATATTTAAAAAACAGTACAGTATAACCTCAATTTTGAAAGCTAACAGTACTCTAGTGTTTCTACATAGGCGTCTGTAGTGGTAAAATACATCCAGTCCTTAAGATTTTTGGCCATCCATTCATCCTCAGCGTCACAATTAGTCACAAAAGCAAAAAAGCGAAATCTTGTGGTTGTTATAATTTCTACTTTTCATGCAATCACCTACACTATAGTACTAAGTTTAGTGAAATTTTGGCGTCTTCCTGATTGGTCTGTTAAAGTTAGTAATCAATAAAAATATGCTTACATAGAAAAAATCCTGAAATAGTTGGATTCTCAAAAGTATGTACAATCAGTGTTCTTGCTACATTTAGCACCTAATAAAATATAAATTGAAGTCTAGTTAGTGTTGGGCTGTAAAATGTTTTGGTACCTGTAGTTACTTGAAATAGCAAATATTGGCTGTGTAACTGGTAAATCACTCAAAAAATCAACTTCGTTTCCTCGTAGTACTCCCTGAAAATGCTTCTTGCATGCTAATAAGGCTCTGTCGTGTGTTCCTATGCCTCCTACTAGCCTCTGTAAAATTCATATTGACCAGTGCTTAACCATTCAACATGCTGTAGAGCGTAAGCTTTAAGCTTCAGTCAGTGGAAATTTAGTTCTCAGGGACATATAGTGATTGTAGAATAAAAAAGAAGCCTCAAATAATACAGCATAACAGATACAAATAACCCCTGGTGTTAATCAAACACTCAAAAAGTCAATAGTACTTGAAACGTACCCCGAATAAAAGACTATAAGGGTAAATAGCATGGTAAAAAAAGTTTGGCAGGTGGACTTAAGAGCCACGTAGTCATCTGCTAACATCGTCTTGTCCCGTGATTTGTCATTATATTGTTAAGTAGTTATATTTAAGGGATGAAAGAAACAATATTAATAAACATTCAGTTATAGTACTCTTGGTAAAGGGGTTTCAGTGCTTAGAGACATAATAATTTTAGTTACAGTAAAAGTTTGGCCTCTTATAAGGGCAAAAAAAAAAGTACAAATATTAAACATTTCATACAGTTTATCTAGAAAGCAAAAGCAAAAATACAATAACTGCGCAACATACTTAAAAAATAAGCAAGCCGTGATATTCTACTGCCCCATAATAAGTCTAAAATATACTCGAAAATACTCTGACATAAGGTTGACGGCTATCTGAGATCGAAATTTTCAAGCTTTCTCTCATGCATAAAGTGGCTCTAGGAATCACTAAGCCTCAATAAAAATGGAAACATGCAGTAAAAGCACTTGGAGAGTTGTTGTGATCACATCATATGAAAAACATGCAAGAACAAGAATATATGGAACCCTACTCATATATTTAAGAAACTTTACCTACCCTAACAGTAAAAAAATACCGAGGAAACTCTAAAATAAACAAACTTTCCTACGAAGCAAACCAAAAATAGCGTAGTGGAAGTCAATAAACCCTAACAACAACAACAAGATTCAACAACTACATCAAAACAAAAACAACAACAATAATAATAATAATACTAATAATAATAGTAATAATAAACTTTGTGGGTACAGTTTTACTTAAAAGTACTTCTTCCTTAGTGATTAGAGAAATTTTTTTAAATAAAGAACAAAACTCAAAGTTAAGAATTAAAAATATAAGATACAAAAGGCAATAAATAGAAAAAATAATAAAAGAAGTTGAAAAAATTATCTTTGCAAGTCAAAATTGCAATAAACACTTCTGCAAGAATAGATGAAATTGTCATATTAGAGTAAAAAATGGAAATAAACTTTTAAAATAGCAAGTTAAAAGTTGAAAAATGTCTTTGTGAGTCCAAAATTTAATAAAAGATGTTGCCTGAATAGAAGAAATTGTGATATTAGAGTAAAAAATGGAAATAAACTTTTAAAATAACAAGTTAAAAGTTGAAAAATGTCTTTGTGAGTCCAAAATTTAATAAAAAATGTTGCCTGAATAGAAGAAATTGTGATATTAGAGTAAAAAAATAAACCTAAATTTCAGCTAAAGTTGAAGAAACACAGTTTGTGTGTCTAAATTCCCATGCGAACTCTTGCTTGAATCGTTCAAATAGCGTTTTCTGAGTAAAAATACACAAAAAATGCGAAATATTGTCTCTAACAGTAAAAACATCTGGTCAATTTTACGTGAATCCTGATGTTTATAAGGCAATAATCAAATGGACTGTGGTTCGCAACCCCGAAATAAGGGCAAATAGTGGATGCCATCCACTTTAACTTGTAGATACTGGAACTGAATGTTCCTAGTTCAGCCAAATTCCTTACGGATTTGGTTAAATAGTCTTTGCAATGTTACGAAAGGCGGCAGAAATACCGCGTAGATTACTTCCACCAAATAAAATTGGAACCTCAAAGAAAATCAATACTCGTGTGTAAAAATTTGGCGTCACTTGACTTCCATTCAACTTCGGAAGAAGACCAAGCGATGGGGGCCATAACAATAGAGAACCTTTCTTCCCCCTCACGTGTCCATGAACGCGCGCGGTTTGGGGGTGCCGATGAATGCAACCACATAACAGGTTCTTCCGTAACAGGTTAATATTAATAACATGGATTCTGCTCGCATACTTCGTTTTCATATAGGATACATCGTTCAATTTCTTCGCCTTTAAAGCGAACATGTGTTATAATATCTTCTACCTCCGATCGAACGCGTCGGCACCGGTTGAATACGGGTAAATCCGGATCCTTAATTATACCAAATATGACTCACCACCGACGCCAAAATGGCCGGACGTGACGCCTTAGAATAGGCCGAAAATGTCTTTTGTACATTAATGGAAAAACCATTAATTCCAAGTTCCCACGTCTGTATAAAGCACCCATGACTCATATCCGGCAGAAACGCATTAATAAAATACAACAATAGTGTTAGCTTAGGCCGAAAACGGAATACATAATAGTGTCTTTTGTGCACTAATGGAAAACCATTAATTTCAAACTCACATGTGTGCATAAGTCATCGATGACTCATCTCCTCCTCCACCCACGACACGTGGCGCTAGATTAATTAACAATAGCGTCACCCCTCGATAATGAATAAAAAACCCATTAATGTCAATTAAAGGCTCTATTGTTAGCTCCTAAGTGTTATCAATTCTACTCACGTCTGTTATTTCAGGAAATTAGGTTCGCATTTACATCTTAAACGAATGGCACTTTCCAAAATATATTAATATTATGTTCTTGAATTTCCAGAAATTCTGAATAATCGTAACTCGTAAATAAGCGATTTCTAACCGAAAATATTTTACTCCAAATTATAGATTATGTGGAATTGAGATAATACGAAAGAAATCTCTCCCCTAGAAGCTTATCTTCCCGCTTCTTGGAAATTCACCCCTTTTTCGAGTTATGCATATCGCTGTGTGCATTAAGGACTATTGAACGAAAGATTGAACATGTGATAAATGCAGTGGCGTAAATAACACCCCCACGGTGCGCGGGTGAGGCGCACGAGCTTCGGGGCGCAGTAAGAATGATAAACTAAGAAAGACCCATAGTTCACTTTCGGCGTTAAAATATATTTTCAACCGAACATATTATATTTTATGCCCCTAACTGCAAACTGAAAATGTTAATCACAAGTAGAAAGTGGATTACCAGATTAGAAAACAAAACTTCATTAGCTGAATGGTTTACGTAGCCGAAGGGTAGACGACAGGCAAGAGAACACACTGGCAACGCTAATTTTTACCCTACTTACAATTTTTACCAAACGGAAAAGAGAAGTTTAAAAAAATCTTCCTCGACGAAATGATTTTCCAAGTTGAAATTCATCAAAAATTCCTTGAGAAGCACAATGTCAGGAGTGAGAGTGATCGAGCTCGAAAACTAGCAAAATAATTAGCTTCCATGAAAAAATGCAGAGGACTGCTAATGATCATTTGACAATATCGTAATTTTTGTAATAACAGTCTGTTTTCATATATAATTTTTTACAGCTTCTCTGTTGTCTTAACCTTTCGTATCAGTTTCTACATTGATTCAAATTACATGTATGCATTTTCATGTTTTTATATACCTAATATAAATGTGGGCGTGAATTAATATTTTAGAAAAGAAATATATTTGTATATTTTTAGACGAGTATGGGCGCACAACTGAAAGTTGCGGGGGTGGGGGGCGCAGAGCATGTTAGTTACGCTACTGGATACATTCCTGGCGCCTGGAGCCTACTGATCGACCTGAAGGTGTTTTCAGCTTGGCAGCCCATTATTAATTACAACAAATTGTTTTCATTCTAATGTTTTTGCATAAAAGAACATGATAAAGTGATAAGTTGAAATAATAACAAGCAGAGGAAAGGGCACATGTTGTGTTCAACCCTTTTGTCCTCGTAATAGGCTCGTAACAAAGGAATAGAGGCTACATTGGTTATGTAAAATATTTCATCTGGTTCACATAAATATAAAGAAAGCAGTGGCGGCGATTGGGTTCCAAAAAAGGGGAGGGCAAGGTGTCAAAACTGGGAGGCAAAGACAGCATATTTCTCTTTTTAGATAAGATTTAACATAGTGCGGGGGCAAAAGTGGGCGAAAAAGTGGGGGAATTTGCCCCCCCCCCTAATTGCCGCCACTGAAAGAAAGATAATAAACATCTCTTCGCACATACACAAAGCTATTGCAAAATTTTGGAAGAAGTGCTAGTCACAACACGTGCGACATCTAAGTATCGCTTTCCTTAACATCATATTCTTTCCTTCATGCTTGCTTTCACCCTTACTTTGACGACGCCTTCTTATCTTGTGTATCTGAAACTACGAAAGTTGTTCTCCTTACATGCTAACCCTCCCTCCTTCATTGTTTTCGGCTCATCTTTCCAAAACCTCAGCAACGCTCTATAGCCAACGCCATGTTACCGACCTTAGCAACGACCGTAGTAACCGTTTGTTTATTGCCAATATGGCCGCACCCATGCGCGGGACCAGCAGACGACTTGACCAGCGTATAGCGGCCCCATTGTCATGACGACCTGAGATGACAGTTAATTGTATAATATTAGGATGTTTTTAATCAAACGGTTCCGGGTTCGATTCCCAAGTTTGACAAGATTGGGTATTTAATTCCGTTTGTTTAAAAGTCTCGATTAGCTTTTGTGCACAAAGAGGAAATGAACTAAAGAGGAAATAGGATGTAAAAGTTAATGCTGAAATCAAGAGATCCCAGGTTCGGTTCCCAATGTTGTCAAATTTCCTAATAATTATTTTCTCTTCTTTTTTTTTTTTTTTAAAAAAGGTGTATTATAGGTAGTTATTTACGAACAGATATTCAAAAAGCAAAACAAGATGGCTCACAATGTTATTGTGTATTCAAAAGGTTCGCTTCTTTTCAATTAACGACCGACAAAACTCTCACGGTTTCCAGGAACTACTAAAAAATGAGAAAAAAACAACGTTTTACGCATTAAACATGTTTTCCGCTCCACTTCCTTTCTAACCATAGTGAAGGACCATTCTCCTGATTTTTCATGGGTAAAAGAGAGCGCCATATTGCCCCCTGACTTTCTGGGCCCGCCATTGGTTCCAGGTATATAGCTCTGGTTTGGTGCATGCATATGAAAAATGCCACAGCCTAGTTACACCCCTGTTTACCCCATCAATCTACCATGGCCTACAAATCACATTTCTCCTTTTCGGCTCCCAAATCTTGGAATGCATTGCCTGCGGACATCGCAAGTATAAACAACCCTGAATTTCAATGGCAGAGTTGGGGCACATACTGAAGGCATAAAGTCATTCACTATATGGAATTGTATTATTATATTATTATTACTATATTGTCTTTGTATTTGTAGTTACACTTTTTTGTATGCAACTAATTTCTGTGCATTTTATTATTATTATTTTACATTTAGCTTACTGGGTGCTCCATACGCAGTTTATCTTCTTATATATGTATCATCATTGATAAGGGTTAGGTGGCAGAGCAGCGCTTGGCTGAACCTCGCCAGCTTAATAAAGAAACTATTATTATTATCATCATCCCGATTTCAGGAAAGGATTCAAATGGGCGTGTTTATTGTTAAATTCTCCATGTTTTTCTGCATTATAAGATTTCATTCCAGAAATGTAAAAACAACCACATAAGGACATGGGGAATAGTCTCCACGGCTCTTCCCCCGTGGCAGTGTTGCCAACTTAGGTCTCTTGGAGCCAGATCTGGCGCTTTCGTGCATTCGTTTGGCTATGAACTGGGACGCGCCCCCCCCCCCCCCCCCGTGACCCACAACGATGCCATCACTGGCCCACATAGACCAACTTTTGCCATGATTATACATTTTGCACGTGACGTGATATATCCCAAGCTACTTTTCTTATATATATATAGCGCCGTGTTGGACGTGTTTGACATAATATTGTTATCAGGGAATGCTTTATTTTCGATTTCATACGACCATCGGTGGATTATTGAGATGGGTAATGCCGCCAGATATAGACGGTGAAAACTAAGAAGAAATTGTCATCACATAGCAGCTACCCCACCCCCTTGACAACTAAAATTACCCTAGGAGGCACTTTATCCAGATTTCGTAAATCTACCTCCTTGAAAGTAATTAACTCCATTTAAGGTGAAATTTAGCTCTTTTATGCGCATCAGGTCTTGCGACACTGCCAGGATGGCCGTAGGAGACAAGGAGAAATACATTGGGCTTATGGGAGTATTATTTGATTTGTTCTCTTGGGAATATCAAACTTCCGATGGAATAGAAAACTATATCAAGGGGAAGAGGGCAGTTTGAAGATGCATTTCACCAACGGAAAAGTCGAAACTTCCATTTGTTTAGCAGTAACTTGATGTTGAAATTGATTCCCCATAAGGAATACATGGGATTACGAAAATTCTTATTCATCATATTTTTCAAACATCGCATTCAGCTAAATAACCAACACAAAAAAAAATGCTTCCACATGGAGAGAAATTCATACTCTTGGATACACCCAGGTTTTTCTTTTTTCTTTTTTCTTTTTTTTTTTTTTAGTATAAGTGCCCATTCGTGCGATCTTGAAATAAATGCATAATTTGTGCATAACTGTATCTTAAGAGGAAAATGGTGTGCTGAATTCGAGATTTTCGGCTTGTCGGGAAATTTCAAACATTTCCAGTAATGAAAACTTCCTGACACTGTTGGAAAAAATTCGGTCTTGCACACCCCTATTACCTTAGCTATTTATTTTTTATTACTTCTACTGAAACAGAAATACGTATTAGAAAATCATGGAATAATAACGATTATTGATATAAAAATTTTAAAAAATCACAAAATGTCAAAATTTTCACAAAAATTAAGTTTATACTTACCGACAGTGATTTATCCACACACCCCTAACACCCTCCCAAATTTTCATGAACACCCACACCCCCAAGCCCCTGTAAGGGGGGTGTAAATATGGATTTTTATATCAACAATAGAATCACAATACTTCAACATTAACAGAAAGGAACCATTTGTAGCTCTACAAGAAGCGAAGTACAATGGGGCTTTCGATCAACTACAACCAAAGTGTCAAGGAAGGAGGGTGGAATGTGCAGCATGGTCATTTCCTGGAAACAGCAGCTCCCTTGACAAGGCTTCGGTCAGCTTCAAGGAAGGGACACTGCCATCTGGAAAATGTCAAACTGACCTCTCACCCTCAACCCCCTTCCAGGGAGCACATACCGCACACAGTGTTGACAGTTCAGCGTTTGAATAGCTAAATAATATTTCTTAAATACATT
The DNA here is from genome assembly GCF_977018435.1 of Lepisma saccharinum. NCBI lineage: Eukaryota > Metazoa > Arthropoda > Insecta > Zygentoma > Lepismatidae > Lepisma > Lepisma saccharinum. Next base: position 70,111,617 of record NC_139234.1, on the reverse strand, counting down.
AGAGATTTGTAAATTCAACCCCTGAGTCAATGAAATTTACATTGTGTTGCATTTTCCTTTCGATTCTTTCATGTGAAAAATGTATGATAAAAGTAAAGGAAGAAATACAGGGTGATTTTTTTAAAACTCATGGTTTTCTTTGTTGTGTAAAATTTGTAAATGAAGTATTATTTCCATGCGGTTTGTGGCAAATGAATAAGGAAGGATGGGAGATTTATTGGAGTATGTATACCGGTTTATATGCATCCCGGGTAATATCGCCCACGCCTCAACAAAAACAGCAAATATTCACCAGTGTACCTTTCGCATCTATATGGTCTGGGGGTTTGGATGCAGTGCGGAGGTTTAGGTTTCCTCCTGTAGATAGCACCGTTGTCATTCTCAACAATAACCAGGAAACTGCTATTCAACATGTCAAAAGGCAGCAAAAACTGCGAAACTAAGGGTGTGCAAAATTACAGCTGTTCAAGAATTGAAGGATCCAGATTATGTTAAACGTGTAGATTACTGTAATTGGTTTTTAATGTTTATTGTGCGTAATCCTGATATCCTGAAAATAACGTGGCTTACTGATGAAGCCTGGTTTCATCTCTCTGGGTATGTTTATTCTCAGAATACACGGATATGGGCAGCTGAAAATCCACATAGTGTAATCGAAATTCCGTTCCACTCACAGAAAGTTGGGGTATGGTGCGCTGACTCAGCATCACGTATAGTGGGTCCAATCTCCTTCAATGAAACAGTGAACACAGAGCGGTACAGGGCAAAATTCATGGAATTTGTTGAAAGTTTGGACGACATTGAACTCACAAAGGGTTATTTACAACAGGATGGTGCTACATGCCATACATCGCATGACAGTATGGCACTGATTGAAAGTTTCTTTGCGAATAGGGTTATTTCAAAGGGATTGTGGCCTCCGAGGTCTCCAGACTTAACTTCACTTGACTTCTTTCTGTGGGGCTTCCTAAAGGGACATGTGTACACAAACAACCCTACATCTCTGGAAATGTTGAAGCAGAACATTATCACTGAAATTGCGAACATTAGCGCAGAAACACTGTCAGACAGCCCTTAACATGGAGCGGCGTGTTCGACTTTGTTTACAGGAAGGAGGTCGACACTTTCAGCACCTTCTTTAAAGGTGAGATGTTATGTCATATGTCTGTGCTATAATTTTTATGTTTTATTTATGTTTGAGTGAATACAAAAAAAAAAGAACTCATTTTCATTAATTCATTTTAGCAAAAATCCAATACTTCAATGTTATTGTTGGGTACACTGGTGAATATTTGCTGTTTTTGTTGAGACGTGGGCGATATTACCCGGGATGCATATAAACCGGTAAACATACTCCAATAAATCTCCCATCCTTCCTTATTCATTTGCCACAAACCGCATGGAAATAATACTTCATTTACAAATTTTACACAACAAAGAAAACCATGAGTTTTAAAAAAATCACCCTGTACAAAGATACAGGTTTGACTATTTGTTGTGAATTGTATTTCTATGGTTAGCAACACTATTTTCTGTTACTTGGGCGAGATTGATGAGTTTGGAGTGGTAGAGAAGAGAACAGTCAAATGCCTTAGGCCAGTCTCAGTGTAGCATCTCAGTTTGTGTGTTGTCGTTTGCTTAGTGAAACAATGTCCGAAACTTTACTGCAAAACTGGCTGAAGAAGGTAGAGAAATGAAACCAGACAGAAAGAAACCGAAATGGGCTAGCAGAAAAGCATTGACACTATATGTAGGTATAATTTCTCCCAACGGATATTCATAAAGTACCAAAATTTACACCCGAGTATTCGATGTAAAATGACAAGTATTTCATGAAGAACCTAAGTGATTCCTTCACGTCTATAGTTGGTGTATGCATAGGCGTAGCTACGGGGTGCGCTGCTTTATCAAAGAGAATTAAAGGCAGATATTTCAATAAGAGAGAAAATAAGCGGCAGTTTGTAAAAAGTTGAAAATGTCATTACTTGGTACAAACGTGTGCATTATCGCTAATCAAATGAGTGTCTGTAGTTTTTCGATTTTGTGATGTCATTGGAGAAGGAAGATATTTACTGCATACTACTCTGTACTGCAGCGCTTTTCTTCTATACCTGTCACAAGCTGCACGTGTGAGAGAGAGCTTTCTCCAAGCTTACCCAAGTTAAAACTAAATTAAGAGCAACTCAGAAGCAGGATAGATTGGAAGCCCTGCTCTTGCTATTTGTGGAACAGGAAAAAGCTTCGTCTATTGATGTAAATGAAGCTATTAATGAGTTTAAGAACACTGTACCTTTTGACAGACGTCTCTTGTTATAGATGATGTGTATTTTGATGTATTTGTTTGTAACATTTTTGAACATTTTGTGTCTGTTTCCATGCAATTTGATTTTTTCTACTACATATATTCAGAAATTTTCAACACTGTCATTTAGTGATTTTATATTCCTTTACAAACATCAGTGCAGTTAAGAGCCAAGTGATTGTGTTGCAAAATATGCTATTAAAAAGGTACAAGACCTCATTTTTTTCTTTGTGCTCACCCAAATATAATGTTCTAGCTACGCCTATGGGTGTATGTGACCAATTTTTGTGACTCTAAGAGTTCTTACCTTTGTAAAAGAAATTATACAGTAATTAGAAAGAGAGTTGTAAAAGGAAGGGGGGTCCACGTGGAGTGGTTGCCTGGGCACTAAGGACAAATAGGGTGCCGAACAAGCAAATTAGATAAAAATAGAAAAGCATTAACCTCGTAGTGCCCTGTGAAATTATTGGCACCCTATTAAATTAAAGTTATTGTCAGTTTGCGAAGATAGAGATTTAGTTAAATTTGTCTTCTTTTTTTATCTAGTTTGTTCCCTGACATAATGACATATTTAATTTTTTCCAACTTTTCAGAGGAAGCAAAGGAAGTATAAGGAATTAAACATAAAAAGAAAGTTAATTTACTTTAAGTCCCAAATTTATATCTGACCATAGGCGCACCAGTGGGGACACGACAGCACTTGCCACTGCCTGCTGGAAAATGTTGAGAGAAAAATTTCATTTGGTTCATTGTGCTCCTTGTGTTGGAAAGTGAAATAAATGCCATTCAATTTTTAAATAATTGAAAATAAAGCAATACCTCAATTTAGAAGTGAAAATTCCTTGCCTTTACTTTGCAGCTAACATGACATGCGTTTATTTGCACGTTATTTTATTTAATTTATTTATTTATTACGTCTTGTTTATCATGGCGAATGCAAAGAGGCACATAACTCCGAATTCCCAAGTCTCTGATATTCTGTATTTGAAAAATAAACTCTCAGTAGAGATAAGCGTATTTTCCAAAGTTTTGTAAGGGTATACGAATTCAATATGAAATTTTTTGACCAATTTTGTTCAAAAGCAATACCAGGTATCTACCAAACGTGCATCCCAACTTCACACTATATTTTAAAGTCTTCATGGCCATGCTCTAAATATATACTGTTTCATTACTTTATTTCAGTTTGTGAATTATTGTTTAAACAGAGATTTGAAAACACCAGCAGAATTTGGAACTCATTCGCAACACAGAACTATTAAAATTATATATATCCATATTTTGTAACTGAAGCTAGAACAGGAGGTAAAGAGGATGCCGAACGAGCAAAGCAAGATTGTAAAGAGTAAACATTGTGGGTTACTGTGAAATGAAACTATTGTCACTATGTTTAACTAATAATATGCATTATCAGTTTGCAAAGAAATAGTTCAAAAAATTTTCTTCCTCGCTTCGCTCGCAGTGTGGTCATTCATTTAAGTCATATTATACAGGGTGTTCTGGGAGGAAGCAGCAATACTTTGGAAACTGGTAGTATGGGTGATTCTAAGCAAAAAAGTTCATATGAACATGGGTCCGATTTTGAACAGAACAGATAAGAACAGAAATAAAAATGATGTAGGAAAACTAATACAAAAACAGTAACAAGTAAAACATGGCAATGTAATGGTAATTGTGTAAGTAAATACTCATGTTATTATACTCTGGATAGACGCCGGAGCCTCTTCCACCGTCAGAACAATTCCTGGTTTCCCCAGTCGGGAGTCGAACCCGCAACCCTTGGATTGATAGTGGAACGCCGTACCGACCGAGCTACCATGGCCCCTTAGTAAACCATAATGTTTCCTGACAATTTCACAAGATTGCAAACAGGTGGCAGCACAAGTGACACAGTTACTCATCAAAGCATCTTACCTGCAGTGTTGTGAGTGTGTGTACTTGGAACATGTCCACATTTGTGAGATGCTATTATCTGGGTTGTTTCTGTAGCAGTTCACAGACAGTTACCGTCAAATGGCACCTACAAACACAAATGAGGAGTATGCAGACATGGTGTTTGTGTACGGGTTTTGTAATGGAAGTGCGCACGCAGCTGTTGAAGAATACAGGAGGCGTTTTCCATTACGAAGGACACCAAATAAGGTAGTTTATACTAATACGTTTCATGCATTGAGAGAGCGTGGAACACTTCCCAGTGCTAAAGTGACTGGTCTGCTAAACCAGACAATCTGTTGACAAACAGGAGGAAATACTTACCACGGTGCAACAAAGTCCTACCACTAGTATCAGATGAATGACAAAACGTCTGGGTATTCCACATACTCGTGTGTGGCGGACATTACATGGGGAACATTTGTATCCATTTCACCACCAACCAGTGCAGGACTTACGTCCTGGTGATTACGCTTCTCGCTGTCGATTTTGTCATTGGTTACTACAGCATGCAGTACAAGTGCCATACATTTTATTCACTGATGAGGCGACCTTCACTCGTACTGGTGTGAATAATACCCATAATACACACACTTGGGCTCGGGACAACCCTCACAAAACCCTTGTCACAGGGTACCAAGACAGATTTTCCATAAATGTGTGGTGTGGAATGGTTGGCAACATTCTTCTTGGCCCAATTATCCTTCATGAATGCATGAATACACAGTAGTACCTTCATCTGTAGCATGACTGAGCACCTGCTCATTCCGGTTGGTTGATCATTCAACATCTGAATTCCACCTACCCTAATCGATGGATTGGTCGTTGTCATCATCGTGGTAGTGGTCTGGTTCCATGGCCACCTCGTTCTCCCGACCTAACCCCTCTTGATATCTGTTTATGGGGGTGAATGAAGCAGGAGATTTACTGGGAAAGGGTGAATACAAGGGATGAACTGCACATTCGCATTATGAATGCTGCTGCGTTAATCCGGGAACATCGGGAACTTTGTAGTGCAACACAAGATGTCCTCACACGTGCTCAGAAGTGCATTGAATTTGGTGGTGGTATTTTTGAGAATCTGCTGTGACCTGCTATCATTTCTGTGGCCTTTTCCCTCCTTACATTCGTTCATGTGAGTACTGACCAGCAGGTGTTAACATTTCATTTTTCTACATTTATTGCTTGCTTCATTACTTAATTATCATGTACTAATTACTGTTACACCACAAATTAATGCAATAAAGATTAGTATCAGCATGTTCCTTCTCGTATTTACTTACACAATTACCATTACATTGCCATGTTTTACTTGTTACTGTTATTGTTTATGTTTTCCTACATCATTTTTATTTCTGTTCATATCTCAGTTATTGTTCAAAATCGGACACATGTTCATATGAACTTTTTTGCTTAGAATCACCCATGCTACCAGTTCCCCAAGTATTGCTGCTTCCTCCCAGAACACCCTGTATATGTACTTATCACTACTACTTCAGACAGGCAAGCATGCCCATGCAATGCATTCTCACTGATATTTCGTCAATGATTCCCCTTCCCCTCCCGATATGAACTCCGAGTTACACCTACGGTAAGAACCATACAAATACAGTTAAAAAATATTGCGCAAGTGTTCCTAATTTCTTTATAACTAACTTAAGAATTGCATGAAATGATTCCTGGTAATAATATGTTTAAATTTTGCGTTTTTCAATGTCATCTCTTGTGTTTTGTCTAACGATTGATTAAATCAAGTCCTGAACATTATCGGAAAGCAACACTTGAAACATTAGACTGAAATGTTCACATAATCAGTAAAATCTATGTTCCATCTTTTCCTGCATTTGACATGTTATGTGAAGGGAAGGGAGGGGGTTAATCTCTGGAAACATCTATGAACAAATTGAATTAAGGCAAACATTTTAAAAACGGTCCAAAATATGCACTTAACATCCCCAAACTCACACCCCCCAAAAGTTTCCAACATGCCCCCTCCCAAGGGAAAAATCATGGATAAATCCCTGCTTACCGAGTAGTCGAGTACGATAATTTTAAAAGTTGTACTAATGTTAAGAGTGAGTAATATATTCAAATAACTTTACAATTTCAGTACTAAAGCTGGAGACCTGTCTTGTCTTATTTGTTGTATTTCTTTTCTGTCACATTCTTGCCTATTTTGGCTGCTCGCGAGGATGAGCTCATGATGAGATGGATGAAGAGTGGGGTCAACTGAGCCATTTGACTCTTCACATTACCCACAATTACTTTTTTTATTGCCTTTGAAGCATATATTGGTAATTTATTTTGCTGAATGCAGTGGCATAGCGGTCACCCACACAATGGTCTCTTTGTGCTCTGAAATTTTGTATATAAATCCCAGAAATTCAACGGACAATGCTGGACAATGAAAAATCGATTTACAAAACACATGGGGATCAACAAGGAAACAATTCGAGTTGGAAATTCCTCAAGGTGAGCACTGAATATAAAGGTCCTCTCTTGTTTATTTCTGTCGGTGAACTTAGAATATGTATACACACAACCTGAGTTAGCTGTATTGTACGGGTCAATGGGCACCACAAATAACTTCACGATTCATTGTTCAATTTTTTTTAATATGTGAGATATGGTTGAGTATTAATATTTCATAAAGCGATATCTGTGATAATAATAAGGTGCATATTGGCTCAGATATCGGAGGCCCTGTCAACTTGACATGTGGGTCTCCTCTGAAATGCTGAATTAACTTACTTCCACAGTTAGCCATTGATAGGAAGAAAGAATCTTCATCTCATACTTTTCGACACTGTTTGTCATTAACCTATAAAGTGTAAATTGTCTTCAGTTATGATTCCAGCAAAAATATAATAATAATAATTCTTTTATTTAGCAGGTGAGGTTCAACCGTAAGCTGAAAAATATAAGTAAGAAAATATAAGTATGTATAATAAAATAAATAATACATGAATACATATAAAAAGAATTGGTAAAACTAATGAGAAATAAATAATTTCACATGTACCTACATTACATTACAAATATAATCATTATAGTAATAGTAGTCATAACAAGTCTTTACAAATGTGAAAACAAGAAATTAAAAAAAAAATACAAATGTGAAAAAATATGAATTGAGAAAACTGAGGAAAAAAAATACAAATGTGACTACAAGTAAAAAATTAATGTAAAAATAGTAATAAAATACCAATAGCTACAGTTATAGAATATAAGTGTTAAGATGTTTGTTGAGTGCCAGTTTAATTTTGAAACTGTTGTTACTTATTATGGATTTTATATTGGTTGCTAGTGCATTCCATGCTTTTGGGGCAGATGCAGAAAAAGATGAGCTTCATAGCATAGTCGAGTTTTGAAGAATGAAGTTCATTGTGATGATGTGTCCCGTATCTGTGATTTGTGTTGTATGTACAAAGATTGGGTTTCTCAGCCAGTGTGTCTGTTATTGCCACAGAATAAACAATTCAACTTAATTCATTAACTTTAACCACTAACATTAGTCTTTCATATCATATTTAAAAATGTGACTTCCCACCAATCAAATATTTTCAAAGTGAAGATAAATTTCCAACATTGTCCACATGTGTTATGTGTTACACCTTATTATCCAATTTTAGGCATACTGTGACACGGTAGCAGTGGCAGATCCAGAAGTTACAGTTAGGAGGGGCGAATGCATTGCCATGATAAAGTGAACGATAAGAGGAGGAGTAAATCCTTTTATCTCAATCTTTGCAACCATTATACAGCGTGTCCGAGACGAAACGTCCTAATTTGAAACACTTATACTGAACATAATAAACAACCAAGACAATTTTGTCAGGTGGTATATGGTAGATTAGCTGTGGAAATTTTAATTATGTAATGTAATAGCAAGATCATTTTCATTGCAGGTGCTGAAAACCGAGAAAAAAGGAAAATGACAATGAATGCTCAAAAAGCACAAACCGTGTGGTGGTATGCAGAATTAGGGTCCATTATCGCAGTTCAACGACGTTTCCGTGAGACCCTCCAGATGCCAAGAGAATCAAGGCATGGAAAGCAGCGTTTCTAGAGTCATTTCCACGTTCAGAAGACACAACGGCGCTTATGGAGAAACCGCACAGTGTTGCCAATACAGCGCTAGCTCATGTCGCCGGGAAATGATGACCTTCCTTCACAATGAAGGTGTTACATATTTTGATTGATTGATTGATTTAGTTTATTTTACTTCGCGGTTTGTGTCTCTTGGCTAATTTGCGAAGATGGGGATGAGTGATGAAAATTGATGAATGGACATTCACAAACAACCAAGCCCAACTGGGATTCGAACCCGGGACCCTTAGCGTCGCAGCGCGATGTGCTAACCACTCGGCCACAGGGTCGGGCGTTACATATTTTGTATATATAATGATAATTATATGTAGTGAACGTTACAGTTACCTTTTTTACTATGATCCATTGCGATCACTACACACGCGAGTGTAATGCACGAATATGACACTTCAGAAATCACTTAAAAAAGTAAAAATCACTGGGAGCTCACACAACTGAAAACACTTTTTCGGGAGAGGGAAAAAGTCTAAACAGACCAAAGCAGATCTCTCACTCAAGTAAGCGAAACCTGGCACATGGGTTAAATTCAAGTTGCAACCCAAACAAACAAATGAGTTATGGCCCACGTGAACTGATAAGACGTGAATGACTCAAGCAAGGCATGTCATATTTCTATCTTGAAGCACCATATTTTGTCACGTGTTGGAAAGCCTTTCAAAGGTTAATATGGTGTCTATGAATTTATGTGTACGTTGGAAACTGAAAGGTGATCTTCATTTCAGTATTAATGTCGACAGTAATGTAAACGAAAACAACGTGTATTTGCGACAGCACTAATGTTGCTCACAACAGCAACATTGGAAATAATTGTCAATTATTAAATTTAAGTAATTTCAATTCTATTATAACAAACTGCATGAAGTTCATATTTTTACTGAATGGAAATAAAATAACAACTGGAAAACTTGGTGGTGATTAGCCGGAATGCTGCGGTGAGTCAGCTCAAGATGGCCAGACAACGTCTCCTTACCGCGCGGTTCGGGTTAAAAAGAAACTCCAAATGCATGGAAGTAATATTTCTGGGAACCTTTGAGTGGTTATAAAAAATAATTTCATTATTTTCTCCACAACTTTGTCGCTGGAAGTTTTTACTTGGAATTACAGAACAAGAAATGGCCAGCGACGACATTTTCTACTGCACGAATATAAAAAATCTCCACATACTTTATTTGAATATTTTTTAATGCAAATATGCTTTAAAGTATTGATAAATTCTGAGTACCACCGTCACCTATGACAATTAAAAAACAGTGTCAATTTTTTTCATAATGAAAGCTTCAATTTTACGGCATGTTTCAACGTTAGGAATGAAAACAATGTAACAATTGTGTTTTCACAGAAAATTTGCGTTTTTAATTTATCTAAAATTATGTAAGCAAGTTACCAGTTTTTTGTGTTCACCATCGTATTCTCTACAAAATTTCCTGCAAAACTGCAGGTACCGATTTTACTTAAGCTAAATTTGTAAATCCAGAAATTTGACAACAGCGTGCTCGTATTTCCCATAAGAGCCCATTGTGTCTTCTGAACGTGAAAACGACTCTAGAGACAGGATCTGTTGCTAAGAGGCATCAAGAACATCAGATTAGAATGTTCGGTGCATTTTCAGATACATATGCAAGAAGTCCCAAAAAATCTGTTCGTCTGGCGTCACGTGAGTTTGATGTCCTGAAATCAACTGTCCACGATGTACTACACAAGCGCCTAAAGCTTTATGCATATAAATTGCAATTGTTACATGAGGTGAAACCCGACAATAAACCCAAACGAGCAATGTTTGCCGAAGACATTCTTCAGCGCATCGAGGAAGACAACAACTTTTTGGCCAAGGTTATGTTTTCTGATGAGTCAACATTTCACCTCAGTGGTAAGGTCAACAGACACAATGTGCAAATTTGGGGTAGTGAACATCCTCGAGAGGCTATAGAGTATCAACGAGACAGCCCAAAGGTCAATGTTTGGTGTGGCTTACTCAAGGATGAAGTTATTGGACCTTTTTTCTTTGCAGAGGCAACTATCACTGGTCACATATATCTTGATATGTTAGTTAATTTTGTGTTCCCTCAGATAAGACATCGATACCCACACCTGCTGTTCCAGCAGGATGGACCACCTCCACACTGGCATTTGGAAGTTCGGAACACATTGACTGAAAAATTCCCACAAAGATGGATTTTGAGAGGTGGTCCAATTACCTGGCCACCCCGGTCGCCTGAAATTACTCCCCTGGATTTCTTCCTGTGGGGGTATGTTAAGGACAAGGTGTACTCCATCAAAGTGACAACTGTGGAACAGCTTCGTGAGAGGATTAGAGCTGCTATTGAGACAGTTACGCCACAGATGCTACAGGCTACCTGGTGTGAAATCGAGTATCGATTAGAGATCCTCCGTGACGCTCATGGGGCACATGTAGAAATGGTGTGATTGCACAAACAAAACTTCATAACTATGTGTATCCATTGTTGTATCAATCTTCTTTATGCATCGAATACATGTCGTATTACAGACAGTTCAAATTAGGGTGTTTCATCTCGGAAATCCTGTATAACACACTGCATAACATATAGATGCAGAAAATAAAAAACATACATGTCAAAGTAGGATTTTAATAGCATTACTACAAATAATTCAATGATATCTTTATTACTCATCTATAAACAAAAATTACACAAAGTACAAAAGAAAAATCATCTAAAATGAGAAATGAATTTGTCAATTTTCCAATCCTTCACTACAAATCTTAAGACTAGGATGCCCATTTTCTTCGCTGTTGGATTTCTACAGCAGTCTATTTGCAATAAGTCCTGGTATTTTCTGTACGATGTCCTCATGTTTTAATATTACTTTTCCTACATGGAAGATTTGAAATTTAAATATGTTTGTACTTTTGGATGTGCTGTTCCTTTACAACAAAAACTCTAATCACTTAAACACATATACATATAATTACTTCCCTAAGAATTTACAACCCTGAGCTATTTATTTGTGGCTACCGACTGCAAATTGTACTTTGTGGTAGAGAATCTGAGTGGAATCAGCACGACATCTGAAATGGATCTGAATTATATTACTTTTCTAGAGTACTTACAGCATCAAAAACTAACATTTAAAGATTTACTAATTTTAGAGAAGCAAAATCGAACAACTACAAAATGATTAAGTTAACAAGTAGCTTCATTTGTACAAAATAAGTCTTTGGTTTTGAGATGAGAGATCACAACTTATTAGTTTACATGATCCGCGTATGACCACATTTATACAGATAAAATATTTGCGTGCATCATTCACATTATCCATTCACATTCAATGAAACTTCATGCACAAAAGAATTTATTCTACTAATCTTGAGACTGATTGCATGTAGATGACAGAGTCATGAATTATGCCACATTCATGCAGAGATCTGCATTCGTTCTTGATTACTTCTGGTGGGTAACCACAAAGGAAGCGATAACCAGTCTGAGATGAGCGCTGTTGGTCCACCAAGTGACGAAGCTTCTCTACAGAATCTTCAACTGATATATTCACAATATATACATCAGTACCTAAAAGACAGCAAAATCTGTGTATCAAGCAGTAATCAACTTAACTAAATAACCCATACAACAATAATAAATACTTCATACATTGTATCATATGTACAGACACGTGGAATGGACCGACTGGTACTGATGAAGTCCTGATATAAAATTTGTCGATACTGGTATCCGAGATTCTACCAATCTGATACAAAATTGCGTAAGTTCCTTAAACATTATAAATGATTCATTAATCTTAATTCATATACGTAACAAGTGATTGCAACTTATGGAAGAAAGACTGCGCTTTTTACACATTTACCTTCACGTAACCACGCCATATGAATTTATACATTAAATTTTATAAAATAATAATAAAATAACATCCCTATATCAGCTGATACAATAACAAAATTAAATTATCAGCAGAGACTATGTACACACTGTACATACATGCCATATCCCAACACCTGATACTGAAAAGTAAGTACTGTGTACAATATTTCCAGTGCTGCTCGTGGAAATGAGACACATCCGTTCCAAGTAAGGTCTTTCCTTGCACGTCACCTGACCTCTTGCAAGGAATGGAGAGTTTCAATCTCTTCACACAGTGTAAAATAGTCAAGAAAGGCATTACATACCATCTGTTCCTTGAGATTAGAAGGAATAAATAATATTTCATTGCTAATGGAACAAGGAAGTTTCATGCACAAACTTACCACAATCCTAATACAATTTTTCTGTAATGATTATAAATGTAATTGTGTATCTATCACAATTTTCAATTGTTTTCTTCCTTACCCATGTTTGTATTGTTACTAATCTGATGCCATTTACAAAATGTTTGCACTGTTTGATATCTAATGAATGGGTGTTAGCAAGTATCACAATTGAGATGATCATGATTTTAGAAACTTTCTGCTACGATATGGCAAAGTTTTATGTGGTTTAAATTTGAAAGAAAGCAAACAATCAAAAACATGATTGCCATTTACACCCCTATGCCAGATAAGTCATATTACCTATGGATACACTCTCACTCTGTCTTTCTCTATTCTCCTTCTTAGACACCCAAATGTCATTCTCTCTTTCTGGACTAATGAGACCATGTCGTCTGGCCCACAGCAGGTGCGGATCCATGAGGAGGGCAAAAGGGGTGATCACCCCTCCCAACTGCCATGTTTTGGATATATTATCATGCCTAATAATATTCAAGACTCATTTCTTTTGTATTTTTATCAGCCTGTTTAACAGGCTCAAGAAGTCCACTATATGCTCATGGTAGGCTAATCTGAACTGGACCAACAGTTTAAATTTGGATCAAAATGCATCTACAAGATGCGTTAAAAGGGAATCGGACCTGAGACCACTGCAGAGAATGCATTTCTATTTCTTTGTTTATCCATTTTACTTCTCATATCTGACCTTCAGTTTAGTATGGCAATGGGAGGAATTATGATAACAACAAACACATAGCAAAGGGTGGGTGAAGTGAGCGAGCACTTGGGGCTTCACATTCCATGGGTTTATTATTATTATTATTTTAAATGCAATAAATAGAAGTGATAAAAATAGATGAAAAGAGCTATTTTTGTGGCTGATAAAACTACAACATTTTAACCGGTCATAAATACTAGTGAAATTATACACTTTGATTGAATACATCAACTATTTAGTATCTTAAATAAACCGAGTGGTAGCCATCGCATTTTGGAATATTCAGGAAGCCAAACAACAAAAATTAAACATTCTCTTACAACGGTTAATAAGCATAATCACAATTTTCGACTTCTCATAATTTAGTGGTTTGAGAACATCGAGAAACATTAAACACAGCAGAAACCACAGAAAATTAAGGAAACTTCATGTACGTACTTGGTGAAATTTTTTCGAAATTTATGACGAATTACCACAAGAACATTTCAGACATATACAATAAAATGAGATTCACAATAATTATCCACGTTCTGAAATTCAAAATGAACTGATACAGGTAATGAGCAACGAAGTCAAAATGGATATATTAAAAAAAGTCAAATTAGCTAAGTCCAGAGATTTGCTAACTTCACATTCAGTTTCAATATTTACTTTCTTTATGTTTGAAACTACTTCCTTTACAGTCTAGGTTATTTTTTAAATGAACGTGGTCTAACACACAACAATGTTTTTAACATGCAAAACTTATTATTCATTGTTGAAGCTCGTTACAGTAGCTGACGACCCAACATGCACAAGAATTGTGTTGTACTTTTATTGAAGGTAAAAGTTCATACCGAGCCCATTTTGCCATATAAGCCCCCCAGGACTGGGCCAATTTTTTAGCAAAATGCAGAGTTTCATTTAGATGACTGTAGATCGGAGGTTAATTATCCTAGACAGAAAAAATGATACGTCGTTATATGCGGAATGAACCATAGATTCGGACTATATACAATTTATGCACATTGAGTATATATATGAAACGGGGGGAGAGGGGAGGAACTGGAAAATTCCAATATTTATGAAGAAAAATGCCTCCCCCTCCTCCCTGGACAACAAAGTACAGGACATTGTCAAAATACACATGGAAATGATCACAGACATGTTTGGAACAAAAAAATAATTGCACTATTATCATATGAGCAATAGAACACGACTTGTACCCCCTCCAAACGACATGTCTGTGCGCCACTGACTCAAGTCTCAGATTGCAGAGTTACCTTGAAACGACTGTATATTGGAGGCTAATTGCCCTAGACGGATGAATCAAGTACCCATATGCGGAATGAACCATAGATTCAGACTACATACAAACATACACTAGCATTTCAGTGAAGGACGGGAGCTAATTGAAGATGACGAGCATCTGGGTGGAGCAAGTACGGTGAGAACACTGAAATTGGTTGAGAAAGTGAGGACAATCATTACCGAAGATCAAAATTACAGACAGACTATTACAGCTACGTTTTATCTTGAGATACTGAAACGTTTGTGCAAAGAATAACACATTTGAGGCTCGAGTATCGGGTTGATGCAGCTGGCATCTGCTTCATGACAATTCCCCAAGTCACAAGGCTCTGATTGTGAAGGACTTTTTGACCCAAAAGGCAATCTGGGTGTTGTCACACCTGACCTATTCACTGGATCTGGCTGGCTGTGTGTGATTATTTTTTATTTCCTAAACTGAAAGCTGCACTGAAAGGTTCCTATATTGATTTGTACCAACCAACAAGAAGGCTACGACAATGATTTTAAATAGCATTACACAAAACGTATTCCAGCAATCCTTCCAAGCACTGGTAGGCAGGGTGCAGCGATGTGTGGATGCAGGAGGGTCCTACTTTGAATGAACCCAGGTAAGTAACTTTCTGTGAACACTTGTTTATTTTTTACAGCACTAGTCCTGATTTCAAATTGCCGCACTGTGTACTTACGTAGTATCTCTTGAGAATATCTAGGCAACAGAGAAAGGTTCACGTGAATACTACAGAAGGAATTCTAAGCATATGTAATTTTTTAGAATTTGTTCTACCTTGCTTAACCAAGATATTAAGGGCCGAAAACAGGAAAAGAACTGCATTTTGGACCCTCTTTGTTGCTGCATAACAATGGAAAGCAACAATGTCCCATCAAAACCATTGAATGTATATAAGCCACCCGCCTTATATGAACAGTATATCAAAACAAAAGTTTGGGATGTTGTTGATTTTCAAAGATACAGCAGTTCGAACTTACCCATGTTTCACTTTTCATGAAAAATGGGCAGTCTGACCTTGAACTTTGAAATTTTCTACAGGGGAGGGGAAAAATTTTCAAGGTCTCAAAGTTGCACAATATTCATTTCTCATGACCTACTTCAACGTATAAAAAAATGAAGCAAATCAAAAAGTGCAACTATCTCACTTTGTTCAATCACATACTGTACATGGGATTTCAGAAAATTAATTTCATCATCTATTAGGTCCCTAAATGAATAAATAATAGATAATATTTGGAATCAATCCATGACAATTGTGGTATGCATTCATATCATATTATTTTCTAAGAGAGTCTTACATTAGAATGTGACATTTGTGTGTAATTTCTTTATATCAAAATTAAACTTGAATGTAAGAAGAAAGGAGTGAATGCATGCAAAAATAGAGTAAAATAGAAACATTTCTTAAGAAACATTTTTTTATTTTTGACTTTTTGTTTTAAGTTCACTTTATGCATAGACAGGCTAATTGGGACTGGACTTACAGTTTAAAATCGGATCCAAACTACTATATGTGCCTTCACTGGGTATCAAACCTGGGATCCCTTGATAACAACCATCGAGGAAGACCTAAATATCTCTTAATGATTTTATAAAATAATATTTTCAAAACATACCTGTTTCAGACCGCACTTTAACTGTTGCCACTGCCTCATCAGATAACACATGTTCATTTTCCACAATGTGGCTCATCACACTGGACTTTGGTGGCTGGAAACATTTGAAAGAAATAATTATAATGATAAGTTTACATAATAATAACTACAGTAACACAGGAGTAAAAAACCTCAATCTGGACTCCATTGAAACTCGGTAAAGTATTTTCCTCCCTATAAACCACTGTGTAGAGCATAGTTGTTAAAATGTATGGTATATTATGTATACAGCATACAGTAGATGTGGATAATTAAGCAACCAAGTACAGCATACAGTACTAAATACAGACCTATATTTATGCAAAATATCTGAAGTACATGTGTGTAAGTCAGCACAACCACACATGACAGCCAAATTGCATCTCATACAACGAGTTTGACACTTTCAGTATTGTTCTCGGTGACCAGTGGCAAAGGAGGGGAAAACTTGATATTAGGGTGGAGCTAATACCCGTGGTGTGAGGATTGGAAAGCATTGGCACCAATACTAGCCAATACTTTTCTAGAGTCCTGGAAATTATGCATAACGTTCCTATTTTTACAACATTGTGGGAAGATGTGGATTTTAGTGGTTGAAAAATTATGTCATGTGGAATTATGAATATTATAAAGCTAAACTCTGGTAGGTTTCTATGACATAGTTGTAAAGGAAAATTTATATTTTAAAATTTATTAATTTTCTGAACAACTTTGAATTGTTACATTTTTTAGTATCAGTATCAGCAGGAATTGGAACGAGTGTCAGCAGTGTTATTGACATCGGTTCAATGTGACACCGTGGAACAGTCATACTCACTGAAGTCAACATCAACGTCCACGTCAGGTGAAATGGATATCATTGAAAATTTATAATCAACAGAACCAGTGCTCGGAGCGGAAATTCCTAGCTGGGAGATGCTTGGTCGAGTTTGGGATAGGTGTTAGAATGCTTGTTTTGATTAACTGATTGATTTAATTTATTATACTTTGCTTTTCTGCCACTTTTGGCTAATCATGATAAGGATGAATGGTCATAAGATGAGATGGATGAAGGGAAAATTACGCACATATATGGATGACACCACATGAGCCTCATGGAGGATTATACTGGCCACGAGTCCACATGACAGAACCTCACCAGTCTGCAAAATGCAGTCCAGGGTGTATTACATGGATGTGAGGCTGACATTTGGGTGCTTTCTGAAAGGATCACCTCTTACATCCCAGTAGGATAAGTGTGTAGATGAACATGGCGACAATTCAGTAGGTGGGGTGGGGGATGCTTGAACAATTTATCCTACCTGGAGGATGCTTTAATGAACATTTTTCTTAACTGAAGGATGGCATACCCAAGCACTGAACAGAACAGAGCAAATAAGCTTAAAAATTCCCAGCCCCATTTTTCTTAACAACCTTCACAAACATTCAAAAGTAAGCACACCAGACAAAAAATTAGACCTCAAAAGGCAATCGTACGTAATAGTTAATTGGCCCTCCCTTGGAGCGAATGACAGCAGGACTCTACAAGTCTGTGGATGTGGGCAGTAACAGTGCCAGGGAAAAGTGACTGAGGGGGTAGAAGGGGCGAGAAAATATTGTAGGGGACAGTCACATTAAAACACACGAAAACACTACATACATATAATATATAATAATAGTATTATTATTATTCTTAATCTTATTATATTCATGTATGGTGTTTTGTGTTTGTCCTTTATTCAGAGTGGACTGCCTAGTTAAGATCCATATGATTTGTTTTAATAAAGGCATTAATTTTTTTTTGTTTATTCGTAAGTTGCGTTGTCTCTAGTGGCCTATTTCAGTGTTGGAAGACAGGTAGAAAATGGTGTAAAATAGATTCCCCATTTATAATTTTATAATTTATCGTCTTTCTTGATATGAAAATACTCATATAAATATTAAAGTTAATATATAATAATATAAATGACGAAAAAAATGTTTCGAAGAGTTTAATTTTCTTGCAAAATAAACATGACGTTGGAAGAAATTAATTTTCTTAAGTATTAAAAACAACGAAAGTCACTTAGTGAAGTGCAATTCTCCTGTAGGAGAATTCTGCTACATGTGCTTTCTGAATATCATATCACCTCATTTTGAAAATAAATTCAAGAGTTCCAAGAAAATCCCTCTGTTAAGGCTTGCGTCAGACTCATCATCTTCTTGAAAAGCAAAGTCTGAATAGTAAGAAACAGCAATGCATTCACAATAGTGACATGTAGTGTCGGTTTTATTGAATCACATTTGAATGTCTTTCACTAATTATTGTTGTCACTAATGATCCACTATTAGAATAATTTTTCCATACTACAGATGATGTTTTGTAGTCCTCAGAATGTTCGTGATGTTTTAAAACCATCTACATTTAATGCTTCTTTCCAGTTCTTAAAACTAGTTAAAACTTAGGTTAATCGCGATGAATACAGAACATAAATTTATTTATTTATTTATTTATTTGAGAAAATTTCAGATACAGCACAGGTGGCCATTTTACACTGAAATTGTCAACAATGAGAAAGCAATAATTATAATAAGCATAAAGATAAAAAATAAAATAAATAAATAAAAATAAATAAGAAATAATTAAGAGTAACAAAACAACATAAAAGTGAATAGCAAATGAACAAAAAAATAAGTAAGAGATGGCACTATGTGATATTAATTACAAGTATTTCTTCTGATAGAAGACCGAAAGGCAAACTCGGAGGAAAATATATCAATATTTGAGGGGAGATCATTGTATTGTGTGGCAAGTCTATAAAAGAGAGATCTTTTTTGAATTTCCAGTCTAGGTTTTTTGTATAAAATAACCTTGTATTGCGAGTTGTGCGCATAGGTACTCTAAAGTGGAATTCCTCAAGGAGTGTGTTGCAGCGGATTTTGCCATTCACAATTTTGTATAAGTAACTGAAATCATTCTGCAAACGTCGCTGATAAGCAGTTTGTAAGTTTAGAAAAGACAAGAGATGCGGAGATGAAAAATTGCGTAATGAGGGAACCCTGTGACGGACTATAGCTAGGAAGAAGTTAAAGACTGAATCGATTCTGGAGAGGTGACTGGGACATGCCATGGACCAGACGGGAGAGCAGTATTCTATTATTGGGGAGATGAATGATTTGAAGTACAAAGTGAGGGCTGAGATGTCACTAATTTCAGTGAAACGGTAGAGTAAACCTAAGAGACGCATGGCCTTTTTTGTGGTGCATAAAATATGATCCTCAAATGTGAGCTTTTGGTCGAAAACAATGCCTAGGTCCTTATGAGAGGATACTGCTTTGATGTTATTGCCAGAGATGGAGTAACATGACTTTAACAGATTCTTCTTGAGAGAGATAGTGAGAGTAGTACACTTGTCAGGATGTAATGTAAGGTCCCATGTCAGGCACCAGGAAGTAAATGTTGCTATGTCATTCTGAAGAAGATGAGTATCGTCGGAAGTGGAGATTTCCCTGAAAATTTTACAGTCATCTGCGAAAAGAAGGTAATTGCTAGAGGGAGCTGTGAGATGGTCGGCAAGGTCATCGACGAATAATATGAACAAGAGAGGTCCTAGAACACTACCCTGTGGAACTCCAGAGAGGACAGGAAGAAAGTTAGAAACAGTTCCAGGAAGAACGACATGTTGTTGGCGATCGCTAAGGTAATCTGTGAGAAGGGTGAGAAATTTGCCATGAATGTTGAATCTATTGCATAATTTGTGAATCAGAAGACGATGACTAACAGTATCAAAGGCTTTGGCCAGATCAAAGTATATTACATCTAATTGTGAATTATTTGAAATGCATTTCATAGCATGTGAGAGTAAAACAGACAGGTTTGTAAGACAGGAGCTACCAGGAAGAAAACCATGTTGCTTAGAGCTTAAGTACGGAGAAACAAATTTGTACAGTATGTCTTTGATTACTTTTTCACAGATGATGGACAGAAGAGAGAGTAAGGAGATTGGTCTGTAAGATGAAACAAAATTTTTGTTACCACTTTTGTGAATCGGTGTGATGAATGAGAAATCACCTATGTCCAGGTTGGTGCTGGAATCTTGAACAAAAATCACACACACACACATATACAGGGTGTAACATAAATATATGTCAATACTTGGGGCACATATTCCTCACATGGAGACGATGAAATAATGTTATATGAACATGGGTCCGGAAATGCATCATTGACACATTAGAGTGCATTTACGAAAACGCTGCACACTATGTATGAGGCGAAAGCGGTGTAGTGTAGAATGTCGAAAAAGCTATCAGATGCCACGTAACCTACATCTGAACTGGCGGGAAACATGGTGGGAGACATTGGCATTGACCCTGGGTGAAATTGGGGGGGGGGGGGGGGTTCGAGAAAAAAAAAAACGTAGTCAGGAAAACACTTTATTGACACGTTACAGTTCATATGCTACTACATCGCACAACACCCCATAGCAGAACACTGCATACCAGACCTGTAGGTGAGAGACAAACAGGTTCACAAGAAATGCTCAAAATGTCCACCATGTGCACAGACATGCAGCAAACTGCCATTGCATACACTCCCGGATGCACTTGTGAATCCCTGGAGAATTCAGTTTCGTATCGCATCCGTCCATAATACAGACACGAAGACTCTCAGCATCGTGCACCGATGTTGCATACACAAGAGCCTTTAAATGTCCCCACAAATAAGAGTCTAGTGGGTTGAGGTCTGGAGAGCGTGGACGCCACGTAATGGGTCCACCTCTACCTATCCCCTACCACGAAAATGTCGATGCAGAAACCGACGAACATTCACACAGGTAAGGTGTCCTGTAAGAATGCTTTGTATGTCCATCTGTTAAGCCTGGGGATGGGGAGAACATAGGTCCCCACCAAGCCATCACCCACAATGCCAGCCCACACATTGATGGCGAACTGGTGTTGATGACGTGATTGCACAATCACGTTGGCCCATACGTGCTGATTGTGGAAATTCACAATCTGGTCATATTGGAAGGAGACCTCATCGGAAAACAGCACAGTTGCACTAAAGTCAGGGTTTGCACATTGTTCGAAACCATTCACAGAACACTACTCGTGAGGGGAAATCGGCTGCTGACAGTGCCTGCACGTGTTGTAAATGGTACGGGTACAACCGGTTGTCACGCAACACTCTCCAGATAGTCATGTGGTCCACATTACGTCTGGCTGCTAATTGTCTTGTGCTGACACTCGGTTCGCCTTCAACGGCATGCAGAATCGCCGCCTCCAGTTGTGGGGTCCTCGTCCTTTTCGACCTCCCCCTGTCACGTGTGGCAGGCGTGAATGTTTCTTGTTACCTCAGACGACGATGTATTGCCTGAAACATTCTCCTGTCTTTGCACTGTTGTTCTGGATATCTCTCACGGTACAAACGCTGAGCATGACTACTATTACCGCCTGCTAACCCATACATGAAATGGGCATTGGCCAATTCTGCATTTGAATGCCTGTACATTTGACTGTACCTGCACCCACATCTGTGATGAATACACAACAACTGATGTAATTTGCATGGCAAGCTCACTACGTCTTCCTGTGTGCACGGGATGCCACTTGTGGTAAACCACCGAACTGACACGTTGTACCTTCCCCTCCTCCATGCGTACATCCGGGGGGTTCACTAGAACCTCTACTACATTACATGCGGACTGCGTGTTCTGGTACGGGGTGTTGAGTGATGTAGTAGCATACGAACTGAAACGTGTCAATAAAGCGTTTCCTGACTACGATGTGTTTCTCGACCTCCCCCCCCATTTCACCTGGGGTCAACGCCAATGTCTCCCACCATGTTTTCTGCCAGTTCAGATGTGGGATATGTAGCATCTGACAGCGTTTTCAGCATTCCACACTACACTGCTTTCGCCTCATACACAGTGTGCAGCGTTTTCGAAAATGCACTCTAATGCGTCAATGACGCATTTTCCGGGCCCATGTTCATATAACATTATTTAATCGTCTTCATGTGAGGAATATGTCCTCCAAGTATTGACATATATTGATGTTACACTAAAAGAAAATTAATTTTTGTTATAGTCATGTTGGTATTATAAGCAGAAGAAGTGATATGATGCAGAATACACGACTTAGAAAAAGTGAAAATCGTTAGAAATGAACTCTCTTATTATACGATATTTCCTTAACGTCAGTGGGGGGGGGGGGGTGGGGATTAAATGTCTGACTGTGGGGGTGCTCCCTTCTGACGTCGTCACTAGATAAGGGTCACATCGAGTGCAAGCCATTCAGTCCTCAACTAGTCATAAAGTTCGGCGAGGTGCCGTGGATGTCTATTTCTCTGCTTGACCCGTTGTTGCAAGTGGTCCCACAGATTCTCAATAGGATTGAGATCTGGGGACTTCGCCGACCAGGGAAGATGGGAGATCTTCTCCGCATGCTCATCGTTCCATGCAGTGACAGTTTCGGCCCTATGCACATGACAATTGCAATCCTGAAAAATTGATGTGTCCACAGTTGGATTATCGGTGAGATGTTGGACAAACGGCAACAACTGTTTGTTCAGAAGTCGAATGAAGCCATGCTGGTTTATGTGAATAGTAACTCCAACCAAAGGACCCAATTCTGTGTATGTGAAGCACCCCCAGAGCATCACTGACCCACCACCTGCTTGTACACAGTCCTCATGGAAGGCTTTATGCGGTCGGTGGTGTACTCTACATTGAGCATCATTACTGTAGAGGCAGAAATGGGACTCATCAGGCCAAATGGCCTGTTTCTAGTCATCTACTGTCCAGGTTGTGTGGTGTTTAGCCCATTGAGGGCATGCTTTTTTGTGTGCAGTTATGAGCAGTGGCCTCTTCCTGAGTACTCTACTCCAGATGTCCATGATGTGAAGTTCCCTTTGCAGTGTATGTTCTGAAACTGAGGCATGTGGCCCATCATAGACGTGTTGCAACAAGAGTTGCTTCGTTGCAAAATGGTTGGTTGATGACACAAGATGTGACATTCGTCAGTGGTCTCTGTTTGTGAGCATGCTGGTTTCTTGTAGACTGTGTTTGCTTCCACTGCCTATCAACACGTTTCAGTGTACTGTGTGACACATCAAAGAATTCTGCTACTTCCTGTACACTGTGTCCTTTTGAACACCCAAATGCAATGACCCCTTTTTGCCACTCACCAACGTCTTTCTTCTGACCCATACTGCACATGAGAAACACATGCTTGTCAGGAACCACAACTGGCACAGATACTGTGGTCCATGTACCTCACAATTTGCTTATCAGCTGCAGCGAGTGTCACACTAAGTGGATACTGGCAGTGCCAACATAACCATTCCATGTTTGCCTGGAGGGGTCTCATTTTTTGCCCAGTGTGCTTGTAATAACAACAAATTCAATCATGGTAATGTATACACACAGTTCACAAATGATAAAATGAGGTAAAACTAGGGTAGTAGCATAGTATACCACATATAATGGCACACCCAAAGGGGGCAGGGGTGATAGGAGTTTCAACCACCCTCTAGCTGACGAATTTAGTAACAATTATTAAAAAGAAGTCATAACCTTCCTTTGGGAAAATTCTTGCACATGTCCTCACACAAAAACCAAATAACAATTAGTTATAGAATAAAACCATTACTTAAAGTCATATCACAGATATGGTTAAAATTAACTTACAAAAATAAGCACAAAGTCCATGTCACCTGCAAATGAATGTAATTTTTATTTGCCTATTGATCTTGGCGACTACAAACAAATACATTTTGTGAATGGTAGCAGTGAGGCAATTAAAAGATTACATCTTTTTGCAAGTAACACAGATTTGATATTTTACTTCCATCAGAAGTGAAAGCTGATACCTTTAAAATTTCTGCAATGTTTGATCGAATGTCTATAATCTTTCCATGCCTGACAACAGCAGGTGGAAGTTTGCTCAGAAATTCATCTGCCGACATCTTCCGTCCAGAGATTTCAAGTTCTGTCTTTGTCTTGTTGCTTCTTGCTTCAGGCTTCCGCACATGTTTCAAATCCACATGGTTTTCTGCAAGAGGTTTCAAAGCATTTCCATTCTCGACAGGCTGACTTGCACTTCTACTGTCCTTTGAATGTTTGTTGATGATTTGTTTGGAAGAGGAGATCTTACCGTTGATTTTCTTAATGGAATTTAATTTATTGCTTCCTCTGAGATTCAACATGCAATCGATCTCTTTCTGCTTTAATGCATCCATGTTTCTGAAAGATTCGTGCACATTATCTGGGATGACTTCTCCCTGCTGAGCAGATGCAGGAGACTTAATGCCCAGCTTCTGTCCCTTTCCTACAAATGGTCTTCTCACAAGAAGTTGATTTTTAAACATCACGTTACGTTTATCTACCACCTGAAAAATGAAAAAGAAAGATCTTGCAATAGTAATTACAAGGATTCATATACTAGCATATATGCAATTTTTACAATAAATATACATACATAAATGTGTACAATGATTTATTTTTATATGTGACACATATTATTGCCTTTGTTCACAATATGTTGATTACCAAAAAGTCAGCTGAACAAGGATAAACACCTAAATGTAAGGCTTGGCCACAGGTTAGTATTGGTGAGTTATGGTGGTGCACAGTAAACCCAGGTCAGAGCAGACATCATTGGCAGCGAAACTGGGGGATATATTCCCTTTAATAATTCAGAGATGGGAGAAAAGGGGGAACATATTTTCCTGTGTGACATAATACATAAACCAAGACAGACACATGTGATGGTGGGCAACAATCCTTACATACAGATCAGTCTAATTTATAGTAACAATGCTTTTTCGTAGAAAATCATAGCTAGATAGCATAGCATTAGCAATTATCATTCCTAATTGTTGCAAAAATGGGAAGAATATATGCTTAATATCAATGAAATAGCAAATAGAGGAAACTAGACAAGATTGTTGTCAGTTTCAGGAAAGGGAATGAAAGAAATCCTATTTTTAAGCAGCAGTTTAAAATATTTATGGAAAATTGGAATTACAAACACAACAAATATAACTGTGACTGGAAAAGTGCTGACTTGCAACAAATATTATTAGAATGCCCAAATATGGTTGAGGTTGGAACAAAATATTTTATATAAAACTCTGCATAAATTAAAGGTAAAATTTCCGATAAATTTGACACATTTCATGGTGAGCCAAGATGTTTATATGGAATACAGTTTGGTATTGCTTAAATCAGAATTCGAACCTCTCCCCCTCCATCCCACCCAACTGCTCAAGAAATCAGAAACTCACACCTATGACTGACCCCCTCCAATGATTGGAAGCTAGTTATACCTACGAATGTCAGGACTCACACTTGGAACCTTCAGTGGCTAGATTGCCACTATAAATGTGCTTGGATATTTTTGCATATTTATATGGGATCACGTTATGAAATTTGAAATCATCACAAAAAAAATGGAGCATTTGTTAGGTTTTTCTTACAGGAGAACACACACACACACAAAAGAACAATATCTCCCCCATGGTTAAAGTAGTGAAAGTGAGAAACTGAATATTGGAATGAGAAAGTTTTATTCCTTTTATCAATTCCGAGGCCAGTTATACTATACTATTTTCAGCCTACAATGAAACATCAGACACCAACTCCAATGCATTGAAAAGATGCTGTAAAAAATAAAGGTAGTAAATATACTATACATTAGGATACTAAATATATTAAATTTTGATTTAATGCATAAATTGTACTGAATACCTTGAAAGGAACTCCATCTGGGTATGAATGTTGGAGTTCTGAGGGGAAGAATCCATCCACGATATCCTGCACGAAGCTCTGGGTCCCAGGGTCAGAGTATGGCCGAAATGGGCCGCAGTACAGGACCAAGCCGTTAGAGTACAAAGTCAATGGAACATATTCTGGAGTCTGGGAAATAAAAAAATGATTACTTGAATAAATATTGAAATACTAATGCAATTAAAGGCTATGCAAGAAGCGTTTATGATGTGTTAGTTGTTTCTGAATGAATTTTCTCTATCCCATCAAGACAAATGCAATTAAAGTCTGTGCATATTTATCTTCCTCTGTTCTTATTTTTAGGTTTAATAATGTGATGTCAAGCCATTGTAAACAATCAGGAGGCTTTCATGCATACACTCTTCAAGTGTGCAGTGATGTATAAAAAATAAATGAACTTATTGTAGAGAGTTGACGTTGGTTTTAGTTTTCTGGGGAAAGACCATGCTCTTGTCAAAAGTGAAATATTTTCACCTCCCTTCCAGCAAGTATAGTTAGAAGATGAAGAAGAAATTTTTAAAATTTTACCCAAATATATTCATTTGGGGAGTGAAAGTCTGTGAAGTCTGCTGTTCTGCCCAGAATAAATGAAACATAAACCTTCCAAGAAACGAAGTTCTCAGTCAGTGATGTTTCATGTACATATAGTCATATTTGAAATACTTGTACATTTAAATCCATGTAGGCATCAATACTGTGTGATTTTGGGCTGTTCATGCTCGTAAAGAAAACCCCAGCTGAACACGATTCCGATGACCTCCATCAGTTGCAGTATGTGGCCTTCCACTCCATTCTCTCATATATGCTAAGACTTCTTCAGCTGGGGTTTTCTTTATGAGCATGAAAAGCCCAAGATCGCACAGTATTGATGTCTACGCATTCATCCCCATAAAATGCCTTCAGTCTCAGATGTATGTCAATTTGTAGCATATTCTCTATGGTTAGAATCTTGATCATGGCATGCTACTTCAGGTGCTCCACCAACATTGCATGGTTACATGCTGCTATTTTCCTTGCTATAGTTTAACACCCCCTGGTGATAGAAGTTTTAAACCTTCAATGGAGAAGCAGGAAAGTCTCATAAGTGCAATGTATGGTTGCTGAAATCCAAAATGCGTTTACAAGGTAACAACAAAAAATAAAAACATAGGAAGCTTTACTTTTCACCATGGCCTCGTATATATACTTTATTGTAGATCCATTTCAGGATTGTAATGGTGTTTATTCACATTCCAAATTACAGTTTGCAGAATTTTAACACAAAGTGTTAATAAGAAATGAAATTAGGCATACCATATTTAATGCAAAATATTGAATTTTTCACGAGTTTTGTATCTTTTAAACCAATTGAATCTGAAACTCAAAATTTTTACTGAACTTAATTATCATAAGAGTACTGTATTGTGTACAAATTTTAGATTTTTAAACAACTGCCCACCAGAGATATTTAACCCTGAACTTGGAATTTTGTAACAAAAAATACATGTTTATGACCCTGTAGAAAAAGAAGGATTATAGTCTCAAGTTTCAAATAATTTTGACACACACTATTGGTACACAGAAACTTGCACAAAAAAATTCAAGTGTTAAACAAACTGCCTTCCCTCTAAAAAATGTCCAAAAATGACATTTTGAGTGATTAGGATGCACAACTTTGACTTTAAAATGTATTATGAAGGAATAATATTGAGGGTATTATACACAAATATAATTATATCCTATAATATGCTTAACATCACAGATTTTGTCTCATTGTCCTAGGACTTACCAGAGCTGAGATAAAAAAAGTTGCCGCTGATGCTTACGAATGGAGAAAATTATGCACACCATGATAAAAATGCCCACCATCTTCAAATCGGTGATAGTAAAAGTAAAATAACAGTGGTTCTGAACTGTCAACATATGAGGCTAACACCACACAAAAAATATATATTTTTAATAAATGGTCAAGCAACCATGTTGTACCACTTCATATGGATTGACCCTATAGTCAATTAGTAGGCATGTATAAAGAAGCTCTCAAAGAAGTAAACATTTAGGGACTTTGTCTTCATTGCTACCATGCTTCGAAAGAAGATATTTTTAAATTTATTGCTGCGTAACAATACATACATTGCTAAATCATGTAGCAATTTAAGAGATTACTGTTTTTTATTTCATTATGTAGGTATTAAATAAATGCAATTAAACATATTCTTTAACAGTAATACTTAAAGTATTTAAAAATAAAGCTATTATTTTTCTTATTTAGAACAGTAAATATGTAACATGGTCAAGGTTTTATTGGGAGTGTAAAGTCGGGGGGGGGGGGGGGCATGGAAAACCCAATTGTGCCCGGGTGAAAATTTTATCTTGAGCCGCCCCTGCAATAGGTATATGAAAACTTTCTAAGGAAAGTTGAAGTGCAGCAGTCTAAAATAACTGTTGCTGATTTTATTCATAGTGTTATTTTTGCATTCTAAAAGATTTCACATTTCAATGTAACAACAGGTAGAATATACCATATTCAAATAGATTTGACACTATTATTAGAAGAAACTGACCCTTGCTATATTTGTATTTTATATTTTTCATATTATGCATCACTTTTCTGACTCGCTTGGCTAATTGCAACCACACATGATGAATGATGATTACAGGAAACTATGAACTGACACTAACAGAGGAACATGTATGCCAGTACCTTCATTGGCAAGCTACTAACTCAACATTCTCAGCTGTCTTTAAAAATGCAGGCATTGAGGGCTGAACGTGTTCAATAGGCACATTATCCCCTGACAACACTATATGTATACAGAAACAAATGAAACATGGTATACATTTTATTTTAACTTACCTTGAATGTTGCACCTTCATTTGTGTAATATATCTGAGGAACCCCATCACCAGCAATTAAGTTAAGTTCCTCAATATTCTTCAGCACTCGATCAAAATCAACAGCAAAGCCTTCAACATGTGAAGCATCAGGATGCCAAGAGCCTCCACTACGGAAAAAAATGAAGTTAAAGAAAAATAAGCTGTGAGTTATGGAGCACATGGTATACTATTTCATAATATATGCAGGAAACCTCCTTAAAACAAATGGCATATTTTTTTATAAACATACACATATTACAAGTTTATTACGTATGTGAAGATTCGTGTTTCCACGTTGCATAATGGGATATTTTTTCTGATTAATTTCGAAGGCTCACTGCCTTCATTTACTAAGGGTACAGTATCTGGAGTGGATGAATCTTCACGTACGTAATACTTAAACTGCATTTACCACATCCACAAGTTTACTTTTGATTTCTTTTTTTGTTTTTCAGCATAGCTTTTTGCCAATTTTGGCTAATCGCAACGATGAGGATGAATGATATGATGAAATGGATCACTCACAAAGAAAATCCATACAGGCCTAGATTTGAACCCTGGACATCTGGCGTTATAGCATGCTGAGCTATCCACTCTACCACAGAGGCTGGCTACAACTTTACAGCAACATGGTTCAAACAAATGTTGTCATCTTAAGATCATTACTCTGACAATTCTAGCTAAATGAGAAATGTATGCCAATATATGTACATACCAGAGATTGGTCACTATCTAAATAGTCTATAATTTAATTTGCACCCATAACCCTAATAATACATTTCTTATTTTTGTCATGTACAGTGCGTAGAAAATTATCATTATTATGGAATTAATAAAATACGCCCTAAAATTCCATACTTTATGTATCTTTTCAGGAAAAAAGGCAGATAATGGTAAAAAATCAGGGGGCAATGCACAATGCAAGTTGCTTTTCAGGATGGGGTGTAAGTTGAAGACAGCATATTTTTCAATAACTTCCTAACAATGGTAATTTTCTCTTGATGTTACAATGTTTTTGCACCAAATTTTGAACACGTAGTTACTTTTCTCTGATAAATTTATGTTTGCTGGTACACTTCATGAGATATATTAATACTCTGCAGGTATCATATAAGATTTCATACAAAGTACATTGCTAAAAGTCACATATGGAAATGATTCCTTCCACTGGGCTGGATTAATAAACTCGCAAACTCTTATGTAGGCACAATGTATAAGTAAATTTCAACGGTCAATTTTAAATATTTGAAAATCTACATACTACAAAACAACAAAGAAGTGTTATATTAACATACCTAAAAACTAAACTCTGCCTGTTTTCTGGAATCTCTTCTAATGAATCTTCCTCACCAGACAACTCATCATTCTCCCCAATCCATACCATTCCATAATCATTCAAAAATATCTGAAATAGAATATGTAAAATAAACTGTAAGTACACATGGAAATGAAATATTTGAGTGTCTAATAGTAGTTCAACCAGTCCCTTATCAGTCATTTGTTTCCTCTTTTCACAGTCACTGAAGACTATAAATTTACCCTTTTCTTGTGTAAGAGTGTCCACTTGTTGCAGGGACGGCGCCAAGGGTGGGCACGGCTGGGCAAGCGCCCACTCAAAAATTCCGCTGCCCACCCGATTGCCCACCCAAAAAATTCAGAAATTAAGATTTTTGAAAATGATTTAAATACATGTAGGGTAATCTGAACAGATTAATTTCGCGTTGCTTTTAGCCCCAATACTATTCATGTATACAATACAATCTTTAAAAGGAAAAACGATAATTCAGAATGCTTTCCCAATCTTCATTTCCAGCACAAACTTAAAGGAGCAAGGCCGAGAAAAACGTTTCCTTCCTCTCTCTTGCCGCTTTGCTATATTTATTTTTATAAAACCCACGGTGCTTTTGTTCCACAAAGAAAAGAATGCAGAACAATAGTATATACTACGCCTCAACAATCACCAGGTTGTGTTGAGCAATGGTTATGAGGCATGTTAGTAAACATAAGCGACTTGAATTTACTGAAATGCCTGTCTGTTGCTTTGCTCATTTCTTCTTTGTCAGTAAGGACAGAAAAGAGCTACGGTAATGGCTAATAAGCTTATCAGTGACTTTTTCGCATCGGCTTCATCGAGTAGGGAAAGAGATCATTGTTCTACAGATGATGATGACGATGAAAAAGATATTGGCAGTTCTGAGCCGATATCTGCAAAAAAGACCAGAGGTGAACATACGCAAGAAAGTAGTGCGGCAGAAATAGAAGATTTTGAATATGAAGATAATCGGATAATGAGGATAGTGATAACGGAAACAGTGAAGTTTGCATGGATGAGAGGCTTCATAGAAAACCACACAAGAGCAGTGAAAATTCAGCCAAAATCCAAAGTGTAAAGGTACAGGATTGTTTCAGTGATTTGGCACAATCACCAGCTGAGTCCCCTCGCCAACCAAATCTACGGAATTTTCCACAAACAAAATATGGTAAGAATAATAGAGGTTTCAATAGTGAGTGGTACAAGGATTTTCCATGGATTGAATACAGTGTGAATAATGACGCTGTGTTTTGTTTTCCGTGTAGACAGTTTTCTACTTTTGTTGGGAGAAGAGAAAACCAAGTATTCATAAGTGAAGGTTACAAAAATTGGAAAAGAGCTTTGGAGAAAGAATCTGGATTTTGGAAACACGAAAACAGTGAACACCACAAGTCGTTTGGGTGTCTTTCAAAGATATGAAATCGAAAGGCAGTGAAACATCTATGGCCACCGTAGTGAGTTCAGTATATTCAGCTCAAGTTAAGGAAAACAGGGAATACCTTTCCAGGCTTACAGATATACTACGCTATACAGCTCTGCAAGGGATTGCTCAAAGAGGAGCCGATGAGGGGGAAAGCAGCGAAAATAGAGGAAACTTTTTGGAACTTGTTTCACTTGTTGCAAAAACTAATAGTGTTTTGAAGAAGAAGATAGATAATGGTCCTAAGAATTCGAAATATTTGCACCATTCCATACGAAATGAATTACTTGATGTGTTCAGTAAACTCACTTTGAAAACAATCAAAAGTGAAATTGACAAATCCGTGTACTACAGTTAAATGATTGATGAGTCCAAGGACATTAGCAAAACAGAGCAATTAACTATTGTTGTTCGATATTATTTGAAAGGAACTGTGTACGAACGCTTCCTTGGATTCCATCCAGCAGAAGTGTTGGACTCAAAACTTTTGTTTCTTTACATGAAAGAGACTCTCAACAATTGTGGTATTCCTTTGGAAAACTGTGTGTGTCAAACATATGATGGAGCTAATGTCTTAAGCGGGCAATCTCAAGGCGTTCAAGCGCTCTTCAGGCAAGAAGTGACTCAGGTGATATACATCCACTGCATGAACCACAGATTGAATCTTGTCATTGTAGAAGTTTGTAAAGGAGTAAGCCATTGTAGAACTTTCTTTGACCTCTTGGAATCTCTATACGTTTTCCTTAGTGGATCTGTTGTTCATCCGAGGTTCATCAAGATGCAAGAGAAGATGGGTGGGCATGTTGTTGAACTACAGAAGATAAGTGAAACAAGATGGGCATGTCAGGTAAGGATTTTTACATAATATTTTATAACACTCGTGTACTTATTTGTTACTTATATTATATTTATCTAGCTTACCACCTGTTTTGGGTTGCGTTGTCAGAAATATTCGCTAGCAATAATTGTTAATTTGAAATATCGAGTGATATGAAATGTTCCTAAATCAAATGGGATAATGTTAATGAGATTTAACGAAGTTGTAAATTACTTTTCTGTAAGATAAAACAAATCTCTCTGATGCTGCACACTCCACTAAAGAATCTATTAGGATTGAGCCGATACAGGTGCCAATGTATTGGTATCGGCCGATACTGGTAGTATCGGTTATGGAAAGCATCGATCAGATTTTATATACCGATAATTTTCCAGCATATTGGTATTGTGCGGGGTCCACAAAATGCCATGCTACACTTTCGCGGATTCTAATTAAAATGGAAAGTATGCAAAATTCGAAGTTTTCACTTATTTTGCACTAATATTGTGTGAAGACAGTGTTCTGTGATTACATATAAGGTATTTTTAACATTCTGATGTAATCTGTGAATATTTGAAACAATGCTCTGGTAAATTGATACTTATAACGAGTGAAATACTCACCCACTAATATTAGGGTCATATTATCTTTATTTTTCAACTTTTAATTGTTACAATTTTCAAGCACCGATATTGGTACGAGATCAATGAGAATCTGTAAGTGGTATCGGCTCAGTCCTAGAATCTATATTGGCTGGTTTCAGTGATCAGAAAGCTACATTTTAAAAGTAGCTTCGCTACAGCTACAGCTACTCTTCCAAAATGTAGCTTCGCTACAGCTACAGCTACATTTACCAAAAAGTAGCTCGCTACGCTACTCCTGTTCGCTACTCGCTACTTCGCTACTTTTTGCGCTACTTCTGCATAAAAAAATGAAAACAACCACATGGGTATTAAAAAAAATCCCCTACTACTGGTAAATAGATTCTGTTATTTATTATCATGATTCCAGTCATTCGATAATTTTGATAGCAGTGTTACTTCAGTTACTAATTTTTACTATAGTTTTTGAGAATACCATACCTATGCAAGTGGCATATCAATTCAAATTTGATATATGAATATTGCAATTAGGGTGTTGCCCAAATTAATGATTACAACTATACACAAATAAAATTTGGTAGGATTACGTATTTATGTTCACATCAACATATTTCTCTTGAGAATAAATATTTCATTTTTTATAGACTGATATGAAGTCAGCAAAAGGCCCCCAGGTTCGATACCCAGCGGAGGCACATAGTGGTTAGGATCCAGTCTCGATCAGATTATCTATGCATAAAATGGACTCAAAACAAAAACTAGGAAAGAAACCAAGTTGGGAGGATGAGATCCCCCTGCTCCTCCATTCCCCACACTGCTCATCATTCATCATTCTTCCTCGTTCTCACAATTAGCCGAAAGTGGCAGAAAGCGACTATAGATAAGAGAATAATTAAATAAACCATTCATCCTCATTGTCATGATTGAGAGAAGTGGAAGAATAGATGAGGAGGTAAACAGAAGAGGACAAATGGGTGGTGGACTATATCAAAGCGTTCGAAGATTAATATGGAACAGGGATGTACGTACCTATTAAATGCAAGAAGTTAATATATAACACATACTATGTGCCAATAATTACGTATGGAGCAAAGACTTGGACAATGACATAGAGAAACAAAGAAAAGATGCAGGCAGTGGAGATTACATTCTTAAGGAGTCTTTTGAGGAAGACTAGAAGGGATAGAATAAGAAATGAGGAGATCCGACAGACAGTGGGTGTAGTGAAGCTTCAGGACAGAATAGATCAGGCACAGATGAGATGGTTCGGACACATGAAGAGGATGAATGCAGAAAGAGTACCAGTAAGAACTTACAATGCACAAGGAGTGGGAATAAGGCCAAGGGGGAGACCAAGATGTCGGTGGAGAGAGCAGATGGTGGAGAGTGTTAGGAGAAGAGGACAAGATTGGAACACCTTGGAAAGAGAGGAGTGGTGGAAGATCAGGAAAAATGGACAGGCTTGACTTCTATGCTGGCCCAGCCAGAGGCAGGAAAGAGCGAAAGTTGATGATAATGATGTCATGATTATCAAAAGTTACAGAAAAGTAGGAGAAATACATAAATTTGAAAACTATGTATATTAACTACAGAAAATTGTCGTTTCTGCAGAGAAGTCAATAACTCGTACACACGTTTTGCAATATGAAAAAAAATATTGAGGAAACTGTCGTGTAAACCTGAGTGTTCTAAATGTATTGCAATTTTAAAATTTGTGAACAAATATTATCGCGAAAATAATTGTAATTCCAGAAACTATATCATTCTTGTAACAATAATTTATTGCTGGTGAGATCCTATATACTGACGATCAATGCTGTTAACGTACTGAGCCATTTATTGCTGGCACTATTCCCTTGTCAGTGCAGTGGAAAATCCATCGCTCGTTTTTGCACTGCAAGTTGTGTCTTACACAGCAATTAATGATTTTGGTGTCTCTTACACCATGAATATCCACAGGATTTGTTCCGAGAGTGACGCAAACGAGGCACTTTTTTCCAGTGGTGCAACAAACGAGGCATGTTTCTCCCCAAAATAGCCGGAATATATTCATATATGTCAGTTAGTTATCTGGATATCTGAATTATTCAGATACTAATTGAATAAATTACGCAGATATCTATAATCTACAATCTAGATAATCTGTATCTCCATGCAAGAGACTGTCTTTATGAACCTCCTGCAAAATTAA
This sequence comes from Lepisma saccharinum, assembly GCF_977018435.1. Taxonomy (NCBI): domain Eukaryota; kingdom Metazoa; phylum Arthropoda; class Insecta; order Zygentoma; family Lepismatidae; genus Lepisma; species Lepisma saccharinum. The sequence goes on along the minus strand of NC_139234.1, from coordinate 70,076,434 downwards.
GGGTTATTGTCGATTTTTTCTGACGCTGTTGCCAAATTCAAAATTCACCTCAAAATGCTGAGAAAAAAAGTAGCTGTAGCGAAATTTTTGCTACAACTACAGGAATTTTGTAGCTTCGCTACCGCTACAACTACAATTTTCAAAATGTAGCGTCGCTACAGCTACAGCTACAAATTTTGTAGCTAGCTACAGTAGCGACGCTACAAGTAGCTCGCTACTTCTGACCACTGGCTGGTTTAATATCACATACACCGTTCTTTTATTTGTCTTTACTTAATAATTCCTAGCCACTTACTACTTTTGCATATTATCTTCCTACGTATATGATACAATCTCTGACTATTAAACTTTTCATGATTTAATATGATACAGTTCTTTGAAATGCAGCTCCGTTCAAACCAAAAACCTGTAATGTAGATACAGTAAAATCATGCACGGTCCCTTACTTCCGACGTTTTTTTCCGCTAATGTTTTAGTGTTATAGTAAAACTGCACACATACACACATAATAAGACATGCACTCAATTCATACACTGATCCCGACACAAGAGATAGATGCAGATGGTGCGATAGGAAGGGAGGGTGAGGAAGAAAGTGGGAAATAAAATTCAGCTATAAGCGATGTATCCATTCCTTGAAACAGAAAATACTTGAAATGCCAAACCGTTTTGTCTTTCGATATTTATTCATTCTTTTTGGAAACTGAATCCACTCTGGCCATTATACACACACACACACATATAACCTCTTGTTTTGCTGCTTGTAACGATTTTCCATTTAATTTCAAAACCAGGATATTTTCCTGAAGTTTGTGAACAAATTAATATGCATTTTACATGTGATCATATATGCCGTCGACGGGCTACGTAGCGGAGTGGTCAGAGTCAGGTGCTAGAAGTCAGAGATTTCAAGTTCGAACTTCGATCATGCTATGATTGTGTTTGATATATCATCCACTTCACATGCCCATCGTTCATTCTGTTTGTCCCAATTAACGTAATAGGTAGAGAAGCGACGTAATATAATCAAATTGAAATATACGTAGATCAATGATATTTGTAGGTGTGTTTTAATGTTAACTGCCATCTACCAAAGTATTCCCAATCTCTCTCTCTCCTTGTGCTCCACTCATTTTTCTCCAACATAGATACTGTGCATACATATTTTGTTGCAATTGAAGATTTTCCAATGTAATGGTGGAAATGCTCTTATTGTACTTGATATTTTCTGCTAAAAAGTAGAAGGAAAACAAGTAAACCACCATATTGCGTGATTGGATTAGTAAAGAGCAAACATGTGTCTGAGAATCTCTTTGAAATGAAAGAATACTGTATGCTTTTCCTTGCACTTGTTTTTATAATACATTCCGCCTTACATTCCATACTATTACTTTCAAAAACTAACAATCATGCATCAACAACAACAACAAATTGCTCGCACGACACATACACGTGGCTAGACTTCTTTACAACTCTTTTTTTCTCCAGTGTAAGACAGCTGTTTCCCCCATTTAAAATATTGAAATTTAAATAAACAAACATTTTGAGCAATTTGTAATTTATTATTACAACTATTTAGTTTATTTTTCTCTCAGAAAACTGTTGACTAATTAGTCAAGAACCTGGAACAATATAATAGAACCTCCTATTATTTCCCTACAGGTTGTAGCTTGTGCATCTTTGAAGAGAACATTGAGAGCCGTCATTTTAACTCTTGCTGAATACGGCTGTGAAAATCGTACCAGATCGGCTGATGCTAAAAACCTGTTAAATGCAATGAATTTTCAGTTTCTCTTCCAACTCCACATGTTCACTTTTGTTTTGGGAAAGCTGAAGAATTTGTCAGATTATTTACAGCATAAAAATTGCGACATGGCTAATGCTTTCATGATCATCAATGCTTTATTAGAAGAATTTCGGAACATAAGAGGTTCAGAAAAGGATTTCGAAAAAATTTGGACCGAATCTGTAAATGCAGCAAAAGATTGCAATATTCCTATCACATGCCCTCTATCCAGAAATAAATCGTTGCCCCGTCACCTCTCTCAGTTCATTGTTACAGAACACATGCCCATAGAGGATATGCTGGAATCCAAGAATGATTTCAGGATGAAAATATTTCTTCCTGTCGTAGACAGAATCATGTCAGAGATGGATCGACGTTTCACAGTAAATAGTGATATTCTTAGCGGAGTTAGTAGCCTTCACCCTAAAAATGAAAATTTCTTGTCGAGAAGATAAAGCCTCTTGCACTTCATTATGGACGTGATATGGATAGCGTTGATGTTGAATTAAAATTACTACCAAAAGTTTTGAAGCGGTATCAACAAGAGAAGAATTGCCGGGTAGAAACAATGATAGATTTTGCTGAATTTCTTGATATATTCCAAATTGTTTTCCACGAAACACATAAATTAGTTGTTGGCTCACTCGGTAACGCGTCTGACTACCATGCTCAAAGTCCCGGGTTCGATCCCCGGCCGGTTCAAATCCGGGAACTTTTCTAACGATGGAAGCGGCCCCGGCGCCCACCCAGCGTCGAATAACATGGGTACCTGGGGGAAACCCTGGGGGGGGGGGGTAAAGGCGGTCAGGGACGTGATGCTGATCACATCACCCCCACTCACGACCGGATCAAGAAAGTGTGGGGCGTTACCCCCACACCCCCTATACGCCTTCATGGCGTCGTGCTAAGCACAGGGGAGCACTTTACCTTTTTTATATCAATTACTATGCCTGTTTCGAGTGCACCATGTGAGCGTTCGTTCTCCTGTATGAGGCGAATCAAGACCCATTTGAGGAATCGAATGGCAAATGATAAGTTGAGTAACCTGTGTCTGCTTGCTGCAGAACGAAAAATTGTGAAATGTATTGACCTGGAAGAAGTAGTGAATGTATTTGATGGTATGCATAAAAACAGACGTATAGCTCTGCATTAATGTAAACTGTCAGCTCAGGCCAATGAGGTGTGAAACCATCAAAAAAAGAGAAAAGGTTGGAAACGAGTAAACATTAAGTAAAAATTTTCTTGCTCTCTTCAATCGGAATGCAACCATTTCTATAAGTCAAATCATGCTTATAAATACTTAGCACATAACACAGATATTACATATAATTTGTTAAAGATGATGTGATACACAATTTACCGAGTAGTGGCTGATAATATGTACAGATACAGTGTAGTGTGTCTTCGAAAATGTGGTAACAGTCTAATTCATATTTGGTGTTCTTGATTAAATATTTAGTGTTAATTATAATTTGAATTATAAAATGGCATCTATTATGTATTTAAGCTATGGCTTAATACAGGGAGATGCATGCAGTTTTGTAATAATCATTGAACTATAATTTAATAATTTTACTATAAATTTATTTGTGATTAATGATTTTGTACTGTATTGTTCAACGGAGTGCCTTATTGATGAAAATTGCAACCGAACTTTTGGCAGTTCCAGTGTTGTCCTGAGAAAAAATAAGATTTGGCTTAGTGTCTTGGAATTTGGAAAATGTGTGTGCCGATAGTGAATTTAATAAAAATAGTGAATTTAATAAAAATTGTGATTGCAATAAAAATACTATGTACCATGTGCAGGTAGTATAGTGGCGGTGAAAGTAAATTGGAGACAGGAGTATTTTTAGTGAAAACAGATGAACTCTATGTGTATACCTTCCCACCCTAATTTGTCAAGATATCCGTTCTGCCTACCCGATCAAAAATTTCTGGCACCGCCCATGTTGCCATATTTATAACTTCCATCGCTTGCTTTGTTTCAAAAAAATTCAACAACATTAAATATTACGTAGAGTCGTGGTAGATCAGTTGGTACAGCATCTGGCTACCACTTTTCGAATTCCAGGGCAGGTGATCTGGAACAGGAAATTTTCCAGCCATTTCTTAGTTTCTGTGCGGCTCTGAGGCTCACCCAGCCTTGTATCAATGGGTACCTGGGGGCAATCCTTCGGGGGTAAAGGTAGCTAGGCATGGTGCTGATCACATCATTTCAACTATGGCTGAGATCAAGAATATGTGGAGCTCTACCTCCACATCACCTCATATGCCTCAATGGCATGACTGTACATGCACAGGGGTACTTTTACCTTACTTAAATATTGGGTTGACACAAAAGTTCGTAGCGTTTGTGTTTGGTATGGCAACACTGCAGTGTTAGAAGTTTGTTTATTGTTTAATGTTCATCAATTGGAATGGCATTGTGGTGCTTGTGAATATGCATTGAAATTTACAGATTTGAAGAAAGACGGTGTTATTTATGGGCTAAAGAACAATAAGTGTCTAGTGGGGGAAAAAAATTCCGTCATATTCTTCTGTCCGAGTTTAACATAGGGGCGGCAGCTCGGAACATTTGTCCCTTGTACGAGGAGAATGCCAACGGGGAAAGCAGGGCAAGAAAATGGTTTTGTCATTACAAAGTAGGCATTTTTGACTTAAGCGTTTCTGCACCTTCAGGAAGACCATCGGGCTTTAATGAAGACAGTTTAAACACTATAATCCACGGTGATCCACATCAGTCAACTTGAGAATTACCAAATGTGATGAACTGTGACCATTCAACCATCGTGCGATATTTGCATTCCATGGGTAAGGTTCAGGATACTGCATGCTTTAAATGAAAACAGCCAAATCAGCGGGTAGGCCAGGAAGACAGCATCATGTGCTGTGAGACAATAATGCACACTCACACTCTGCTAACAGACAAAAGCTGCTATCCAGGAGGTTGGTTGGATAGATATTCAACATCCTCCTTACTCCCCTGATCTTGCTACCTTTTTGGCTCTCAATCCATCAATCTTCAAGGAAGCTCCTTTGGTGACGAAAATGCTCTTCAAACTTGCTTTTAACCCCGAATCCACTGATTTCTTCAGGCATTGAACTGAAAAACTGCCCTAGCATTGGTAGACAGTCATAGACAATGAAGGAAAATATATTACTGATTAATTTATGTCTTTTGTTCATCTCAAATTAGTAATCAAATAAAAACACCTTTTCCACGGTGAAAAAAATGCTACAAACTTATGCATCAACCCAATATTACGTCTCTGCTTTTGCTGTGTATAGTTTTGCCATCATGATGTAACAAACTTGACAACAATGTGTTGAACAGGAGCAGGATTACATGGCAAGCAGTTGATTTCATCACCCATGCTCCATTTGCTTACTACCACTGAAAATTCGACAAGAATGCCAGAGGTTTTTTTCTCTCTTGGTAGAACAGTGAGACATTTGGTACTTGTACTTCTCACATTTTATGCACTTTTAGCTAAACATGATGAAGGGGTGGAAGATGATTAGATGAAATGACTGAAGAAACACCATGACCAAACTGGAATTCACACCCACAACCTTTGACAGCAAAATCATGAGTTGACCACTCAACATGTTCAGTCACCCTGGTGACATCACAGTTGGTCCAAGTGAGTCTAGGTACATTTTGTCTTCAATGTGATTAGGTGGAACACTCACCTGGCATTATTCTAGTACAGATCACATGTACCCCAATACCCCATTATCTCAGGCTCAACAATTCATCTTACTGGGTAGTAAGCGAGAGACACATTGTGTCAATGTTTTAGAAGTTGTCACCACTCCTCCTCCCCAATCTTGTAATGAAATCCATGATCTGTAAAGTGTACAATGTCAGGTACCTGCACAAGGTATGTAATTCAAACATTTTATACATTTATGCATACCTGTGTGAAGGAATGACCAGTAGCAATCCATACAAAAGTAAGAAGTATCAAAACACCAAGCACTTACCTCCATTTCATTTATTTGTTTCTCCAGGCTTTTGCATTTTTCCACCAACTGCTGATGCTCAAAAACTCTGCACCCCTTCTCACTGAAATTAGAGGAGCTTCCATCTGTCCCCAAGTTTGAAAACTGGAAAAAAAAAAAAAAAAAAAAAAAAAAATCTTTTTTTTTACCTACCAAATGGTTAACGACATTGCTACATAAAAATACAATATAAGAATTCCACAATGACATATAAATGACACAACTTCACTTAATATTGCTCACAGTTTCCTTTATATTATACAGTGTAATTTCTCTAGAAAATAAACTAAAAATGTTCAGTAGCAAATATGTTGGAATAACAAGTAGACACGTTACAAGAAAAAAATAATATAATTGGTTATATCTCAAAGTTCAGCATTAGGGTGTGTACATGTCATTCTTCAGACCCTGGAACAAAGAAACAGTTCAGAAAGCAACCATCATGTTTTTAAACATAATAGACAAAGTGAGACCTTCTTCTCCTAGTTACACACAGCAGTTTGTGTTATCCGAGCTGTGGATCATATACAGTGCAGAAAGTAGTCAGGTGAGACACCGATTGGATTGCACAAGAAACCAGCACAGACAATTTTAATATATTTACTTTGTGACTAAATATAAATTAGTGTGATTGTTTTTTGTATTGCACGTGCAGCTATTCCCTGCTTGCAGTCACATAACTTTCTGCATACATTCTTTAGCACGGAAATTGATGCAAGGCTTAACACTATGAGCTCTTTATCATGAGTCCTCTGGTTTGATTCCATGTGAGGATGCACTGTAGAAGTTCAGAACCCACTTTAAACTCTAGGTTGAGCACCAATCATTCTATGACTCATAAAGGTGACATTCCTTCATAATCTGTCATTGTCTAAGTAGTTGACATGTGTTCTCCATTGTGGACAAAATATATACTGTATTTGCTGCGGCATATAAGATGCACTTCTTTGGCTTTAAATAGGTCTTACATGCTGAAACTTAGTTTTTGATTACCTTAATTTCTGGAAATATTCTTTGTTCTGAGTTAGATTATTTCTTTCTTGCTTCCTTGCAGTACGTGACGAAGAAAATTAAACTGTATTCTTTTCTAGTTAGATAAAGTAAGTTATTTGTTGAAAGTAGGCCTGCATATTACTTTATACTTGAAATACTGCAAATTAATTATAAATTTGGTGATAATGCATTTTCCTCAAAAATGTGTACAAATGTGTACAAAAACGCCTTATACTCTGGCAAATATGGTAGTTCTTGTTATTTGTGACCCCTGGAACTAAGCATATGATTCTTATTTTGTTTGTAATATTTTAGCCCAGTTGTGATGATGTCAGAGAATGTTAACATACACACTTAATCTCTATATTTTGAAGTCTTGTTCCCATGCTAATTGCAACGAGTTCTTGATAGGGATTGAATTACAAAAGAAAATACTGTAGTATGATTTAAAATTGTAAAAACATGATGTGCTATTGTGAAATGTGATGTTTGACACAAAAACTACATATTATACAGGTAAGTATAGTGTCTGTTAAAAAATTGAATAGATTTTATTTAGGAATGGACAAAGAAGGATTTCCCACATGCTGACAGCATCTTATGTACACTGTGGAATCTCATGTTCATGTTTCCTTGTATTTGTAACAACAGTGAGCTTTGATTAAAAGGTGTCACTGCAGAAATCAGAAAACCATACCAAGTCAAGTAACCTCTTTTGTGGTAGGGTTGATTTGTGTTACATCCAGCCATTGTGGTCAAGAAAAGTCATATGAAAATTGTTGCACAACAAGGATCAAACCTGGATCTTTGGAATTCCTAGTCAATTCTCTTCAGCACAATTTCCACAACTTATCGAAGAGGGGGGGGGGGAGGGGGTCAGTGTCTGACTAGGTAGCTCTGTGGCAGAGAATTAGCATGGAATGCCACAAACGCAGGTTCAATCCCAGGGTGAGAAACAGTTCTCAAATATTTCAAGAAGTTTTAACAAAAGCTCTACTTCACTTAAATTGTGTAACAACCAATTTACCTTTTCCTTTAACAAGGCAATTTCATCATCTTTGCTCCTTATAGTTTGTTCAGCATTAGCTAACTTCTGCTGCATTTTTATCATCTGTTGTTCCAACTGAACTGCCTGCGTTATGAGCAAGGAGATAATATCTCCACTGGTGGGTGAATATGCTGAAATCACAATTGCATCCATGTTAAACACAATATCCTACAGGCATTATATACTAGAATTGATAATAATTATACTTTTAATACACTGAGAAAAATATAAACTACAAATCTGGTAATTTAATCAGTAATTGATCATTACCATTATGGGTATAAAGTATTCATGAGCGTTTCTGAGACATAGTTTCTCTCATCTAAGACAAAACTACCACTATTAGTAATGCACAAAATCTCTCTGAATAACTATAACATATGAACATAACAGGAGATGAAAACTACCAAGTAACAAGGGGAGAAAATCTTTTGTAGAGCACTGAGAACACAAAACCAGATTGCGACATGAATCTGATAATTCTATTAGGCACATACTTCAAAATACTCCTAAAGTTTTACGTTGGCATTTATCTTTTGTATAAGATCAGACACATTAAGATTACACTGTACACATTTTACAAATGTCTATACAATCATAATTCAAGTTGAAGCTAAAGATGAAATATTTGTAATTTGTAGTCAGGCACATACCTAGAAATATATTTCGGGAGGGGTCTGAACCAAGTGCCTGAACCAAATAATAATAATGTAAACAATAATGATTAATATGTTACCATGATTAATACATGTATTCACATTATTAAAATAGGTAAATTAATTAAAATCATTATTATTACACTGATAGGTAAAAAGATGGTATGAGAATAGAGACATAGCTTAAGTGTAGTTAAGATCGCTGGGATTTGTATAAAAACAACTGTCCTACCAAGAAAATCATGTCAAAAAATTAAAAAATCAAATATTTATTGAATAACAAAATGAATGTTATGTCCACCTGATGAACAATAAAGTTCCTCATTAATATTTTTATGTCCATTATTATAAGTAGTAGTGTGCGTAAATCTTTGCAGGCACTGTCAATTCATTTGTGTGATCCCAATCTAATCCTTGCCTTCTTGTACATGTGGTAGAAATAAATAATCCTCAATTATACAACAAATCCTAAAAATGTATTCTGATTATTTAATTTTAGTACATGATAAATCTTTCATGATTGGGGAATAAAACATGTGATTCTGTAAATAATACATGTAAACAAGATACTAACTTTTTCCACGAGACTTACTATAAAGAACTTTAAAAATCTCATTGGGGGATGGGGCTCTAGCAGTGCCTGAAGTGAAAATTGCTAGCTGGGAGATGTTTGCTTGAGGGGCTAGTTCAGTGGATGCTCCGATGGTTTAACATGGAGAAAGTGAGACAGCTGGGAAAATTCTGCTAGCAAGAAGGATACCATCCCTCCGATTACCCCTCACTTCAATCACTGATTTCAGAATTACCATATTTTCTGGCATATAACGCAACTTTTTTTCCTTTAGAAATAGGTCAATAAAACAGGGTGAATCTTATACACCGATACTCACGTTATACCATCAGGAAGAAGTTTGTGAATGGGTCAAAGCTTCATGGGATGCTGTGAAAACTAAGACAGTGGTTAAATCATTTATGAAGTGTGGCATCAGTAATGCACTGGATGGTACAGAGGAGTTGTGTGAGGACTCAGATTCTGATTAACCCTTATCCGGGCAAGCTATTTTTGTAATGTGTCTGGGCAAGCAGTGTCTGTTGGACACTGCATTGTTTTAAATGGATCTTGCCCTTCTAATAGGAAATTTTTATGTTTCATCACTGTGGAAACAAGCGAGTAACATGATATTTAACCTAATAATCATTCTTATGTCCATAATTCTTGTATTCATCATCATCATCATAATTGCTTTTTTTGCAGCATAGTATATGAAACATGTTAGGCCAGAAGGTAGTGTGAGGAAATTGTTTCATTTGCTCATATAGTTTTCTTTTTTTCTATTTTAGCATTAATAATATATTTATGTGGTCTTATTAAATACTTTATCTTTTATTAAACATTTAATACATATTCAAGTAATATTACAACTTTTGTTTGTACACTGTGTCCGACAGACACTGCTTGCCCATTTACGTAAGTGAAACGGAAAATATTTCTTTATGCCTGACCTTCTTTATCAATCATAGTCAAATATTGTGAAATGAGAAAAAAAGAGAAACAAACAAAGTAAAAAAAAAATATCATGTTCGCAGGAAGTATCGTTTGGAGTATGTGACAAAAAATATAAGCAACAGTGGCTGATAGACACTGCTTGCCCGGTTAAGGGTTAAGAAGATGTTTCAACTGACTTTTCATTTAGCTCTGGAGATGAATGTCTGGGTTGACGAAGATGATTAAGATGTATTCTTTCCTAGTTCGATTACGTAAGTTATTTGTTGAAATTAGACCTTTACATTACTTTATATTTGAAACACTGTAAAATAATTATAACATTCAGTGATAAAACTCTTCCTCAAAAATGTGTACAAGAAAGGGGGTATGTCGGCGAACATGGTATTGTAATCAGTCTGATTTCTTAATTCACTTAAAATTTATTCTGCTTGTGCATTGATTAATTGGTTCCTTCTTGTTGTTGTTGATTTGCTTTATTTTACTTCACTTCTTGTGAAACTTTTGGCTAATTTGCGAAGATGGGGATGAGTGATGATATGATGAAATTGATGAATGGACACTCACAAACATCCATGTCCAGGCCAGGATTCGAACCCAGGACCCCTGGCGACGTAGCGTGATGTGCTAACCACTCCGGCACAGGGTCGGCAATTGGTTCTTTGTAAGTGTTCACTTTTAAAAGAGACTTTCTATCTTTGTTCTTTTTCTGCTATGTTTTTAGTATTTCTTAATTTTTTTTAGTTATAACAAATAATTTAATGTTAGTGCACTCCTGTAATAAATTAGCTTCTAAATGTCACAAAATAGTCAACACTCATCATCACATAGTGTGACTGCTCATCCCTCTAAGGGAGCTTTCAGACTTTTTTTCCAGGGGGAAGGAGACAAGCAAGTATTTTTTCCCCTAAAAATACTACTTCAGCTTATAGTTATCATCAGTGGCTTATCTGGTTTACCGCCAGTAAACCAACTTTTTCATAAAGGTAAAGGTAAAGTGCTCCCCTGTGCTTAGCACCATGCCATGAAGATGTATAGGGGGTGTGAGGGTAACGCCCCACACTTTCTTGATCCGATCGAGTGAGGGTGATGTGATCAGCATCACACCCCTGACCGCCTTTACCCCCCAGGGTTTCCCCCAGGTACCCATGTCATTCGACGCTGGGTGGGCGCCGGGGCCACTTCCAACGTTAGAAAAGTTCCCGGATTTGAACCGGCCGGGGATCGAACCCGGGACCTTGAGCATGGTAGTCAGACGCGTTACCGACTGAGCCACCACGGCCACTTTTAACTTTTTCATATATATAGAAATTGCTGACAAATTTGAAGTTATCTGTAGGGTGACCAGATGTTCTGATTTTCACAGGACAGTCCTTTTTTTGAGGGCCATGTCCTGTGGTCCGTGATGACACTCCAAAATACCAAATACAGTATGTCATTTTTTTCAACAGCATCCTGCAAATTGTTTACCTCAATTAAGTCCTCCCTTTCATAAATACACAATAAACTTTTTAATACAAATTGGTGGCATATATACATGTACAGTACACACACGCGTGTGTATGTGTCTGTACAAGATCATGTACACAAAGAAATAGTTGTAAATCTAAAAATTTTCACCCTAGCAGCATTGTACCTGCCTTTAAGTTTTTACTTACTGTTTAGAAACAGATATTGCATTCAATTTGTTCATATTATATGATATACGAGGTTGGTGCGATGACTAAAAGTATATGCAGGGGCACTTCGAGAATTTGAAATTGTTTGATGTATCGATGAGGTGATTATGGACGAATATACTACAGATGGGGCAAAAGACAATTATATTTTCAGAATTATTCATCTTGTAGTATACGGTTATTACAAGCATAGAAACACAGTTTTTAGTTGTTCTGGAATGTACGTACCTCTCTCCCCGGAAATAACCATAGACTACAAGAGAAATAATTCTAGAATGCAAGCAATACGTACATACAAGAAAAACTATATTTTCAGAATTGATTAATAATTAATAATAATATTTTAACATTATTTCACAATGTGTGAATATTTTACAGGATCAGGGAGTTGTTTCAGCATGAATATTAACCCTTAAAGAACGGGCCATGACACGGGAGTCACAGCAGGTATTTCCCTTAAGGCAGTGTCACAAGCAGGTATGAGGTATGTAATTAACAATTAGTAAAGTTTAATTTCATTGTTACTATTTGGGGGGGGGCAATGTCCGAAAAATTGATTTTTCTTTGCGATTAATTTTCATTGGATTCAAAAACATCGCTTCTTTCTCAATTTTGGTTTCAAAACACACTTTTGGCAATATAAGTACGACCTTCCAACATTCCTGGTGCCAAAAGCATGTGTGGGGGTGGCAGGAGGATAAAGGGGGTGGCAGTAGCAAAAGGAAGTCAAAAGCCTCCAGCTGCCAACAAAGGGTTGGAAAACAGCCGACTGCTCTTTGATGTCTCAATAAACTGCATCGTAGGATTACAAAGGAAGTATTGTTGAATGATTTGCCTTGTTTCTGTCGGTCATGCTATTTTTAGCCCCTTGCATCATGTGTTTACTTAGGTAAGTTGCCGCGGAGGGTATGACAGACTAACAAAACGAGTTGGACCAATTAAGATTATTCAAGTTTTAACTTTAGTTCAGTGCGTTTGTTCCCCAACTTGTGGCATGAGGCTTTCTTCTCCTGCGACAAGAGTAAAGGGCATATAAGATGGCAAGAAGACCCAGTTTGTTACTGAGTGAAATTGACAATGAGTTATTAGGTATGGATTCGGAAGGGGGAGATGAAGACATCACCGATCTGATGATTTTGGGGAGTGACTCCAGTGACGACGAGGGGACTCAGGGTGGATCTTTGGACGACAAAGCAACTCTGCTCCTGATGACTCAACCTAGCAAAAACCAACTGGACGGCACCAACAGTTTACTCCCCTTGACTTCTTCCAACTACTGTTCACAGATGCACTTTTCAGTCTACTGGTTGTGGAATCCCAAAGATACTACAACCAGCATGCACTACTTGTAAGTGTAAATTTGTATGGTTTGAATTGGATGTTTTCAGTAATGAAAAACATTTTGTACAACCAAAAAAATACAATACGTCCAGTACATCCAAAAATTCACAAGACACACAAGAAAATGACAGATGGGGGAGAGGGAAACTATGAACAAGAAAGCGAGTAAAGTTACACAAAAAAAGAAGAGCAAGAGACATAGAAACGCTAATCTATAAAATGGAAAAGTAAAGTAAAAAGAAGAATGAAAATAAGAAAATAAAAGAGAGAAATTAATAAAAATATATAAGAGAAGAAAATATATTAAAGAGAGCTGTGTAATATTTAAGTAGACATAAAGGTAGCACGACTTCCTCTTGTCCAAAGGACCATACCCGTGGGCATCCATGGATGTCCTGCTTTTTGTTTCAGAAAATCTGGTCACCCTAGTTATCTGACTTCCGTTTTTGTTTTACTTGTATTACTGCATTGATGTTTTATTTTTATTAGGGCCTATATCTAATTAATATATAACCCCCCCACAGCGTTACAGCTCTTGAAGGGCCTGGGCTTACCTACCGACTGCTGGTCTCCCTCCCACACTGTTCCTCCGTCACCTGTTATAGCGTGGAGGTATTAGACCAGTATTGGGGTGACGGGTGATCAGCCCGACGAACCCCCAGCCGTTGTTGTAGGTCTTCTCGGCCGGGTTACGCTCACTCACTCGGAGCTTCCCAATTTCCTCACGATGGTGGGTTGCCACCGGCCCTATACGTAGGCCGAATAAATTCCGACCAGAGCCGGATTCGAACCTACGCCATCCCGCAGCGAACGATCTCAAGACGAGTGAACGCCTTAACCCACTCGACTACGGAGGAGGACCTAATTAATATATAGTAAACACAAATTGTTACAGTAAACCAACTTAAATTTCAGAATATGCCACTGGTAATCATGTTCCTGCACTAACCTGTACCAATCTTACCTGTAATTATGAATCCTTAATAATAATAATGCAAGTACATGTGAGAAATATATAATTTTAGGCCAACATTCATTTTCCAGGAGTAGCAACCCCCCCTCCCCACCTTTGGTAATGACCACAAACAGCACAACCAGGAATAGGCACTTTACCCTTCAGTCTTCAGGCAAGCATTCATTGTACACGCACTACCAACAGATAGGGATGTAAAGTTTTCGTTTTAACGATAACACCGAAAATTGAGGAAAGCAAAATATAGTGTTTAAAATGTATTTTGGTAGGTTAAGGGGTCAAGTTTTTGGTGTTTCGAAATTGCAAATTTTTCAGAATAATGCCGATTTTGCACTTTAACGTGAAAAAAGCCGTGAAATATGCACTATAAACTGAGCATAACCTTCACGTATTGCAGTTTGGCGCAGAAATGACTGAAAATGCTTTGACCTTGTCCTGAAATAGAATTCGCCGCGGGGATATTCTCGGAAGGGAAGTCTTGTAGGAAAGGGAAAATTTTCAGGGAGAAACATCTTTTGTGTGGGTAGGGGCATAGGGGTGTGGGTGCATGTTTGTACACGAAACAATATTTTGAGGTCTGAGAGGGATTTTTTTGGCATTGTTACGGAAATTTCAGTCAGTCAGAATCACTGAAGCTTCATGGTTTGTGCAGTGTCTTTCATTTCTTTTTACTTCTGTTGTGTACTTCGCAGCATCCCAAAGCCAGCAGTGAATGCATTAGTTTGCTTCTTAAAGAGTTTATGCTTCAGATAGAACTACATTATTTTGTAATCACTGAATTGCAAAATAACATGGGAGCGGAAGGATTCCTTGATTAAGCACAATTGAAGTGAGAGGCTGTTTCATGACCACTTTATGCACATAAAGGCTAATCGGGACTTTACCTACAGTTTGTTGAATCCAAACCAGTGTGGTGCCTCCACCGGGTATCGATCCTGGGACCGTTTGATTACAAGGTGGCAATACCAATACGCCGTCGGGGAGGCCCAAGAACAAAATTAAAGCAAAGAAGGAAAGAAGACAAGGAGTACATCCCACTTCGAACTGTGGAAGCCTTTCTTAAAGCAATCATTCCATTAGAGCAAATGAAAAAAACTGCTATATTTCTATTTAGAAGTTGTTTTTTTTTTTTTTAATAGGAAGTGTGGTGAGTGAATACTGTGAACATTTACTATTACGCACCATGTATGCATGGAAAATCATCAATGTTATTGTAAACTGAAAAGTGAATTTTTGAAAATTTTATTCTGTGAGGGTGAAAGGTTTGAAATATGATTGTGTTCAAAGATTTGGGTGATATCCTTCAATAAACATTTCATATTTAGTGACCGATGAAATGAAATAGTTTTTCAAATGCAAGAAATTTGGTCGTATCTCACAGAGGGCCTTCGATTTATTTATTTTTGTCATTAAAACTAAAATTTACCTTAATTTTCCATAACTAAAGCAATGTGAAAATCTTAAGCATAGAAGAAACCGTAAAAAACACATGTAAACATAAAACCAATTTGCAATTAATAACACCGGATTTTGCTTTAAACCGTGAAAAATAACACCGAATTGCAGTAAAAAATAACCCCAAAATTTAGGGAAAAATAAAACTACAACTTCACATCACTACCAACAGACCAACATAACACAATACACTCTATAGAAAATTTTCCCCAACCTGATGACACTCACATGACATATACAGTATCATGTTGGTTTGGTCTGAAAGCATTTCTATTAAACAATGAAATAGCTACTCAAGTAAGAAAAACATAAAACACAGTGCACTACTTACAGCCATCACCTAATTGGCCACCCTCAGTATTCAGGAACTGACTATTAAAATCAATAAAGTTGCCAACTGTAGACACTCGTCTCAACCACTTTAAATCATTTTCAACTGTCTGAGTCTCCAAGGGTAGGATGTTGCAGTTGGACTCTTGAGCTCCATCAAACAATTCCCTTGTAGACTCCTTAAGCTTCGTGATCTGTTCATCAGAGAAATCAGGATGTCGAAATGGCATTGGTCTTCCTCTATTGTTCCTAGAGAACAACAGCAAGAGATATAGCAAATTCTTCTCTATTGTCTATTATAAATCGTGCTTGATATAGATTTATATTAGGACTGGGTCAATATAACAATTCAACAATGATGAAATGCACGAGATCAAATTTAATTACCTATTAAAATTCTTTGCATAATCACTAATAAAATTGATAATGGAAGGAGAATGGGACAAAATAAAACAGAAGGGAAAAGAAAATGAAAATAATAAAGGTAAAACATGGAAGAGAAGCACAATTATCATTTATGTAAGTTCCACACAGGAAAGGAAAAGAAGAAAAGGTAACATTATCATATGAGGGAAACGGATTCCTTCAAATTTACAGGAGAAAGTACTTACGGAAATTATTTTCTTTAGCATTGTGGAAGTTCCTGAATGTAGATGTGATCCATTTTAATGTGAATGCATGTTGTTTTCTGTGAAAATCTCTGTCCGGCACGCTGTTTCTGCTCCCGCCATTTGCTTTCTGCACGAGAGTGCAATGTTCCGTGTGTTAAGATGATGCAACCCCATAGCTAGTGTTTCAGCCTCGCTGTGTTTTCACTAGAACATCACGTGTCAAGTATCACGTGCTTGCCTAACCTAACTTAACCTAACGGAAATGGTTTTTGGGGCTAACGTGAATGGTTTTTGGGGATAACATCAATTGTTTGTGGGGCTGACGTCAATGGTTTGTGAGGCTAACGTCAATGGTTTGCGATGTATTAGCATAATGGTGGTGTTATGGTGTGTGTGAACAAGAAGTGGCACAGCAAGATACGATTGGATTTACAATGAGACTGCGAATTACTCTGGATAGAAGTAAGTACAAACCACCGTAAAAAAATACTTATAGGTTGTTTCTATCGGCCTGATAGGAGGAGTCCCAAAGAACTCTTAGAGTGTTGCTACGATTCCACTTTGGCAGCTCTGTCCAGCCACGAAGTTATTTTGTGTGGCGATTTTAATATGCACATAAAGTGGAATAATGCTGTAGATGGCATACCAACCACTGGAGACGAAGACTGGTTCATAGACAATTTTATTCATGGACTGGGTCTTCTTCAACACAACATGTACAATACAAGAAAAGATAAAAACCTTGACTTCATATTGTCCTCGTTTGAAACCTGTGATGTCACGCCCTCTTTGAATCTGCTTCATTCGGACCACAAGTCGCTGTGCGCTACCTTCAAAATCCCTGTGAAAGCGGGAGGCTCCCCCTTCTGCACCCCCGAGGCATAAGATTCCGCTGAGGAAGAAAACGCCATGGGACGCCGTCCGTCGAGCCATTGACCTTTTCAACTGGAACCTGCTTTCCGAAGGGTCCGTGACCGAGGCTGTCAAACTGTTTACGGATGTTATTCTTGCCCTAATTCAGGACTATGTGCCACATAAAACAATGAAAAATAAAAAGTTTCCCCCGTGGTTCGATAAAGAGTTGCACAACAAAAAGAGAGCATGGCAGCTGTGGAAGTTTCCCCAATCCCCACACACACACGACACTTTCAAGGCACTTCGTAAGCATAGTAAAGACCTTATGAAACTGAAATACACAGAATATGTAAACACAGTCACAAATGAACTCCTTACTAATCCGAAGAGATTCTGGACATAGATAAATTCACGGAGACAAACCAAACGCATCCCTTTGGAAGCAACACACAATGGCATTTCAGCTGTTGGTAATGATAGAGCTTAACTATTCAATCAAACATTTCAAAATAATTTTGTTTCAAATTATGTTTTGGATCACCCACCTATCAAATCTATCTGTTCTCACTCTCTTTCTACCGTCTTTACAGAACCAGGTGAAGTCTTGCACTTCCTTACCTCCTTTTCTTCTCACCGAGCATCTGGACCAGACAATATTTCTACTATTTTCCTTCAAAAAACAGCTCACTCGCTAGCTACTCCTCTTGCAATGTTATACAATAGGTGCTTCTCTGAAGGCTGCTTTCTCACTCAATGGAAGAAAGCAAATATCATTCCTATTTTTAAATCTGGCAATGCAAACGATACTACATGTTACAGGCCCATTTCTCTCCTTTCCACACTTGCTATTGTCTGTGAAAAGATTCTAAAAAATAGACTTCTGAAATTCACATCCCCTTACATTAACCCAGCACAACACAGCTTTCTTCCAAATTCTTCATGCCTTACCAATCTGTCTTCTATGCAATCCTATGCCATAAAAGCAATTACTAATCGTAATCAGTTGGATGTTGTGTACTTTGATCTGTCCAAAGCTTTTGATTCAGTGGATCACCATTATTTACTGCATAAATTAGCTAACAGATTTAATATAACTGGAAACACGTTAAAAATAGTGAAAGACTATCTAAGAAATAGACAGCAACGTGTTATACTTCCTGGAACTAATTCTAGCTGGCTTCCTGTTATATCTGGTGTGCCGCAAGGAAGCGTTCTTGGCCCTCTGTTATTTGCATTATATCTGGATGATCTCACAGACCTCTTTAATTCCCCCATCTCAAGCACAATTCTAATGTTCGCTGATGATTGCAAGATTATGAGAGAAATAAAACAGCTATCAGACATGCAACTTCTCCAAAATGACATAAATAGATTCTCTGAATGGTGTAAGCGATGGAAACTGACCACAAACCCTTCGAAATGCTCTTACATAACAATTTCATTGAAGCAAAACATTCTTGAAGGTAATTATACACTAACCGACATCACTCTAACAAAAGAAGCACAACACCGAGATCTAGGTATCCTCATAGATTCTAAACTAACTTTCGATAATCACATATCAACCATCACAAAAAAGGCAATGCGTATGCTAGGCTTACTTTACAGATTCACCGAAATCCATAACCCGAAAGCACTTTCCATTTACTTCAAAACTTTTGTGTCCCCCATTCTAGAATACTGTTCACCCATCTGGAACATGGCTGCCCCATCTCATACCTCCAAGATCGACAATGTTCTCAGCTTTTTCCTCTCCATCGTTCGATATAGAGTGAGACACCTACCTAAGAGAGATCTGCTTATAAACTTAAACATAAATACTCCAGAATCACGTAGATACGTTGCAGATATGAAATTACTACATAAGATAATTAATGGAAACCTAAGATGCAGCATCCCACTCCACGAACTCTCCCTCAGAGTGCCTAGACACAAAACACGGAGCAAGGAAACTTTCCACACTGCAATTCCAAGACTCTCACTCATTCAACGTTCACTATTCCATAGGCTACCAAATCAGTTCAATGTCATCTCAAACCAAACCGATATATTCAGTTCATATCCATCTTTTATCACCAACATAGAAAAAAATGTATATAAGTAATGCTTTTGTGAAACACATCTGTTTACCTTGGAACTGACTCGACTTGTTTATGTTTATATTTATATTTTGTTTATTTTATTTTGTTTCGTGTGTTCTTTTAAACACTAGTGTACTGTTTTACTGTTGTTTCTTTCCGGTTTAAAATGGCTTCTGCTGTACTGGAAATTTAAATAAATAAATAAATAAATACGGGCACGAAAGTAGATATTTTCCGGTGAACGAGGTTGCAACACTGCATAAATCGACAAAACCCTCTCAGAACGCCCCCTAAACTAGTACGCTATCACGGCCATATTGTGTTACAGATTCAAAACAACAAGTAACAGTAAGTACTCGTAAATCTAAGAAATAGACATTGATATACATTATTTCACTTTAGGAAATGTTCCACATTCGAAAATAACACGTTAGCAATGTAAAGAAGTCTGAAATATATGATTCGTAGGTGTTTCCCTCATACGATAATAGTACCGAAGAAAAGATTGGAAAATTTACATGAACAAGTGACATCAGGCTTATCCATCTTATAAATTATTCCAAAATAGTGAAGGCTGCTTCTGGCAATACAAAAAATGAAAAATGGACAATTTAGGAAGTATGGGTATATAGGATATGATGTGATGTTATGTATTAACACATACACAAATTTCTATTTACATTTTCCTTCTTAGTGTTTTCTACCATGCACTTTTGTAAATCTTTAGTGTAATATGAGTGGTGGAAAATATTTTTCACTTTTCATTTGTTTCTTGGGCATTTTATAATAATCTGCACATTGATTAGATTTCCATAATTTCTATTCACTTTATGTTCACATACCCATGTTACATTGGTCACGTTAGGAAGTCACATGCACTTGGCCACTCACAATGAACATTGTTTTTCTTCACTTCAGTTCAATTACAATATATGTTACTAGGGACATTCAATATTCGGTAACGCGTCTGACTACCATGCTCAAGGTCCCGGGTTCGATCCCCGGCCGGTTCAAATCCGGGAACTTTTCTAACGGTGGAAGCGGCCCCGGCGCCTACCCAGCGTCGAATAACATGGGTACCTGGGGGAAACCCTGGGGGGTAAAGGCGGTCAGGGGCGTGATGCTGATCACATCACCCCCACTCACGACCGGATCAAGAAAGTGTGGGGCGTTACCCCCACACCCCCTATACGCCTTCATGGCGTGGTGCTATGCACAGGGGAACACTTTACCTTTTTTTTTTTTTTAGGGACATTCAATATATAAGTTTCCCGGTGCTATAAAATATTGTATAAAGCAATGCCATTAAAAAGAAGCACATGGTTGGCAAGTGCCATCCTTTGTCTACAAGGAACAACAATCGATTCGTTATCAGACGTGAAGGCGCATGCGCTCAAGGGCGAAAAGTGAATGATAGTTCGGAAAATGCGGGCTCGCGTCATAAGGAGTTCAGAAGCATGTATGCTAAGAGCATTCTGCTTATGGACTTTTTGGAACGAGGAAAAATAATTAATGCTGACCGTTATTGTCAAACATTGGATAAACTGAAAAATGCAATTCGACATAAGCGACTAGGTCTCCTGTCAGCTGGTGTCATTCTTCTTGACGATGACGCTCGCCCCCACTCAGCAGTGCAAACACAACACAAAATTGAAGAATTGGGGTGAGAACGGCTGCCCCACCCTCCACCCAGCACCGAGTGATTTCCATCTTTTTCCGGTGTTAAAGTCTGAATTGCAAGGTTACCGTTTCGAAACAGATGAAGAAGTGAAGCGTAATGTGAGAATAGTGCTCAATAGCCAGAGCCCTGATTTTCTTGCAAAGTGTATGGACAAATTGGTGCAACGGTGGGATAAATGCCTGAATCTCTATGGGGATTATGTGGAGAAGTGAGGAAGGATCCTCCTACACATGTATGTATAGTTTTCTAATGTACCTTAAACATATTTTTTTTTACAGCATAGGGAAACTTATATATTGAACGACCCACATATTTCATAAGGTACTTTATTTGTAATGGTTATTAGTTCAGGCAGCCATGTATTTTGCATCTATATCTATTATATTTGTATTTCACTCCCAACAAGTGAATACAATTACACATCAAACAGTATCTCACTGCATGTGATTGGCAATGCAATATTCACTAGTTATTCACCAGTCCTGTTAGCACTGGGGCATTCCACGAAAAGTGGTCCTACTACATGTAAATAACAAAATGAATTAATATGGAAAATATTGTTGTTATTAATTGCATTAAAGTTCAGAAATTTGTGAATGCATATAATTTGCACATTTCACCAATGAAAGTTACTAGCATCTGCAGCCTATATGCTTCACAGACAAATTGAGGCAAAATTTGATACATTTTTAAATCATCACACACATAAAACACTTGCGCTCATGCTTTTCATGCATGCCATCATTTGTTAGCAGACTAAAGTACTTCATAATTCTACGAAATCAGTTCATTATGAATATTTTAATCCAATCTCATGTCCAGAACCTTAAATTTTGTGTCTAATATGTCACACATGTAATGCTGGAATGCCCCCAATATACTTTTCACTGACTTCTTAGAGTTGTATGTTCACAATCTTTGTTTTCTGCAAAATGAAAGAAGCAAGAAATTGCATGAAAAAATATATCGCCTTCTCAAAAACTGGCAAGAAAACATCATGGATGGATGTATACTGCAATTGTTAAAGATCAGTCATATTTACAATTTTAAATGCATTCTAAAAATTCTTTCTTATTATTTTATTACAACCTCAATACCTACCTTTTCATTGAAGGTAGCATGGTTTTACACTAGTTAGTAACTTCGCTCACTCTTACAATGTACCTTCACCTCATTGGCAATAGTAGAAACCTGAGGGAAAAAAGCAAGAGAATAATATATACGGTAACAGTTTTATACATCAGAGACACATTTCTTCAATTTTACACAAGAAACTGCAGTACCAGTTTCATAGAATGGAGACACATTAAAATCGGATATTTTGTGTCTTGCATGGTTCGTACTTACCAATTGTGTATTGCGGAACATAGTTCAAGGTGCCATTGTGTTTTTACACGAAAACAAGCACTTTTTCTACTGAAAAAATGCATTTATCTAAGTACTACCGAACGCATGTAACGGTGAGATATCGCTTACTTTGCGAATGATATCGCTTCTTTTGTTTTCGAATATCAGTGTTTTCCAACCTTCTTGACCGAAAAATACTTACTATCGTGTTCGTCACGTGTGCAAATTGTACATTATGCACGGGTAGCTGACGGATAGCCCCACGAACCATTCCGATAAGGTTGGGTTAGGCTTGGTTAGGTTAGGCAAGCATAGTTTTAAAAAAAAACTGACATTATTTCCCGGTCAAATAGATACCACGATTGAAGAAAATACCTCGACTAACGTTGGAAACCTTAGAGAAACTCATTTCCGTAAGTAGTTTCTTCTGTAAAAATGAAGAAATGTGTCTCCGATGTATGAAACTGTTACGGAAATGAGTTTATCCAAGGTTTAGAACGTTCATCCAGGTATTTTCTTTCATCGTGGAATATATTTGACTGGGAAATTATGTATTTTTCAAGAGAAATATCTCACAAACGCAAAATTGCCATTGCTTTCATTTACTTGCCTTACGACAACCGGATGCTGTGAATGTTTGATGATGTAAGCCCCTGTCAGTGTTTCAACCCCCTTTTTTTTTACTATATTGCCGAAGGTAACCAAACCTAACCTAACCTTATCAAAAATGGTTTGTGGGGCTATCCATCAGCTACCCGTGCATAATGTATAATTTCCACCGGTGACGAACACAATAGTAGGTATTTTTCGGTGCAGAAGGTTGAAACACTGCATACCCACAACAAGAGTCAAGATGTGCCCGACATATTGTGTGTTCCAGAGCGAAGAAAGGAATAAAAAAAAGCACTCAGAATGTGAAAAATTGCGTTTGTTTTCGTGTAAAAAGCATAATGGCACCTTGAACTATGTTCCGCAATACACAATTGGTAAGTACGAACCATGCGAAACACAAAATATCCGATTTTAATGTGTCTCCGATCTATGAAACGGTTACAAAACATATAAATGTAAGGAAATACAAATAGGTTGTTATGTAAAGAAAACAGTAGGGGGAAAGATGTACAATTTGTGGGAACATATCCGCACAGGCTGTCTGTGTACATACTGTTATTTTATATTTAACATTATTGTAAATTTCTCTTGTGCTATAACATTTTTTTAAATCATTCATTGTTCTTAAATACGTATATTTGTGTCGAAATGTTTAACACATGAATAAAAAAGTACAATCACAAATAGTATATTTTTACAAAACCGGTAGTGTATAATAAGAAAGTACCATTTTGGTCTTTACATAAGAACTTGTGCATTTCGAATGCAAATGTGAAGTATTATCAGGCATAAGAAAAGTGTAACTACAAATGACAATTCAGCTAGCATATGTACGAAAAGAGAGTGATTAAAAACTTTGTTTATAAACAATATACTGTACATATGGTAATTAACTAAACGAAGCATAACATTATGACATACTGAAAGCGTGAACCTCCGAGGATTCAAATGTAGTGTTTCACCTCTAGATCTATCATAATTGTAGATCTGAAAAGCGAGCACATATCTTGCCGCACCTTGTATCTATCTCGAAAATATGTTATGTCCTAATTTCAGTTGAATTCGCGGAAAACGCAATTAGGAACGAGGTTACTCTGTTCGGTTCTAAAGACAAGAAGTTAACACACGACAGAACTTCCATTGTACGTAATGTACCTCTCATTACGAAAAATACATAGGTTGGTACTTACCTCGGTTAATTACTTTATATGTTAAACAATTTTTAAAGAAACAGCATTTATTAAAGACCCCCATACCGTTTCCCATCTGTCACTCCTGCCATTAAAATTGTGACGTCAGACTGCTTAGCAACAGTTGCTATGGTAACAGCAATGTTGTCAGACACACATCTACTTTTGTAGCCAAAATAATGGAGTTTGAAACTTTTTTAAAAAAGTTATGGTGCAGCTAAAAATAAAATACGAAATAGAAGAGAGAGGGGGAAATAATACGGCTAAATTCAGCAGTGCGATATGGCACAGACAAAGAAGTATATGTATACTTCTTTGTCTGTAGTTATGGTTGGGCGGATATGCGCCTTGGATTTTTCTAGAATTTTCCATTGGAAAAGGGAAAAAAAGGTGGGTAAATTTGGTCCTTATGAAAAATATTAGGTGGTGTTGCTTGTCAATTCAAGTATGAAAAATTAATGTAATTCCACGAGTACCCACACGACCAACCCCCAACGTAAAGCTCTTTCACATTCCGACTACAAGGCTCTCTCTCCTACAGCGGTCTCTTTACTATAGGCTCTCCCATTTATATAATAACCTGCCTGTAAATACCGATATTTTCTTGTCAGACCACAATTTCCGACAATCGCTAAGACCTATCCTATGCTAAGACTGCACGTGTAACAATTTCTTTGTTTTTCGTCTACCATCTTGTATTGTCTTGTTTTGTTGTTGTTATTTTTATTTTCTTCTTGTTGCTACAGTTTCAGTATAAAATGGTCTTTCAGTAATGTATCTGAAACTTTAAGTAAATAAATAAATGAGATAGCGAATGTGGTTCACTACACATTTATGTGCTCTGCGAGTATTTTATTCTGGACATGGACATATGTTTCTTTGTTTCTTTGCGACTATCATATTATCAATACCCATTGTTGCGATTAACCTGAAGAAGTAGCAAAGTGACGTAAAATACGAGTAATGCATAAACAAATTATGTAACACTTCGATCGTAACTTCATGAACTTCGATTATTACGGAGTTCGTTGTTCAACAGTTTTGTGTTGCGTAGCAACGGAAAACAAGTGGTCGTCTGCAAGTTGCGTGTCCCATTTATCGCGCGGAATTTTACTTTCGATAGAAAGCTATGCCAGGAAACGACCAAATAGAATAAATTTAGCCTCGGTACGTCGTGTCAGCACAAACAGTGTTTCCATGAAGTTGCGCGTGTAAAAAAAAGGACACAAAAAAGAAAGGAGAAGTTCGACGTTCGTAGACCAATGCCAACGACAACAGAAAAGAAATATCCACCCCCTCCCCGTGTTGTTCCAGCCTTCACAGTTCAAGCAAGGCAGAAAAATGTCATTGTAGAGGGGCCACCCAAAAGGGCACTAAAGATGAAAAAACCGAAGCAAACAGCATTTCGAAAATTTTATGAGCGAGGGGATTTTCCAATTTCTATGGAATTCGATTCTGGAGGATACAAAATAGCATGGAAGGTAAATACTTACATTGTTATTTATTTACATTTATCTCATGAATTCCCAGTAGGGGCATTTTGTCTTCTCGTCGGTGTCACTTATCTGTACAGTCAGGAGCAAATTGCCGTTGTTATGGAATCATTAAAAAACATATTTCCATTTTGGAAGACAAATAAAAACGCAATACATGATACAAGGTTGTTTTCAGGACAGAGCCGGCCCTAGGGAGGGAGAGCTCGGGCACTTACACAAGATCATGCATGAGATAAAAATGATTGTGTATGGTTTATTAGAATATAGTAATTTCACTAATTTTGGATTTATTATAAGAAATTAAACAAGTAATCTGACTTTATGGTTTGTTTCGACATACTTACAAAATCCAAAATTAGTTAATATGCGCTATTATAGAATGAAATCACAGCGAAAACGTTTTCATACGAAACAATGTAAATTTACTACAGTGTCCAAATTCAATGAAATTAAACAAAAGATATGGTGAAAACTTGCCACTAACAAATTTGCCTTGTTCTCAATAAATCTCAGATTATTTAAATGTGAAAACTTTGATTTAAATTTTTACTATCTGGAAAAATATATTTCTTCATTTCGTTTTGTTCATTGTAATATAATGCTATCAATTCTTTTTATGATATTTAGTCATCCTTATATTTGCCAATGACTACATATGTTATATTTCACCTATTCACAAATAGCTGGAGTTTTAACACTGTAGTAGATCCTAAAGCATTTGAAGTAATAATCATTAATAAAATTACAACAGGTTATGTTTTGTTTCCACAGGTTGAGGTAGACAAATTGGACTATCACCATTACCTTCCTCTTTTCTTTGATGGTCTTTGCGAGACAGAGCACCCATATCAGTTCTTTGCCAGGCAAGGAATCTATGATATGTTAGACAGAGGAGGACCCAAGATACTCCCAGTCATTCCACAATTGATAATTCCAATCAAAAGTAAGTACATATGAGAATACAGGTTGCATTTATATTGTTTTTATGGTACTACTTTACTATACCTGAGACACCTGGGAATCATTTCTTTCGCACTTTTTTACATTGCTAACGTCCTATTCTGCATTCAGGAACACTTATTTAGGTGAAATAATTGAATTTGTTAGGAAAGTAATGTATATTTCTTACATTTACGAGTACTTACTGTTCTTGTTTATTTCCACACACAACATGGTGATAGCTTACCGTTGATCGTTCCTTGAGCCAGAAAAACCATTGACATTAGCCCAAAAATTCACGATAGCCCCACAAACCATCACAGGGACGAGGTATGTCTACTAGGTTAGGTTAGGCCTGTTAGGTTTGGTTCCATTAGCACTCCTTTCGTTGAATTTAGCATATACGGACAATACGAGAGCGTATTGTGCTCTCGTGCAGAAAGCAAATGGCAGCAGAAGCAATAGCGTGTCGGAAATAGATTTTCGTAGAAAACCACATGCATTTGCATTAAAATGGATCAAAACTACATTCCCGAACATCAACAACGCTACAGAAAATGATTTGCGTAAGTACTTTTTCCTGTAAATTAGAAGAAATCTGTCTCAGGTATAGTAAAGTGTTACCGTTTTTATACTTATATATTAGTTATTTGGGTGTATTGGTGTAAGTGTGTGGTATTTGAAAATTTCCAGTGAGAAAATCCAAGCAACTTCTGTTGAAGCATCGTGATATTGTACATAACATCTCCCCACCCCCAAGTTCCAAAAAAGTTACAGTAACCAGAGGTAGATTCGTCCTCATCCCCCTTCAGATACCACCCTGCGTGTAAGTAAAACTGCTAATGAACGAGAAAGTGCATGTGTGTATGTACCTACCTAGTCTGGCCATAAATACTGCTACACACTATTTTGTGAATAAATTAAATATGGTTTCAGATATTTAAATGTTCTTTTAGTATGTTACACTTACATATATTACACACAAATAGCACCAATCAGTTTCCAAATTTTCCACTTTTCGCCCGCACACAGGTTCGAAGTCTCCCTGGCCAGGCATCTATTGCAGCATGGATGGTTTTGATGGGAAAGTCCGCCCCTGCTGCTATCAAGGAGCACTTTTAACTTTCAATTATAGGATGCCTCTTCTTGCAGACAGTCTTCTCTAGCTCTGGGCACAGTTTGTAGTCCAAGGTACTGAGATCATGGCTATCAGATGGCCAATCAAAACTGGATATGAAATCAAGTACACTGGGTACACTGGTTTCCAGTCACCGTCGTTTCATCATTGCCTTATGAGCTGGGGAAAAATATTTCTTGAACATCCAGGATTCATTGTGAAACATTGTTTGGTTCAACAATGTCACGAGAGAGTCCAGGACACTTTCCACATACACCTTCGCATGGCTTTTAAGCCCTTTTCTCAGAAATGAGGCCTGGTGGAACTCTCATAGTTCACCCCCGACCAAACCATGACTGAGGAGGGCTGGTGGCATCTCTGATTTTTGGGCACACTCTCACAAACTTGTCGAGAGTTTGAAGCATACACCCTTTCATTTTGGCGGTTAAAACTTTATTCAGTGGTGAACAATTTCTTATCAGTGAAGAGAATCATGCAATGCCCATTGGCAGTTCCCTCTGCTTCTTCACTTGTGGTGTCAGGAAATTTCCAGTACTCCACCTGTAAGATCCAATTCCAAGGTCTTCATTAAGTACCCTGAACATTGATTGTTGTGAAATGTTCAGCTCCTGTGCCATTATCACTTGTTTCCGGATGGGATTTTGGCGGATGCGAGCCACCACTGTTTTAACAGTCGCAGCTGTTAATACGGTGTGAAGTCGACCAACTCTTGGGCAATCTTTCATGCTACCAGTATCAGTGAATCTCTGGATTGTCTGATACACAAACCTTTTGCTGATCTTCGGGAATTTAGGGGCTGGAAAATCTCAGTGAGTGACTTCCCAACCATATGCAGAGCAATTACGGCTACTCTGTTTTCATATTCGCCCCACTCCATGTTAAGCACAAGAAGATACACGCTTGCTCTTTCACAGATGAACACACAATGGTCAGGAGTGAACTTCAGCACAAGAATGGTTCATGAGCCTGACTACCGGATGTACAGTCCAAGCCGAAAGTTTGTAACATTATTTATGGCCATACTAGGTACATACATACTTACATGAACACACATATAAAATATATTTGCTCACATAAAAAGTATTAAAGAAATTGTTTTGAAATCATTTTGTTGGGAGTCATAGTCCTTGTTCTTGAAATTGAAAGAAAGTTAAATGTATCATTAAAAAATATTATATCCACATTTCCAATTGGAAAGATTTGACAACTGTTTAAATCAGTATTTATTACAATTAACAGGGTCTGCTGTGTAATTACTGGTTTAAGACATTTCCTCTATAAGCGCACCGGGTCAGGAACCAGCACGGAGACCGCCTTTGTGCCAGTGACTCTCTGTTGCTGCGTTTACCTGTGAAGGAACTTGCGGTCAAACAGCCAGTTACACCCACTGCTTGGGCAAGAAGTGACAATGTTAAAATTCCCAACAACTCCCCAAAGCAGCCATTAGGGAGACAGGATTTTGTCAAAATAACTGTTCTGCATTGTGATTGCACACCAGTTAATACGGCAGCTCCATTATAGGTCAAGCACAAAATTGAAGACAAACCAGGGCTAGCTCATAAGCTTATTGTACATTATGCTCTGGAGACCTAGCTTTGAAACCTGGCTGAAACTTCCTCTTTTTTTTTTTTTGCTTATTTCCTATGGAAGAAATATAGAGAATGTTTGTGCCTCAAGAAAAAACCTTACATTTATCGTCTTAATTTTAATGCTCCAATATTGTGAGTCATATTTTTTTATTTCTTCTTCAGATGCCCTCAATACTCTGAACCCAGAAGTTGTGTGCACCACCTTGAGGGTGTTGCAGTATCTGGTGAAATCCACAGACAGAGTTGGGGAATCTCTAGTCCCCTACTACAGACAGATTCTGCCTGTCTTTAACTACTTCATTAACAAGAACAGTAAGTACATTTAAAAGACACTGCTTTAATATGAAATTCAATTCAGTGTTTACTCAATTAGCATATTTCTTTTGGATTAGATGTCAACAATGAAATAGTGAAAACAAATTCTACAGGTTACTTACCTGGGAATGTGCAA
Source organism: Lepisma saccharinum (assembly GCF_977018435.1). Lineage (NCBI taxonomy): Eukaryota > Metazoa > Arthropoda > Insecta > Zygentoma > Lepismatidae > Lepisma > Lepisma saccharinum. The sequence goes on along the minus strand of NC_139234.1, from coordinate 70,046,675 downwards.
GAATGGTTCAATGAATTTAGGTAATACCAGTCGGTTGAATCAAGTGGTAGCTGCACAATGTCTTAACATGGGAGAGCTACTTTGTATCTGTTCCCAAGTAGAAAAAAAGTTTTTCAGCTGATTTTCAGTTCCATTCGTTATTGGTTTTGTATGTTTGTAGCTTACACTTTTCTTACACAAAGAAAATGTGTGAAGTGGGTGCTAAGGCCACCTTACGTAACTTACATGGTTAGCAATGCATTTAAACCTGTTTCACCTGACAAACAACTGCATAAAATTAGCTCAAATACAATACAAATCGCTTCAAGTAATGAATTGTAAGATAACGCTGTTGTGATACACAAAAATAATAATAATAATTCTGGCAAAATGTATTTTCATTGCAGTTCAATGAATATGGTGCAGTATTTCCGATAAGACAAACTATACTCTGTCCAGTCTATGGCCATGCATAGAAGCATGAAAGGGGGGGGGGGGGGCAGAGGGAAGCAGCACATGCTGCTGCAAAGGCTGGTAACTACAGTTGCTCCTCCTCCCTGGTAATCCCATTCCCCTCATGTGTTCATTGGTAGATCCATCTCGCATCACTACTTGCGCAGAGACTTGTTTTCGTTCGTTTATTCCAGATACCCGAGACAGAGTATATTACAAATAAGGGAAAAAACCTAAATATGCTAGATTTGATTAAGATGCAGCAAATGAAACTAAGTGATTCAGATCATGTGCATACATATAAGTCAAATTTTGATTTTAGTGTCTACCTTCGACATAATATAAAATAAACTGAATGTTAAACTAAACTTAGCAATTCATATTTGGGAAATTAGACACACAGTATAGATAAATACAGAGAAACTAGTACTCCTTTTCCATGAAACTGTTTTTATCATAGTTCTATTAATTTCAGTGGCTACTGCCACCATCATCGTTGGAACTTTTAAAAATGAGTCTTGTTTAGAGCTGGCTAAGTTACTCTAATACATTACAGTTGCACATACTTTGCTTCCAAAGGTGATGTATTACTGTTACCATTACTTTGCCTTCAAAAGTAACATGTTACCATTACTTCAACATACAATAAGAGCATAACTATTTATACTACTTTCACATGGGATCTCTGTTGTACATGTTGTCCCAGTGTGACTTTCCATGCACAAATTGAAAACAACACAAGAAAGCAAGTTCATCATTTCAAATATATTCCCCTGCTCTGAATTTATCAAGTTACAACAAAGTAACAGGTTACATCCAAACTCTGGCCTTGTTTCACAGAAACATTTGAAGGTAGCATTTCTTGCAAATAAGCTTGCCACTTGCTTGAGACCTTGCAGCCTTAAGTATGATAATAGAAGTTTCACAAATGGAAATGCAAGGGTGTGTCTTGAATGTGTAATAAGAAAAATAATTAACTTCTTATTATCACTTATTATCTTGTTCATTTGCTATAATAAGCAATCTTGTTCTGCTTGAATCTTTCTGCCAATCAAGAAAGTGAAGTTAATTACAAGTGTGAATACAATTACCCTACCACAATTTGGATAAAAGGTGTTTCTTGATAATAATATTTAGTGCTTTAAAACAATTTAAAAATTTTCCTGAAAGTACAGACAAGTCATTATTTTTTTACACACAAAGAAAAGATAAAAGTTTTATTTTGCATTAAATGAGGTTGGTTCAAACTTAAGATTTAATAGCAAAGGAAACAAAAGAAAAATTGTGTGAAGCATTTTTAAAATCAATTAACACATTTCCTTATCAGAATGAGTGTGTCAATATTAATTAATGTTGAAGAGGACCAGGACACAATAGCCCTTTTGAAAGTAAATTATTATTATCATTTGCTGTAATAAACATATTAATTAGCAACTTCAATAAATACTACCCCAGATCAGTTAAAATATTGTCAGGCATTTGTAAATATCACTTTTTTTATTTTAAAGCTATGTACTATCTGTTCAGAAAGTAAATGCTCGGGTGGATGTGGCCAAATCTGGAACTAACGTCTGTATGAGAAATTATTTGCAACATGTCACACTGCCACTTTGCATTTACAATACATGAGATTTGTCACATTAGATCAGACTGGAGAGAAGAAGTTACCACAGAAGTCTTAGTTCTGAGTTGCAGACCTCAAGTCTATTCCAGGTTGTTAAAATAAAATAGTGAGAAACAGCAGGTATGTTAATGAAGTTTGCAAGATTGCTGACGAATCTTAAGACAAAATTTCAACTTTGTTTGAAACTTAATGTTTTGTAGTTTAAAAAAAAAACACCAGTTTAATTGTAATATTCTGTTTGAAATATTTTCTATGAATATCAGATAAAAGAGTGCAATATGGTTTGAAGACATGAGTATGAGCATATAAGCAATAAATCAAGAAGGATGGTGTGGTCCAGTCATTACGATACCTGCCCACCACACGAAGGGTTTTCAGTTTGATTCTCCTCATACAGCACTTTTTTTTAAAACGATAGAATGCGAATTAATGTAAGTCTGTGAAATATTTATTTCATATTTGATGACAAATGTTTTTAATGTTTAATACAAATTGCAAATTGTTTTGAAACTGCTCAATACAAAACTACTTTAATAAATTTGAAACCATAAAATGAGACGAATAAAATAAATGTAATAACAAAAACAATAAACAGTGTATAATTTAAAACTAGTGTTTGCATAGAATTGATGGAACTATATTTTATGCTTAGTGCATCATTGGTTTACTGTGCTATTAAATCTTGCCTCTAAATCCAAACACAGATACAAGTGTTAATGCTGGATTTGTTAGTAACCCAGTGTCAAGCTGTCATTTCAAAAAGTGACGTTTCTTTCAGTTTGCTATTTATATTCCTTCAATTTCTCTTAAAATAATAAATGATTTATATTGATTCATACTTTGAAAGATTGTGTAGTTTCAGGCGTTGTATGCATGCAGTGAGCAAAGAAGATATAGACTTTGTATCACTGCACTCAATCATTCCCTATCCACATACAAACGTTTCTTAAAAATTGAAAGACTATCATCACCTCCTCCCTGCCCCCTGCCCGACAACCACATCTCTTGCTTACAAAATTACTCCTCTCTCCATTGCAAAGAGATTTCAATTGTGGATCCACGTGATTGAACCAATTTGTGACGTCATATGATCATTAATCATTTCATTGATGCTACACGTTGAGGCAGAGATCACACTTACACGACCCTTTTGGTAATGTCCTATTGCAGAGCGATCAAGGAACTAACATCCTGTGTGTGAATTGTATCCCACACAAAACAGACTTTTCTGTGCATGATCCCTGTTTCCCTACACTTCCCTTAAATACCTAAACTTGCATTTATTGTCGAATAACATATAAAGTCATATAATAGTTTTTTTTTACAGAAGCCTAAGTGGGCAAATGAAATGCTTTGTGAACGTGACGTTGTGGTCAAGTCGGTATGATAACTTCCCAAAATACCAATGGTCCTGGGTTCGCCTCTCGTCAAAGGTAGATTTTTTTTTTTTACAGTGCAGTGCCAACTAGTATATATCTAGGATGGGATTAATTACACATATCAGCACGAATGTTATTTTTTTAATAAATGTAATGGGTTTGAGAGTAACTACTCGATATTAAACTTCTTACAAAATGTCGAAATGCATGTGAACGATACATACAGTTCTTGCTTTGCAAGAAGCAGTGGAACGTTAATTTGGAAAGAAAGAAGGAGAGAATTCTTAGCAGCCACGTCAAAAATTCCAGCTTTTTTTGAAGAAAAAAATAATATATATTGGTTGAGTTATGAATAGAATTTCAATTTTTAAAACGAAAAGTAGCTAAGAACATATTAGGTTATTGAGTTGACAGAATTAGTCCAGATCTTAACATTATAATTGTGTTGTAAAATCTGTAGCTGTATATAAGAATCCGACTGAGGGAGGGCATGGCATGGGTTCGAGTCTGCCTGGATTCAATAGCTGGGTTCTCGGCCTGTGTATACGGCCGGTGGCAACTCACCATCGTGAGGAAATTGGGAGCTACGAGCGAGTAGTGTATCTCGGTCTCGGAAATCTTCTACAACGGCTGGGGGTTCGACGTGCTGACCCCATGTCACCCCAATAGCAGTTGAAGTTCTCCACACCTCTATGTAGGATTGTGGGAGGGAGACAGGCAGTCGGGAGATAGGCCAAGGCCCTTCGAGGTCTGTCGCACCGTGGGTTATTTATTATTATTTATTTAAGGAGGAAAAATCTAAGGTGCTTTTCGAAATTAACAGGTGAAATCATGGATTAAAAATGCATGTGGTATGCACTTCCCACATCCCATTATCCCATGTATTCGAGATTCTGTGGACACAGATATTAAAAAAATCACTGTATAAATGCAGAATCGAACACACACATGTTGGTGCCTCATTGGCAACTAATAATAATAATAATAATAATAATAATAATCTGTAACCAGGCTCAAACACGCATCCTTCAGATCGTGAAGCCGTAACACTAACAACTCACCTACACCTTCTATTGGTAAGTATTTATTTACTTATGTAAGTTTTCGAATTGTTTCAATACTGGCGACGCAATTTTCTTCTCACTTATTTTCTTTCGGATGTAGTTGTTTTTCCAGATCGATACATTTTTTTTACCTTTTGCCACCCACGGAGATCCTTATGGAATACATTATTGAAACATAACTCCCAGAAAAGAGAATATGTTAGTTTAAAAAACTTAAAGTGTGTTCAGACCTTAATATTTTTCATATTTGAAGTTTTGCTTTCAACGCCACCATCAACCGAGCATTTTCTTTCTGGACAGATAGTACCGTGCGTTCATTTCGATCTGCAGCCGAGAGATCGGGAGAAGCGTGGCGGGCGGCGCTGACGGAGATGCCGACATTTGCGGCCTGTAATGCCCGCTTATTTTTATAGACATATGCAGACATTTATATAAATATTGCAAAACGATCACTAACCTGTGTTATAACACGCAAAAGTTCTTCTGTAATTCATCCAAGTTCTGCTCTTATATACACAAATAAATACGCTATAGAAAGGATGTTAAGAGCCACAGATAATAAAGCATTTTAATCATAGTTTTGACCAGTAACGTCCTGTTTAGGTTTATATCCTTGAAAGAGTTTTGTGGCCATGGGAATCGTTTGGAGGTTTCGAATGTGCAACACTGTATCAGGATTACACTGCAGACGAAACCGATAAAAGTGAATGGTTTTCGTGAGCTTCCTTGCAATCCGAAATATCCGAGCTCGAGTTTTTTGTTCCTTCGCGACTAGATGAAGACAGAGTTGTAAATATAGTGGCGAGCAATGTAAACCAAGAGCGTGTTAATTTCGTACTGTGCGCAAGAGTGTTATTCTTGGTTACTTGCAGTTACTTGTTTGTGTTATTGTAGTGTGTATGTGTGACGTGTCAGTGAGACGATTGGAATGCCAGCCGCAAGATTCACGTTAGAACAAAGATTTTTTTATGTATGACACGTACCTACGTGAAAACAAACTCGTGTCGAGACGTGTGTAGGTAATTTGTACAGAAATTCCCATGCGTTTCAACTCCACACAGAGATACGGTTAGACATCTTGTCCTTAAATTACGAGAAACTGTATCGTTAAATTTTAAAACACCTAAGCAAAAACGACGGATTCTAACCGAAGCAAAACTCGATGATATTGGTGCAGCGTTAGAACGTTCTCCAAACAAACCTCTACGCCGTGTTTCACAAGAGGTGGGCGTGTCAAAATCATCGGCACATACAGTCACTAAGCTACTAAAATTAAAACCATACTCTTATAACACAGGTTAGTGCTCGTTTTGCAATATTTATATAAATGTCTGCATATGTCCATAAAAATAAGCGGGCATTTCAGGCCGCAAATGTTGGCATCTCCGTCAGTGCCGCCCGCCACGCTTCTCCCGATCTCTCGGCTGCAGATCGAAATGGACGCACGGTACTTATGTATCTAAATCCTCTCTAATATCTCTCAAGAGCTTGGAAGTATTTCCAGATATCATCTTGCTGATACTTGGAGACAATCTTTCCTTCATACATCACCACGGAAGGCTAACATCGTCATAATTTAGACCAGTGGTTTCCAACTTCAAAAGGTCCGAGGGCCAAAATTATATCCAGCGGTTGATTGGCGGGCCGCATTTTTTTTGGGGGGGAGATTAAAAATTACAAAAATTGTAAGTACTGAACTGAGAATGTAGTACTTACTTTCGCATGACCTAAATGTCTAAAATGAGGCATTAAAAACAATGGAATCACAAATCAAAATTGTATAATTACAATTTACTTCACAAAAAAACAATACTTATGGATGAATTGAAAGAAATGAAAATCACACCATACAAATAAGAATCCTTCATAGTAAGTGTTCAATGTGAAAATTGAGGCCGATCTGCTTCTTTTATTAAAGTTGGAATGTCCACTTCAATTTCTGTATTTGAAAGTCTCAGAAGGTGAAGCAGTGAAGAATCTACCAATCGACTTCTGTAGCGGTTCTTGATGAACTTCATTGAAGAAAAAACCCTTTCACATGTGTATGTGCTGCCGAACATCCATGTCATTCTTTGTCCAAAACCACGAAGGTTTGGAAAGCGTTCGTTTGAAAGGTATTTGAAAAACTCTGACTCCTTTTATTGGCTAGTTTGAAGGAACACATTGCCTTGCAAATCACACAATTCAAGTTGGAGAGAAGCTTCTTGTTCTTCGATGTTAACGCCAAGAGGACTGCTAAATAGCTGGATGCTGCTTTAAGTTCTTCAAAATATTTAATCTGGTGTCAAACTCATCCATTATTTCTTTAATATTTGCACTGAATTAAAAAATGTCCAGTGTTTCTTCATCATCTGCTAGCCGCCGACAGCTTGGAAAATGGACCAGGTTATTCCTCTCCAAAGTAACGTTGAAAATCTTCAGTTTATTATGAAACCCATCTATGTTTCCCATTAAATCTGACACCAGCTGGTTTCAGTTCGTTCAGATGACCTGTGATATCTGTTATAAACGACAGTTGTTTATGGAAGTCCATACTCTGAAACTGTTCCTTCAGTAAAAATAGAACGTATTTTGCAAACTGGCTTCGCGGGCCGCAAAAAAGGCACCGCGGGCCGCCAGTTGGAAACCCCTGATTTAGACCATTGTAAAATATGGAACATCCACTCATAATTTTGCAATAACTATATTTCTTGATAACTTTCATTTTTCAGTTAACACAGGGGATAAAATTGACTACAGCCAGAAGAAGGGAAATGTCGGTGACTTGATCCACGAGACACTGGAGCTCTTGGAGCGTTATGGAGGAGACGACGCTTACATAAACATAAAATACATGGTGCCAATATACGAGTCTTGTATGCTTAATTGAAGGGAAATTGAGAAAAGTGTGATTTCGCAAGTCACAGTTTTTTTTAAAAATAAATCTTTAATTCTTCATTCCGGTAGATTTTCAGGGAAATATATTATTGAAAAGTACATTTTTTTTTATTATTTACACAGAAAACATATATATTTATTGTTATGTCATGATATATTTCAAGTTACTTGTATTTACCACTGACATGTTGGATTATAAATAAAATGATTGTAAAATATTATATTTGAAGAGTATTTTTTGGTAACCTCAACTGTAAAAATTTGAATTTCATTTTTACGAGAGTGTTATATTGAAACATACTCACAGGTCTGTTTCTCATTTGGATATTTTAATAATTTGGCAGTAAAGAAAAAAGAATATCTAGACTCAGGTGGACCAAAGGTCCCCCCCATATCCTACAAATTTCTAATTTGAATAATGTATAGTGGTAATTTATTTTACTTCCATACCAAGAATAAACATATTGTATCTTGGTTGTAATATACTGAGAAATTCATCGTCAGGGCTTCTATACCCACTTTTTCACCTTTAGATGGTGGCTGTTGATAAGGGATGAGGCCCCCCCCCGAAAAATCTGGCTATGGGCCTGTCTAGACTCTTAAGCTACAATCAGCTTCCTTCAACAGCTACCTTTAAACAAGGATAATTACAAACTGCCAGAGAAATGGTTTGGTAAGTGCATTCATATAAGTCACTTTGCACATGAAATCTCATCAAGAGTTGCAGGGGAATCGATGACCCCTACATCCTGTTACCCCCCAACACAAACACCTTATAGCAGAGCTTACCACTATAACCCTTGGGTTTGATATCCACAAGGGGCACATTTCATGTGTTGTGGAATCCACTTAAGCTGTGGGTCCATATTTGAAAGAAAAAAATATATAATAGCTAGTTGGATGGATACCTGTGTTCTCACTTGCTTTTAATCATTCACTGTCAAAGGTAGTGTAGAAATTGTATTATTATTACAAAATAATAAATAAATAAATATTTTGATGTTTTGACCATACTACTGAACACATATAAAGGATATCTGATTTAGAATTGTGCCTGCATTTCCTTTCAAAATGTAAAATTTACCATTCCATGTCAATTTCATGGCACTAGGAAGGTCTAACAAAGATAAGCAACATGTGTGATGACACAGTGGAGAAAAAAATATTCTCTTACCTTGTGAAATGATGGGTTGTTACCTCTTTTGGCCATGGCAGGGGCTCAGCTTGTACCAGGCACTTAATATAAAAATAACAACAAAAGAGGAAAAAACGTTGGTCACTATCATGCTCAATACAATGCAGTATTTGAACTTACATTAACTGAAAATTTAGCACAATACATACACGATTTATCATCTGTAGGTACATCTGGACTATAACACATTACTAGCATTAAACAGGACATATTTTCTTAAATATTCTTTTATTCAATGTTTTAAACATAGGTACACCATGAAAATTGTACATATTTTTTTTATTTTTACAAAGATTCAAGATAATGGAAGTAAAATATTGGTCAACACAAACAATGTACAAGGCTTTAGTAATTAAATATATTGACTTTTGTTATTAGTGATATTGCTTTACCTGCAAGTACCTGTATTGCTTCATTAAGACCCCTTCTTCGAAGTTGGTAAAAACAGATCTTTCTTTGGTTTCAACACAACACATAAACGAAAATTCTTGTGGAGAACATTATGTTTGTGTTCATAATAACATATTACAATTCACTGTCACAACCTTTCTTTTTTATCTTGAGAAATCTGAACTATCATTTTTTTTGTTTGTTTGTTTAGAAATGATCCTCATTATTCTACACAAGCATTATTCCTAGACTTTTGAAAACTTCTATAGAGGACAAAAATCCTACCAAAAAAGTAAACAGGAACTTCTATTTCTAGAAAGAAACAAAGCACAAACAACACAATGAAGGTAAGCATTCTGTGTGAGCATATTGGTGGAAGAATTTCATGCAGGTAACAGCATCAGGTCTTACGTAGCTTTGGTGTTTTCAATTAAAATAAGTATTGCAGCTTATATTTTGCAAGGTTATTGGAACATATTTTTATCTGTTCCCTGGACTACAATACCGGTCTTGTTAACAGACGCACTGAAGTTCATAAATACTGGTGTTGGACTCCCACTGTTGTGGTCTTGTGGATGGGGGTGGCCAGAAGGGGGGGAGCGGGAACTTGAACTAATTCCGGAGTCACTCGATTTTTCACTGAAACAGCGACCACTTTCGCAAACCATGCTTGCTTGGTGTTCGCTACACTTTAGTTTTTGATTCTCGCACCCGTCACCACATCCGGATCCATTGTGACACGTGCTGGATGACGACGACGACGATGTATTATTACCTGATGGCGTCCCTGTGTCAGTGAAAGATCCGGTACATTTTGATGAATCTAAAGCTCTCCTGTACTTTAAACTCACACTCACGTTCTGGCGGTTAACAGAGGGGTCCAGTTTCCCTGACAAGTGATCGTACGATTTGAAATCGTACAATGTTCTGTGTCCAGCGATGACTTTAGAACTGTGGTCTATTGCTGTTGTAACCGGAATGTTTGGAAGAAAACTTTGAAGATCCTCTGTCGTCAGATTGTTCACGCAGAGAGAAGCTTTATTAGTAGCACCTATATCATGCACATCCCCACCATAGTTCTGATGGGACGAAGCACCATCCAGGTTGTTAGGTAGTTCGTGGCTTTCACTGCAATGAATTCCACTTTCAGCCTGATTCATCGTGCAATGAGTTCCGCTCTCCGACTGCCCGCACTCTTGATTGCAGGACGTGGAGGCAGCCGCTTGGCTCGATTGAGCTTCGCCCTTCTGCAGGCGTTCGTTCGATGCATAGCAACCTGAGTCTCTGGGAAAATGCATTCTTTGGAATGACTTGTGAGATACTTTGGAAGATTCTGATTGGCTGGCTGAGCCATCCGTACTGGAAGCTGGGTCGTCTTCAGTCTCTGGGGAGTCAGGAGCTTCAACAAAGAAAAGTTACATTAAAAACAGTCCACTCTCAAGCATAGTCAATGTTTATTTCTTCAAATGATTTTCTTCTGATATTTTTTGAGTTTGTTTTTTTCATTAAATAAGATTTTTAAAAAATGTATCTAGTGTTGAAGAACCTTATTGCTATTCTGAACTCTGAAACATTAAAACTCTTTAGATTTCCTTCAAGTGTCATGGTGATCTGAACAGTAAAGTTCTTCCCTGTGCATTGAACCATGGTATATAGGTTGTGGGGCTCAATATATTTTCTATTTGGGCCATAGTGGTGGCTAAGGAAGGTTTCAGAGTTGTTTGCGTGGAGACAGCATCAGAAAAATTCTCCCTCGCAATTCAATCTGGGATCGAACTTGAGCCTCTTGGATGGAAGTCAGATGTCCTACTGACTGGACAATCATGGCTCCACATGTGAAATACCCTGGTAAAGCATGGTGCTGATCACATCACCTTTACAATGGCTGAGACTGAGATTGAACATCACTTTTGTGCCACTTTTGGCTAAATGTGACGATGAGAATGAAATGAGTCAAGGTACATTCACAAAGAAACACTTATGCCTAGGCTAGGCCTTGCACATGGAGCCTTTGGGAGCGAGATTGTGAGGTCAAGAGTTCAACGCACTGAATCAAAAATACATCAAACCTCTTTGCAGACCTTCATGGTGTGGTGCAACATAGGATAGGATATAACCTTAACCTTCAGATTTTTTTAAAGTTATTCAGGATAAACTTTGTATGAATTGTATTTCATGTATTCTAGATAATTATATTATTATTTGTTACAAATATCCAGACAACACACAAAGTTTGTACTAAATGCTGTACGAGCACATGTAACTTTTCAGAATTTACAATACTGGAGTGGTTCTTCAAAATCTGGCAGATTTTTAAAAATGTATTTGCTGAGAAAGTCCTAAGTTCTAGAGCAAACTCAATATGATATTATACATGTGATATACACGTGAAACCGTAAATTATACATGTGTATTGTATTTACATATCATGGTGCAGTCTTACATTCTCCATATTTTTAAGTCAACTAAGGAATTTCTTATTAAACACAAAAGTTATTTGACAAATCATCTTATCACCACCATCCACTTTGTCTCTGTATTCCATAACATTCATATCTTCAAGAAGTAAGCAGGTGCGTGTGGGGACAGTACATATTGAAGCAATTATCCACATTTCAATCTGATTCATACTAATCGCAGATGCACCTTTTCTTTTCACCAAAGACATGATTTGTTATTGATTGTTCAGTTTTTCTTTTATGTTCACTTGATACACAGTAAGGCTAATCGGGTCTGTAGCTTCAGTCTAAGTGGGAGTCGAACAAGTATTTTTAAGCAAAAGTGGTCCCATGCGGTACTCTACTTGCCACTGATAATTGCTTTTAAAATCCTAAAGGTTGAATGAAAAAACAATGTCTGATCTCTGTTGAAATATGGATATTTGCACTGAATTGAAGACTTTCAATTAACTTGATTGATTGATTTAGGATTTAGTTTCAAGGAACTTCAATGTAAGTCGGGAACAAACAAACAAAAACACACACACACACACACACACACACACACACACACACAAACAAACAAACGAGCATTGGCATAAGGCAATTCAGATTTTCCTGAAGTTTTAGTTTTCCAGTTCTTTGGGTTTGTAAATGATCTATCCGATTTGTTTTGCTGACATTATTCAATCAAGAAACTACCATTTTGAAATATTGTAGTTTTCTGTTTCAGAAGATGACAGACATTATGTTAATGAGATAACCTAAAGATAAGCTATCCAATTAAGAGATCCTCATTAGGTCTTGACATAAACGGATTATGAAAAATGTGCTAACTGAAAGTAGTATGCTTGGATATTTCTTACTGGCTGCAATTTGTATGAACCAGTGAAGCTTCACAGACATATACAAATATATTACCATTGTTTTTCAATATTTGTACACATTTCCATGTTACTAGTCGAATATAATAGTGCTACGAGGGTCACTATTTATATTTTGAGACTTCGCAACACTGATTGAAGTTAGGCGCGATTTGACGTTTGTACGGAATCGTCTGACATTATTGACCATAACGTACTTCAAATGTTTTGTCAATAGCTTCATTTGTGTTGTTTATGTTGCCTTGGAGATTGCACGACAACAATAAAATGGAATTAACTCGTGAACATTTTCGTGCGATGATTTTTTACGATTTTCGATGTGGATTATCAAGACAAGAGTGCATCGATCAATTTACTTCCACATTTGGCGATGAAGCCTCATCCTTTGCTTTGTGAAACGCTGGTATAACGAATTTAATCGTGGCCGCCATTCGCTCACCGACGAGATTCGCGAAGGTCGTCCAAAATCAGTTGTTGTTCAAGAAAACATTGATGCTGTGCAAAACCTAATACTGCAAGATCGTCATGTGACATACTGTGAGATTGAGGCAACCATAGGCATTAGTTCCACCAGCATATATAAAATATTACATGATCATTTAGCTGTGAGAAAGGTATGTTCTCGTTGGATCCCACACAATTTGACAAAAACTCAAAAAGACGCTCGCGTCAATTGGTGCAAACAAATGCTCAATAAATACAATCGTGGTGCTTCGAAAGACGTATATAAGATTGTAACAGGTGACGAATCATGGATATATGCATATGAGCCAGAACGTAAACAGCAGTTGACTGTATGGGTGTTTCAAGATGAACCCAATCCAACAAAAGTTATTCGCGCTCGAAGCACATCGAAACAAATGGTTGCCTGTTTTTTCGGGAAAACTGGTCATGTGGCAACTGTGCCTTTAGAGGAACATAGAATGGTCAACTCTGAATGGTACACAACAATTTGTTTGCGAGAGGTCTTCGGTCAAATACGGAAAAGAAACAAACACCGTCGGATCATTCTTCATCAAGACAATGCCAGTTGTCACACATCTCGTCTAACAACCGACTTTATGAACAGTCAAAAAATCGAATTGATGGGTCATCCGCCGTACAGTCCTCATTTGGCACCCAATGATTTCTTCTTGTTCCCGAATGTCAAGAATAAATTGCGTGGACAACGATTTTCGTCGGCGGAAGACGCCGTTGATGCGTTCAAAAACCATATTATGGAGGTGTCTCAAGAAGATTGGAAAAACTGCTTTGACAAATTGTTCGAACGAATGCAAAAGTGTATTGACCATAAAGGAGAATACTTCGAAAAACAATAAAGCAGTTTTCAATGTCAAATCCCTGTTTTTTCATTGTTAGGCTCAAAATATAAATAGTGACCCTCGTACAAGAAAAACAGTATATCTGTAAAAAAAAAAAAAAAAAAAAAAAAAAAAAATCAAAACTGTCACTGGTATTTACATTTCTAAGCTATGCTCCATGATATGACAAGTATTCTTGAAAGGCAAGGTCTTCTATTTTAGTGAACGAGGACAGTGAACAGAAACTATAACTAGGCAGACCTCTTCATCTACATGAACACAAGGCATTAAAAATCTCCTCTTATAGCAGGAGTGAAATATATGCTGATCCCCAACAAATATAATTGAAGCACGATAAATTAAATAAAAGAAAATGTACTTACAATCATAGTCATGGAGAAGTTCCACTGCTGTCAAGATTTTGGCACGGTGTTCAGGATTAGAGATCCCAAGATAATCAAGGTCTTCCCCTTCTAAATCTTTGAATAACTCTATATCTTCATATCCATTCAAAACAAATACTGATATGTGTTCCTGAAAGAAGGAAAAAACAAACATTCCTTCAAAATACACACACAAGTATAGTACAACAATAAGGAAAGCACAGTAAGAAAATTGACAACATCAAGGAAACAAATGTAAGCACACATGTAATTTCTTTCCTAAAAGCCATAGAAAACATTACAGAAGAAAAACTGAGTAGAATCTATTGGTGTTTCAATAGGGAGGGGGAGGAGTGAAATCTCATTTTTGGTGCAAGGTAGCTTCAAAGATTTATGAGGCATACATTTTGCATGCAAAGTGCATGCTTCAGCATGTTGTTCTTAAAAAAATTGGGAAATTCAGAATGGCATGCAACATATTAGAATAAAAACAGACATGGACAATCAGGATGCACTATGACTTCATCTGCTTCCCTGATTGTCTTCCATTATGAGATTCATAATGTTGGTGAAAAACCAATGAAACATTGGATATTTATTTTTGTGGGTTGCATTCTTATTCTGTTCCTATTCCAAGCCTCACCAACCTACCACACTTGAGGAAGACCTCTCTCGTAAGCATGAGGGATTCTGTAAAATTGTAAGAGGAACATAAAAGAGGGAGTGACCACAGCACTTGGTCACGTTTCTCACTCATCATCTGATTCGGTGAAAAGGAGTGTGCTTGTTCCCTGTAGTAATTTTTTCCTCCCTTTTCAATGCAAGCAGCCTCCCCACTCTGCTCTCCTGCTCACTGGCCTTGAGGTGCAGTGTTCAAGTAGGAGGTTCCCACCCCTCACAGCATTTCAGACAATTATTTCTCTTTATGGTGAGTTACAGCCAAAATTGGTAAAAGAAGGGAGATACTAATATACCAAAAGGCAAATGAATATCTTCTCTTAGTCACACATGTTTCAATTATGAGGATTTCAGTAATACATTAATACAAACAACTTTGCAAATGTAACTATAGACGATGAAATGTTTATGAATGCAAAACTGAGAAGTTTCACAGAATTTCACATGTTCCTTATGTGAAACTCATGTAATGGCTGCTGGTGCATGCAGTTAGCCCAGTGAAAAGATTAAAATCCTGAGAACTTACAACAAATTATGATATGTAAAAATTTTGATCCACAGTTTTTCACAAATCATACAGAAAAACTATCATTTCCTTAGAAACATGACACTCCACTCACAAAACACACCAAAACAATACTACAAACAGCAATAAAAACATGCATGATAGAGTGCTGAAAAGAAGAAATTACATTAAATACTCTTCAATTAGTTCATTAATGAAACAGGTAATGATTATCATTAACTGAACCAAGCTAGGCTGTGCTTCTAGAAATCAAGAACCAATATTTCTAGACTCACTGAGCAACGCAACTCTTGTTCAATGGAACAACAAACTCCAGACTTCAACCCTGCGAATATCAAGAGAATTTAATACTAAACCACCTAAACGAATCAATAAGATTTTGAACTTCACGATACTGCATTGTGTAGAGATAGGTGAAATTCTATTAAGTTACTTCAAAGTGTTATTGTTTATACATTGTTAAACAATCACGAAATCATGTGGACAAAAACTGGGTAATAGAAAACAGCTTATAATTAGATGGTGAGGCACACTACAACACTACTGCCTTGTAAAGATGGAGGTACATTCCTATTTCAGAGGGTAGGGTTTATCTCAGCTCTGACTATTCCAAAAATTGCTTTCGTTATTCTGTTAGTTTCACAGTATCGTAAGCCTAGCTCCTACACAAATATTTAAATCCAAATTAGTATTCTGTATCCTCTTTGACAAACGATCTGTTGTTTGACACCATACACATTAATGAAAAATATGTTACTGAGCCTCAGTGAAACCTGAATACTACTGTTACTAATTCAAATCTTGTATTCACATCAAACACTGATTATTTCTGGCACAACAGTACATACTTACTATGATGCCTACTGATAACAGCAGTATTTGTATTTATTCACAAAAAGTTCATATTGATAAAACTTAAGAGTGGATGTCTCTCCACTCTTAGCAGAGATTACTTTGATCATACATTCTTGTGCAAAACATTGAGCACGAAGCATGAATGTACAAATTCCAATTGCTAAGGTGAAGGATGGGATTATTTTTATCTTTAGATTCACAAATATTTCAACCAAAGTTAACAATGCTCACTTGGAAAACAATAGTTAAACAAAAAATGCATTATTTCCAGGAATTAATGTTTGCCCTCAACAATCAAACTGACTTTCTCTTAATGTCCATTATTCTTCAGGCGAGGTTGCTCACCTCAAGGTTTATCCTCTGCAGGAGTTCCTCCACCGACTTGGGCTTCCCTCGCTTGGAATTCCTCCTGTGTGGATACTTGTTTCTCTTAACTTTTGGCTTCTCGGATATTAGTTCCACATTGATGAACTTAAAGCTTCCTACTCGATTGTATAAGCGACCTTTCCACAGTCCACTAGGATTCATTGCCACAATGTCTATTATGTCTCCTTTCTGTTGGAGAAAGAAAAATAAGATTAAACATCTTGTGCCTCATACTGACCATCTCTCTGTAATGTTTCATTTTTGTTCCACCGTGAACAACTGTTTCCAATAAGGGTGTGTGGGATCCAGAAAAGGTGGTACCGGGACCGGGAAAAAATTCCCATCCCGATCCTAACTTCGGGAATAATTTCCTGACTTTTTGGGTTCCCGAACAGTCGAGAAATTCAAAATTGTCATTTTCAAAAGTGGTTAATTTTTTATGTTTTCTGCACTGTAAGTGTCTGGAACTTCTAGGAAATTGTTAGTTTTTATTTAAAAATGCAAAAACAATCACTTAAGGTGAAATTAACATGTAGAATTCGAGATTTCCAGAATGTCGGGACATTTCAAGCATTTCCCGTACCAAAAATTTCCCGACTTAGTCAGGAGGCTGCAATTTTTCCCATTCTGAACATCAGAATTTTAAATAATTTCCCATCCCGATCAAAAAAATATCTGTCACATACACCCCTAGTATCAAAGCAAGTGCCTCCACTGGATATTGAACCTGGGACTCCCATAGATGACAGACACCCTGACTCCGAAGATGTGGTTCAAACAACTACAAACAGTTTAGGTATTTACACGGTGTTGAACTGTTCATTATTCATTTCATGAAATATGTTTGAGAGACAATGAAAAAAAAAACACGGAAAAAAAACAGGCACCTCAGAATACCTGAAGATCTTGTAATAATTAGAGTATGTTTAACATTAAACAAAGTCACATTACAAGGCTAAATTTAGAACCTTGTTTTGTATCTATTCTTCTTTAGCTTTATTATATTGATACATGACTACAAGGTAAATGTATTTTTAAAGTGGTTAGGAAAAACAGTTTCAGTGATGAACAAATGAACACCAAATAAGTCAGAATGGATATACCAGAGAAAAGGAAGCTATTGTCTCTATTATTATTTTTACAAAAACAAGGACCAAATTACCTTGAACTTCAGAGCATCCTTATCATATGGACTTGGAGTGTAGTCAACCAAAGCTCGAGCTTTTCCAATTGCAGGACAAACAATACTAGAGTCCTGCTCCTCCGAAAGGGAACTGTGGTTGCTTCCAGCTGGAACAAGTGCTTGAGTGCCTAAAAGAAGAAAGAAGTATAAATAGTTAGCTCTGGAATTGAAATCTAATTATTACAATATCCCTACTGTCAGATAGTACCACACTGGATGAAAAATCTGATTACATTAGGAGTAATAGTACAATTTTACAAATTCCATGTACACGGAAAGTATCATTTAAATTTGTTTCGTATAAAAAGACCAAGGGTGTAGGGAAGAGTGCCAAGTATACTAACAGAGAATGGGCAAAAATTTGTAAGTTATGGCAAGAAAAGCACTTATAGTGAGCATATGCTGAATGCTGTAATGTTCGCAGAAACTACATAAAAAACCAACATGAAAGCCTTTTCTTGGTTGTAAGCCAAGAAACATTGCCAACAAATTGTTTTAATAAAAATTAGTGCCGTACCAACATGAAACATTTCTCAATATTGGTAAGGAAACAATTTTGTTTATAAAAAAAATGACATTTTGAGATGTGTATAAAAATATACAAGAACTGTATTTTTACATTCATAGAAACAGCAATAATTGATTTATTTTACTTCGCATTTCTGACAATTTTGGCTAATTACAAAGATGAGGATGAGTGATGATATGATGAAATTGATGAAAGGTTACACAAAGAGTATGCATGTCCAGGCCATGATTCAAACCCGGAACCTCTGGCATTGTAGTGTGATGTGCTAACCACTCTGCCATGGAGGCTGTCAGAAACAGCAATGACATTTCAGCATTGTGCAAACTATTTACACACATATTTTATTGATACAATTATCAAAAATTATACTGATGTGTTCAACACCTGATGTGGAAAATGTTAACTGGGAGAATGTTTGGTTGAGCCTTGGGGTCAAATGGGAAAATGTTCCTATGGTTTAACATCATTACAAGACAACCGGGGGAATGCTTTGGGAAAATTTTGCTAGCTGGTGGGACAGCATCCTCCTCCCCCTCTCTTCGATCACTGGATATGCTGCTACAGGATGATACTCGCTAATTACCAAATATATTCAGGTCCATACTAAATTCAAATATATACTTTGATTGTAAATGATGGAATTATTAGTTATTCTTTTTTAGTTTTCACCACTTCTTAACATTTTTTTAAAATATCGAAAGATATGTCAGCAAGTGTGGCATTTGCAGGCCATGTAATTGACAACATAATACTCACTTGAACCTGATCCACTGGGTAAACTTTCTATTGAACTATTTGACTGAAAATTATCCCGTGTCTCTGCTGTTTGAAGTCCTCCATGGTGATCTGCATCTGCACTTCGACTAGTCCGCAGCTTGGAAATCTTCCTCTGAACATCCTGCCTTAATCCCCTCATTCTCCCCACCAACGAAACACTTGTTCGACCTGTGTCATGCTCCAACCTCTGAAAAAAAGAACATGGAATAATCAACTTGAAAAAAAATATAAATGGTAATCATATTATCAGAAAACAGCTCTGAATATTTTTGAGAAGACTAAAAATAAATATTGTAACTCTTTAGTGAATCACAGATCCAAAAGATTTATGCTTGAACAAATACATGAAACGATCTTTGAAGCTTTTCTGTTGGCTAATTATGAAGAGAATCTCTTGGGATTAAATCCTTGACGATCAG
This sequence comes from Lepisma saccharinum, assembly GCF_977018435.1. Taxonomy (NCBI): domain Eukaryota; kingdom Metazoa; phylum Arthropoda; class Insecta; order Zygentoma; family Lepismatidae; genus Lepisma; species Lepisma saccharinum. The sequence goes on along the minus strand of NC_139234.1, from coordinate 70,027,375 downwards.
AGTGATGTCAGCTGTTAAAAGTTTGGAAGTATATCCAGAACTGACCTGGATGATATTCCAAGGGAATCTCTTCAAAGAGAGAAAATATTTCAAAGGGATCATTTGTTCTGAGGCACTTAGAATAAAAATGACCACAGAATAAATGATATCATATTTCAGAGATAATTCATTGATTGATTTGGTTTCTTTTACTTTGCTTTTCTTTCACTTTTGGCTAATCGCGAAGTAGAGAATGAGTGGTGATATGATGAAATTGATGAAGAAACACTCACACTAAACACCCAGAGAGAGGAATGACTGAAGTAACAAGTGTTTTGATAATGGTATTCATATTAAAGTAAAATATCAAATAAGTAATTAACCTATGGTGCAACAGCCCATTGAGGATCCAGGCCTACCTACCAACTGCCAGGTCTCACTCCCACCTGATTCTACTCACTCACTCACCCAAGGTGGGAGATCATCCAACCAATAAGTTAGTTTGATACGATTGAAAGCAAAGCATCTCTCAGGCACACACAACTTGTACAAGAATTAAGAGAACTGATTTCATTAGTATTTGTATATTTATCATTTTATTAACCCTTGTGCCTCTTTAGGCTGCAGTGATGAGGATGAATGGTGATTAGATGAAACTGATGAAGGAACAGCCATGCCCAAGTCAGGTCTCAAACCTGGAACATTATGTGGCTAGCTCATAAATTTGCCAATCAATCTGCTCAGCCACTGAGGTGGAAAGAGAATTCATTTCCAATGTGAAGATGCTGCTAATGATGAAACAAATAAATCTCTCACATTAAAAAATAAAGAGGAGGGTACATATTGGATCTACGAGGGTTGGGGAAACTATTTTTTTTAGCTCCGCAAGAATGCAGGACCGGCATGAAAATTCAAAATATACAAATGGAGGGGGACAGTGTATGATACTGTGGAATTTATGAACAATGCAGGTCGTGTGTACCAAGTGGAGGACAGAGAAATGAGCAAAATATCCTTAAAGATAGCATCTTGCCACATGTATTTAAAAGTCATAAAGCATACATTAGCATTACATGAACAAAGAGGCTCATGCCTACAGTAGGACACTATTCACCCCAGTTTTCACCATTTCCCTTTGGAACTTTCTGGCACTTCTCCCCGAAGAACAGTTACACAAGCTGATACACAAACGCTGTTCATGCCATGGTATGGTGGTTGACTCAACAACTCTGTACGATAAGCCTTCATCACACTGCCATCTAGTGAGATGTTCACATACTACGGGTGCTATGTTCTTTGGGATATATATGATCATATTCTGGTACAACTCGGTTATTACCACAAGTGTTTAGCTTGGAGATTATTTACAGGAGTCTAATTAAAAAAATCAATCGGTTTTTATGTACAATTTATTTATGCATGTGTTAATTGTGAAATTCCACTTGAAAATTGATCATCTTCCTAGGGAACCAGGTGAGAAGTTAGGGAGGGTCTGGACTCCTAGCCCTATAGTTACACCTATGCACCTTGTCTGACATCAAGTACAGAAGAAGATGGAGACAGTACCTGTTCAAGATCGTCCTGATCTTCATAGTCAGAACTTTGACTAGCTGACAGAGCTTCTTCGCTTCCAGCACTCACGCTTGCACTGCTTCTTCCCTGAGAAGGAAATATTTTAATCTTGTATAACTACAAGAGCAATGATTAGGTTCTTACTTTTGTTCTTAACACTAATTTCTATGACAATTATTACTGATAAAACTTACAGTTAACTTAAAATAATTCTTGAAGCTTAAACATCAACAGTTATTCTAACAAAACCACCATGGCAAGTGCTGAAACTCTGCTTAAAAAGAAAATGTAGTGATTGTGCACATAATGTGTTTTTATAAGTTTAAATCCGTTACTCATATTTACAATTACAAATTACAAGTACATACATGTTCATGTTTATTTTGATTACATGATGCATATCTGCACAGCACACAATACAACTATAATTCTATTTGCGAAAGACAACAGTATAAGTTGTTTACTGTTTGCCTTATGTCACTAGTATCATATTACATTGTGTTAATTCCCAAGAAACACACATGAAGTGCACTCAAACACTGAGAAACTATAAAATTTACCCATTAGGAGTTAAGAATTTACTGTAACATTATAATTCTATTATACTTTATGAGAGAATACTGGCAACTTGAAAGGAAAAGCATTTTCAGCCGTACGGAAAATAAATATCATTTTTTAAAGTAGAAAATGTAAATTATGTTTTGGAATGGAGAATAATCTGAATTTATTACTAAAAAAGAAAGGAATTTCATTGTACACTCCTGTTCACATAAAGTAGCACATTTTATAAGATTCAACAGTTGAAGTGTGTATCACTTTATCTGAACAGGAGTGTACAAGTAAACTTCTTGGTGATTTCTACTGTTTGGAAATGGAGAGGCTTGAATTCTATGCTGACTGACTCAGCCAGAGGCAGGAAACAGCAAAGGATGATGATGATGATAATGTGAATGAAAAAGACTCACCATTGCATGAATTGCATGATACTTACTGTGTAACTGAGAAGTTTTTGAAACATTCTTCCTTTCCCAGTAGTTGGAGGTGCAGGATAACTTGTATCTTGCTCCGAGCGACTAGTTTCTACGGAAACTGTAGACAGACGAGACCCAACACTCTGAACGTCCGATCCAGCATAATCACCACTCTCCCTGGAATGTGCCGAAGGGGCCGAGATCCTGCACACATACCCAGGACCGGGCCCTGTTGGTGTTAGTGTAGCTGGCAGAAGGCGACCTCCTGGGCCATTGGGAAGACCTACTTCCATGGGCATTCCGTCCACCACCTCGCCCATCCACCCTTCCCTAGGCAAAGATATGTCGCCCGCAGTTCGCAGTGATATGACTCCTTCACCTCGTGGTTCGTTGCGGAGATTCAGTGTAAAGCAAACTCTGCAAAGAACAGATTATGCATGTACATACACACGTACATGCACACACACGTGCACAGCTTCACCTTTACTCTCTAGGCTGCTCTTATGGTCATATCATCTAATATAACTGAACTTCAGAGCCAATTTGACAAGGTGGCAGTGAAAAATACCTGAGTGAGACGTGCTGCTTTTAGAAATCAGGTAATCTTTCAGCTGAATCATTGCTGAACCTAAGTCATCTTAATGTACTATATGAAAGAGTTTGTCCTTACTCACTGACTCATCAACACATAGCCCCAACTAATGGACCTTGACACATGAAAATACTTATACAGTAAACCCTCGTTAACACAAACTCGCTTAAGACGAACACTCGGTTAACACGAAGAAAATGTTGGTCCTGGCAGGGATATATTATATTTTATAGAAAGTTTTATCGGTTAACGCAAATTCTGGTTACCACAAATTACGAACTGTTTTTTAGTCCGTTGCGTCATTAGATCTCATTTAACATGAACTTTCAAATTTTTTCATTATTTTTTTCTGTTGTTCCTCTGTCGTTCATCTGCTAGGTATGCAAGAAATCGCTCAACAATCTCTCTATCATCTTGTCAACAATCAACTTATACAGTATTGTAACCAACAGATTCAGATCAACAATGTGTTCAAATGTGTTTTTCTATTCTTTAAAACATAGCCAGTACGAGTAACATCAAGATTAAAACTTAGGTGCAATTGCTCGACAATTGCGAACATCGCGTCAACAATGAGCTTATACGTATTTAACCAACAAATTCAGTTGTGTCTTCAGATGTGTTTTTCTATTCTTTAAAACGTAGCCAGTACGAATAACATCAAGTTGCAAGCAGTAAGATGTGAGTCATGGCCAAGAGGAAGCAGATAGGTATATAAAGACCTGCAAACAAAACGGAGAATCCTAGAGGAAGTATACCATGATGCATTGAACACAACAACAATTGCTGATCAGTATGGAATTGCCAAATCTACATTATCTGCAATACTTAAATACGTAATACGTATTGTAAATGGTTAATGTGTAGAAATAACTGTATTGCAACAATAAAATTTGAGTCTTCGGTTAGCAAGGTTTTTTTTTAACATGAACTCTTGATTTTTCGGTCCCTTGGGATTCATGTTAACGAGGGTTACTGTATTACAAACAAAAGTATTCAAGTGTTGTGTGTATTATACATCTTAACATGATTGTGTTTTGTGGAGATCTATACTCTGTCCTGGAAATCTCTGGAGTGAGTAAACGTAAGTAGTGACCAGAGAGAACTCGATCAATGAACACGTGTGAGAAAATGAGATTGCATGTAGGGGGAAAAGAGACTCCAGCAGCCTTTGCAGCAGCATGTACTGCTTCGCTCCATCCCCTCGCTTTCTACCCTTCACTACCGTTATGCGTGGCATTGCTCCAGAGATTCCCAAGATAAAGTATATATAACTGGACAAATGAACATGTCTATTATTCTTATGAATGCTAATTTCTGAAGTGAACCTAATGCTTCATAATGATGTGCTACTCATACATTCTGTCCTGACAATGTGGCTTGAATTTGACGATTTGGTTTTGGTTTATTGATTTTGATGTTTTATATATGATGGACAAATTCCGGGATGTCGGAACTTATTTTGGAGTGGGTGGCAGGTTTTCAAATCCATCAACCAGTTTTTACAATCTCTTCCCCAATATATATATATATTATTAAATCTCTCATTATATTTTATTGTTATAATTATATAGTTATTAAATATATGAATATCCACAGTGACAAAGCCTCATAAGAGATAAGAGGAAGCCCAGAGGTCTCTATTACGAATTATTTTGTTACTTATAATTCCATTAAACTAATGAAAACTGAAATTTTAGGTCTTACGATAATTACAGCAAATTTCCATTCCTGCATGGTACCCGATCTTCGCATGCAGCGAGGCATTCCTTTAATGATTAGTAACATAACTGATAAAGCACTACTTTTAAAAGGGGGTGAAGTACACCTGTAATCGTATTGAGAAAATCAATGTTTCTGAAACTTTCTCTTCGATGTATTGCAAAGAAAGTTGCCCGTGTTCTCATATCATCATTTTATAAAACGTAGTATAATTTTAACAAAAACGTCGCATACTAAAAGAAGAATTACATGAATGAAAGAGTTAAAAAGAAATAATTTAATGAGAGATTTAGTTTATTTTACTTCAGTTTTCTACTATATTTATATTTAGCTAATCGCGAAGGCAGATGATGAGATTGAGGCAATATGGTATATTTTATTATGTACCTTTCACCTTGATTGATATTTTCAAATCTCAGACTCCTATTCAGAGATTGAGATTAAGATATGAAATTATCAGTAATTTTAGAGCATTTGCTAGTCTAAAGTTTTGCAACGAATACTTTCAAATATAGTACATGGTTGGAGAGGGCTGAGATGTCAAATATGGGGCAAGTCTCCACGCTACTCCAACAGCTTTAAAATTAAATATTTTGATCTGTAATTATCATAGCAGTTAGGTACCTGGTATTGCATTTGAATGAAATCAGTCTGAACTTTACATGTCTTTTCATATCAATGGGCCTTCTCAGATGTTTCAAATTTGAGAGAAGAACCTAAGACTGAAGGTGAGAGGGGCGATCGTTCCTGCCCTCCGATTAGTCTAAAATATCGATCATACCTCGACCTAGCCAACTAAAACTAAACAATTACTTCTCTCAGAACGTAAAAATGAATCACGCGTGAACATACGAATAAATGTTGTTACCTCTCTCTGAGGTCAAGCACTATGCCATCAGCCCCGAACATGACCTTTAAAAGAAAGAGTAAACTTTTAATAAATCTAAATGGCCAAGAAATAAAAGGTTCTTCCCTTTCCATGAGAGGAGGTGGTTTATACATTCCAAGGTTTGCAGCGTTAAAGCCAGAAAGGGCAGACAATTGATGGTATATCGAGATGATACTTGTCTGTCTCTAGTCTCGTCTTTTTCTGTCGTTTCACACAGAAAATATAAATTAGTAAAGAAAACGTAAGGAGAGAAGTAAAACTTACCAGCCTCTTGATTCTATATCAGGCAACTATTGCAGTGCAGTGACGCGATCTTTCAGTCGGTCTACTTTCTGCAAATGATTTAAGTGTATAAATGCACAGTTGTATAGCTTGGTGCGGAAGGAAATCCAAACTCATCACTACAATTTCCAGAATAACTGCCGAAACACACCATCAGCAGTTATTTTACTCTGAACAATGATTGTATCTGAACAATGCCCTTCCTCTGTGGTTTCTTCACATCAGGCAATACTGAAAGCACTGTGTAGAGGCAGAACAACCAAGGGATGAACTTTTATTTCTTGGCCATTTAGATTTATTAAAAGTTTACTCTTTGTTTTAAATGTCATGTTCATAGCTGGTGAGATCAGCACCAAGCTCCAGCCATATTTAACTCCCAGGGTTACCCATTCATTTGAGGCTGGGTGAGCCCCAGAGTCGATTTATGCGGGGACAAGGCCGTAAAAATTCCTATCTTAGATCACCCACCCCTGAAATCAAACCTGTGTGTCCACGTGGGAGTCAGAAGCCCTACCCACTAGACCACCACGTCGTCTGGCATTCACCTCAAATTTATTCCACCTTCAACTTTTTACCTAGAAGGCTCAAACTCCACCTGCCCTCCTGATTTGGAGTCTTTGCATCCATGCAATGTAGTTGTCGATGGAAAAAAAGAGATTTAAAAATCTCTACCTCCCCCCCTCCTTTCATCAGGGTACACTGGGTTTATTGTTTCACACCAACCACACATGTACATACAATACCTGGAAGATTCAAAGGAAAACTGGGAACGGAAGCAGCGAATTCCTACGGGAATAATTGCACGTTACTCTGATTTGCTGAGACGTCGCTGCGATTCTTATCTGCACATGGATCTTCCTGTCACTTACTTCTTGCTGGCAGCGGAAACTTGAGTCCATGTTCATTTATCTAGTGCAAGAATATTTTTCCATTTTTTCAAAATGAAACATAAGTTGGAAAAAATATAGTCTCATTTTTAGCAGGCAAATGGGGAGGCAAATAAACTAACTTGCACCCCCCCCTTGTTGATGGGTGGGGGGCAAGCCACCCCCACCTGCCCCCACCCTCGGTTCCGACGTCCCTGAACAAACTATATAGGCAAGATAAAAGGTAAAAGTACTCCTGTGCATGTGTACACATGCCATGAAGGCATGCGGGGTGATGTGGAGGTACAGCTCCACATATTCTTGATCATCGCCATAGTTTGGATGATGTGATCAGCATAATGCCCAGCTGCCTTTAGCCCCCAGGGTTGCCCCCAGGTACCCTTTGATACGAAGCTAGGTGACCTTCAGAGCCACGCAAAAACAGGGGAAATGACAGGAAAAATTCCTGGTTCAGATCACCTGCCTGGGATTCAAACCCGGGTCTTCCACGTGGTAGCCAGGTGCTATACCAACTGAGCTACCATGGCCCATGAACATATGTAATATAATAAAATGTGGGCAGGGTGCTAGTAGACCTGTATTTTCAGTTCTTTTAAGATATAACTGTGACAGGTGTGTTTTATATCACATTTAAATTTCAAGCATTTTTTATAAACAGTACTTTCACCAGAAAAAGTGAGTGGGGGAGGCAAAAGGAGGTAGGAGCAAGACTGTTTTGTGGGAGGCAGTATTTAATATACCCCTAAATACCACATGTAAATGCATATTTAGGAACCATGGTGGTCTAGTCACTAGGGCATCTAATTGCCAAATGGGAGACCCGGGTTCGATCCCCAAGGTGGATGACCTAAGGTTGGAATTTTTCTGTCCTTGACCTTGCATGAGGTGGCTCTGTAGTGCACCAAGCTTCAAATAAATGGGCACCGGGGAGCAACCCTGGGGGTGAGGTTTAAAAGTTGCTGAAGCATGGTGCTGATTACATCACCTCCAAAATGGCCAACATCGAGAATGTGTGGTGCCCTACCTCCACATGCCGCTTATATGTCCCTTCATTGCACACTGCAATGTGCACAGGGGGAAGGGGATGCATGTCTTTGGTATAAGCTAATTTCATTAACCTTGTCTATTAGTGTGCGAGCAGTTGTGATTTCTGACTGGCCAATTGGGGGCACAGCCATTCTCTGCCCCCACCCTCTGATATCATCAATGGTTACTAAAGAAGTCAGGCAACAGCAACTAAATTACAGGGAGTGATATTCTCAACAAATCTGAAAATTCCAATAAACACTTGTTGTGACAGACATATGTAACATTACTGGCATACATTGAATATATTAAGTGCATATGTACACCAACCTGCCATTCTGATTTCCAGGGGGAGGCATGATGTTTGTGGCACCCATCAAGAAGTCCTCTGGATCACTTTCATATGGTGGCTCGTCATACCAATGCGGTCCTATTACAGACCGCACATCATCATCATACATATACGTGTCATCTGCAATGAAAGGATTTTATTACTTATTTATTTAATAATTTCCAAATACGACAAATAGTCATTTTACAATGTACAATCAGCAGCAATAAAAATGGGGCACCTAGATCCTGAAATACTCGCTTCCCTGCAAGGCGTTATGTGTTGCCCAACTCTCTGGGCAACACACAACCACTGGACTTTCAGCCAGCGGCGTCCCAGATTTTTACTTATGAAATACTGGGTGTTCTATTTACAACACAACCCGGAGTTGAGGATAGTACAACTTTTGAACTGGAAGTGGTACACATATAATCCTTACACCAAATTGAAGCCTTGTTCATGCATATATTTTTAAAAAGGGAAACAATGATTGGATTTCATTAGTGTACAAGCAGTGTTGCGAGATGTAATGGGAAGTGTAAATGAATTTTTTTTACAAAGTATGAAAAATGGCACATAACACACATGTACGGACATGCCGTCAGTAATTTCAATTTGGTTAGGTGGATTAGCTCGGCATCTATGGCAGTGAAAGAAATAAATGTTCATTTCTACCGATAGCCAATCGGATGAGGCGTCTTTAAGGGGGAACTAGGAAAATCGCTGTTTTTAGAAATTAAGACTGTGCATTGGCAGCACTGCTGGTGTTTCAGTAAAACAAAAGGTGTGTTCCGAAACTGTACACATCATGCAATTACTGAACATATTAAAAAAGAAACTTGGAAATGTTCATGAAAATAGTGTTACTTACATGCATCTGGCAACCATGCGATGAGATTACATTTTCTCCCGCTTGGAAAGAAACAGGAAAGGCCAGTCGTGTTCCATTCCTGATGCATTGCATGGTTGCCAGGTGCATGTTCCCCGGTTTAAAAATATATGCATGAACAAGGCTTCAATTTGGTATAAGGATTATGTGTGTGCCACTTCCGGTTCAAAAGTTGTACTATCCCCAACTCCGGGTTGCATTGTAAATGGAACACCCTGTATAATATAGCAACCTTAGGTAACAGATATACATTATTTCACCACAACACATCTCCGCGATCTAAAAACAACAGAAAACGCCCATAAACCACACAATCTTCATCAACCATGCACAAAGCTTAACATTCTAGCGAATTTATTACACAATTCCTATTGCAACAAAAATGTATCGATATTCTGTGCGCTTATAAACGTGAAAAAAACAGCACTTCTGAAAGGTGATCATTTGTATAAATCTAGAATACTACTGTAATTGTAAAAACATCAGTTTTGGACCTCCATGAGAGCACGTATATAATTTATCGGTGACACAATCACTAAAACAATGTTCTCCTTACTCTAATCAACAAATTACATCGCCCTTCTTCTTCCGAAGCACCGTTGCTATTGCGGTCGAGCATAAAGGGCTGCACCTAATTACGAGTAACAAATAACCGATCGCCAGGGCCTTTACGGGGCTTTGTTCCTCGGGAAGCCATTTGGGCTATTGGAAGAACCTGGGAAGACCCAAGATTGAGTCACTGAATCATTCCCCGAACTCCATTCGCTGAATTATGAATTTTATCGATTGCGGAGGATGAAAGATGCTCGGCGCTGGACTTCCTTAATGGCCCGCTTAAAAGCCTGCCTCCGATCTCCAGGATTGCTTATGCAGGAAGTTCACGTAGGGAAGATTAAGGGCGATACATGATTTAGTAACACAGCCAGGAAGGAGTGCCTAATATGAAGTCCCACTTTATTTACCATGCATTCTCTCCACATTGTGCAGAAACCAAGTGCAGCCTCTGTGAACGATGCATTCCGCGGTGCGTTCGAAGAAGTCTGTTTAAGATGAGTTCTTGAAACCTCGTCACTTTCAGGAGAATGTAGTTTGTTTGATTTGTTATTTTAAGTCCCACTTTATGCACAGAAAGGCTAATCGGAACTGGACCTACAGTTTAAAGTGGGATCCGAACCACTATGTGCCTCCAGCGGTTATTGAACCTTGTATCCCATGGTTACAAGGCGACGACGTTACCACTACGCCATCGGGGAGGCCAGGAGGATGTAGCAACTACCAGTTCCTGCTTCATATTTTGTGTGTGTAACGCACTGGTGTATCTGGTCGACATTTCGACAATGACTTCAAATGCAATGCATTTTTTCACGGAAATACTTTCTTCCATATCTCGTAGTTTTACATTGTATTAATATTATTTCATACATATTATAATTTAAAGGTTGAATATCGTCCCTTTCATATCTCTTTCTGTCAGTCAGGGTCTCCCCGATGGCGTAACGGTAACGTCGTCACCTTGTATTCAAGGGGTCCCGGATTCGATATCCGGTGGAGGCCCATGGTACAGTGGTTCGGTTTCCACTTTAAACTGTAGGTCCAGTCCCGATTAGCCTATCTGTGCATAAAGTCGACTTAAAACAAGAAATCAATCAATCATTATTTCTCCCAGTCTGTGGAAAAAATCGTTGAACTGGCAAGTGGGGCTTGGTTCAACTGCTTCCTTTACGGTTTCCAGATCCCCACTTCCTCAAATCAAATCAAACAAACGAGATAAAAACTTCGTAATTAAACGAATGCTTGTCCAAAACACACTATTTACAAAATGTGACAAAACACTAATACAAATGCTCATCATCCTTCCCTTTTAGTGTTTCATGATTCTCACTTAAAATAGCCGTGAGAAAATTATAAGACATGACACCATGCGCGCATTGGATCCTTATTATAAAGTGAGAGAGAACCTGTGGTTCGGAAAGAAATAGAGGAAGTGTCGCGATACAGTAGAAAGTAGAATTAATTATAAAGCATGTAAAATTAACTTATTTTCTGTTCGCAACATTACAAATAGCAAAACTCCCATTTTATAAACCACAGATGCAGTAGAATTGTTAAAATAAAGAATTGTCTAAAATACGCGTAAAATATAGCCTACAAGTAAATACTCTCATACAAAGGGAGGACTATTTCGATTTGCACTGCCAGTGACGGAGAAAATGTTATTACACATTTTTATGTAATTATCTAACTTACCTTCACCACCTCGAGACTCCCTCCCTATCTGCAGCAGCCCTTGTCGAATATCTCGTAGTATCTGAAAAAGAAAAGAAACAATTTTAGGATGCTTATCTTATTTTTAGAACTTCAGGTTTCGTTGGTGGATGAAACATTGGTTCAACAAGCTCTACCATTGGTAAATGACAATAATATAATAGTTCATTATAAGTTTACAATAATTGGTTGGTTGGTTGATTTGGTGTTTTAAGTCCAATAAGGCTAATCGGGACTGGGCATGCAGTTTAAAGTGGGATCCAAGTTTACAATAATTATATTTTAGTTTATACATATATACACTGGGAAACCTGATGGTAAGAGACCATGACTAGGAAGGCCAAGACAAAGATGGAGCGATAACGTTCAGATGGACCTAAGGGAAATCGGAAAGGATGGGAAAGATTGGATTGAACTTGCCCAGGATAGGGACAGATGAAAGGCTTGTGTTGCTGCAGCCATAAACCTTCGTGTTTAAGAAGACTATCACAGCGCGCTACAACGCCCGGGACCACGGGTTCATATCCCGGCTTGGGAATGGACGTTCCTTTCGAGTGTCCCTTCATCAATTTATTCATTTCATCACTCATCCTCATAAGCGGCAGAAAAGCGTAGGAAAATAAACCAAACCAAAGCAACGTATAGGCGTTAATGCGGTTCTTACATCGACAGTTTCCTTGTCGGTTGCGGAAACAATGTCCGGAAGGAAATCCACGAACGCAGAGAAGCTATTTTCACCCAAAAGGACCGCCCGAAGTTCCCTCGAAGAGGAGCAACTTGCATGGCCCGTAGCGGGCGCCGTCTTTGGGGGTGTCCTCTGACGTCAGACGGGAGAAAACGGACACGAGGTGCTTTGAATAATTCAGTGCGCTGTTTGCAACATCTTCGGTTGGTTGGCTCGCAGAGGAAATGCGAACCGGCCATTAGTTGATGAAAGGAGCAATTAACTCACTCGGATGCTAATTTGAAGTGTTTACAAGTAATTAAAGGACAACAAGCAACGAATTAAGCCTCCTCCTTTCTCACTGATCGGTGGTGGTTGAATCGTCATGAATTGTTTGGACTTGTAACCACCATATTTGATTTTTTACATACAAAGTTTCAGAGACTCGTTCCGTCTTCGTCTTCAATTTAGTGTATTCGGGATCAAATTACCGACGTTGCACTACTGTCGCTGCCATTATGGGCGCTGGATCTGATATAGTTGAAGTACTGATTCGAACGCCACTTTACTTCAAAGAAAGTTCCGGAAGATCAGTTTCCCTCTGACAACCATACATCAAGTTCACTTGGAGCCCTCCCCTGAAACCTTTCCCACCAATACCGTCCGTCTTAGGAACTGACATTACTTGTCAAGTCCACATGGAGTAAATGAGAGATTTCATAACGTGAGGTTGCGGTTATCTTTGCTAGGTTTGTTTTTTGTGTTGTGCTATATATGTGTATATATATATATAAACACACACATACACACACAAAATGTGGAGATCTTGGGAGTTACAGTTCGCAGTTCCTGTTGGATGTCTAAACACCGCCGGTAAAAGTGACAACAGCGCGCCTCTCTCTCTCTCTCTCTCTCTCTCTCTCTCTCTCTCTATATATATATATATATATATATATATATATATATATATATATATAGAGAGAGAGAGAGAGAGAGAGAGAGAGAGAGAGAGAAAGTTGCTGGCTCGAAACCACATACGCTTCCAGTCGGCTTCCTCTCGAGTTATGTCAAAGCATAGCTCACTTTGATCGGAAGCATCGTAGCGGTCTATGGTCAAAGATACCGAACTAGCGTTCGAATCAGAACTTCAACTTTAAACGGCTTCGTTCAGAGTAGATGAAACTTCGATTTTCGGAATGTTCTCTCGTGTGTTGCGAATCGAATGTGAACTCAGGGATGTGAAATGAAGTTGGAAGCACAATTCGTGAACAGTTTTTCTTACGACTGTGAACACAAACATAGAAAATGTAGTCCCAATAAGTACATATGCATTTGCATTGTAAGACTGTCTTGTTCGTACCTCGTGTTTCGAGATGACATACGTACTAAACACATTTACGTGAACATAGAAAGCTCTACCAGGCGGAACACGAAACAAGTTTAGTGGTGAGAAATATTTATTGCTAGTGATGACTGATACTGTATTCTAAGCATATAAACTAACGTTAGAAATAATTATCGATTTGCAAGGCTGTATGTATTCCTTGGAGTTTTATGTGTTGCAGTGCTTGAAACATTGCGATCCAAATCGATCATCTCAGTGGATTGAAATCCGGATATGCTTATTGCGAGGTTCGATTGATTTGTTTCATTTTACGTCGCTTTTCTTCCATTTTTGGCTAATCGCGAAGATGGGTGATGATATGATGAAAATGAAGAAGGAACACTCACGAAGAACACTCATGTCCAGGCCGGGATTCGAACATAGCTAACCATTCTGACACGGAGGTCCCATGCATAATATTAGTAGAGGATATAGATAGATAAATTGATAATTTGGTTTATTTTACTTCGCATTTCTGCCACTTTGGCTAACCGCGAAGATGAAGATGAATGTGATAATATGAAATTGATGAAAGGACAATCACAAACACAAATGGAGAAACACACAACACAGAGGATTATATTGGCCGTGAGTGCAGTCGCCAGAGCCTTGTTAGTCTGCAACAGTGCAGTCCAGTATGTATGACGTGGAAGTGAACTTGACATTTTGGTGTACCTGCTTACACGCCTAGGAGAGGTAAGATATACCAATGTCTGAAAGGGTGGCCGTAAAGTGTGTTTGTATATATATATATATATATCTAGTCTCATAGAATGGATATCCTTGCACTGTTTGCTACCAGCACGCCCATGCTGCTACGCTCGTTGCCTGACTTTACTGAACTGTTGGTCCAACGAACTTACGACAGCGACCGTACATATTAGATCAGAGTCCGTGTATGTTACCTGACGTCACAGGGGGCCTCCAAAGAAGGAGCTAAACAGGCGAGGGTAATGAATTGGTCGCCATCACGCTCCTGAGCCGGGAGTCTGATGAATGCAAACAAAAAACGAGATAACGCAGTATCTTTCCGCCTGAATCGCCTGCCAAGAGCGATAAGAAGCGCAACGTCCATCAAGAGCGCATTTTGTTTTCTCAGCCAACGAGGAGACCGTCCTCAATCATTGCTGTCCCTGGCTCAAGACTTGTCCAGGGTGGCTGTTCGGAAGTATCTTCAGGTTTTCCAGGAATCTTTTTTCAAATTTCAAGGAGTACATGACTTTCACTCCATAATCGGACAGCACGATTATGTGTCATTGAAAAAACAGATTTTTAATTCTGATTAGTATCCATGGATAATATCGTGGTCGTGCCATAAACGTAGCTCTAACCTTTGCAGCTTTGTGAATAAAATCCAGCATGAATTGACGACCCGAGCCGAGCGTGTTGAGTGGTTGAGTCACGATGTCGCCTTAACTTAGGAAGGCAACGAGATGGGACAAAGGGCAAGTCTCGGTGTATTTCTTACGGAATTCTTCTAGTTTTCCTCACGTCGCTTTTCTACCTCTTGGGTTAATCGCAACAATGACAATGAATGATGAATCGAAGAGAAGACGGGACAAGCTTTTATCAGCGTTCGAAACTAGGGCCTATGGCTACGTATCAAATTACTTGTCTGAGTTTTGTTTATACACCGACAGGCTCGGACTGGGCCTACAGTTTAAAGTTGGATCCTAACCTCCACCGGGTATCGAACCCGGGACTTATTTATTACAAGGCGCCATCGGGAGGCCCGTAGCGACCATAAAGTCGGCCAAGGAGGAGGGGCGAATTCATTGAAAGGGACGCAATATTCTCGCCCGAGCAAACAAAGAAATCCAAAAAGCACCTCTTTTGTCAATCACGACGATGAGGATGAATGATGAATAAAATCATATAAACCACTTCCACAGGCAGGGATCAACATGGGAAACAAATAAGCACGGAAAAAAGAAATGAGTAGAGAAATGGTAGCACAAAAGGAAAGGGTAAACTTTTCGAACGAAAAAAAAATCTTGAACCAACTAACTTCAAGGTTGAGCACTGTATCTTCAAGACACATCAATTCGTGCTTCTTTACAAGCCTTATAGTAAAATAGACGAATGCCCCTTTGAATTCGTGTATGTTACGAGACAACATACGAAATATTGTCGAAATAATCATACAGTCAGATCGATACACAGGCTCAAACGTGGCATTTACAAATTTCCCACTGGGAGGAATGTCTCGAATTTGCAATTCGTATTTCAATTATTCAAATAATGACACCGTCCATGACCACAACATAATTTCCTCTGGGAATGTTTTTGTTCGTATTCTTCTTAATGCACATCACTCTTCTGCATTATAAGACTAATCGCAACGATGAGGATGGGTGATGATCAGGTAAAATTGATGGAAGGAACACTCTATTCCATGTTTAGGTTGTTCACTAGAGCCAGGATTTCTAGGCGGTAAAATCTGACTAAACAGGCAGGCAAAAATGACACTAAAATTTTTGAAAAGAAAAAGGCACGATGGAGGAAAAGACACGAAAATGTATTATAAGCTTGTAAAATGCAATTCAGGGTGTACTCCGTTGAGAGAAAAGTTGGCATATGTTTGTGTGTGTGCATGTGTGTGTGTGTGTGCATGTGTGTGTGTGTGTGTATTTGCAAATACGGGCTTTGAAAGCCATGAATCCAACTAAGATAAAGCTACACATTTTGAAATGTGATCTTAAAACATTTAATTTATTAATTAATGCAATAGTGGATTAAAAGTAATTAATTATTGCACTGGAGTGACCTCCTAAAAAAGGCTCAACTGGTAACAGCATTAATAACTATGCAATACATTCTAATACTCTACCATATAGCTGCAATTTTAAAATTCCGCTAATAAGTGCAAAAAAATTATAATGGCATGTTTGTTACTCTAATTGATACACATGATGCAGAAAACACACAAAATCTAAAAATCACATACTGTATTCGTTATTATTTTTTTTTTAAAAAAAAAATATGGAACTTTCCATAAGCGAACTCGATATTTAAAGAATAATAATTTAGAACTCGATTTGAAAATTCAGGTGCCCTGCATTTTTCTACCCTGTTCATAATATATACATATTTAAGTTTTCTAAAACAGCGGAGCTGCGAATCACTTCCGTCGTAAGGTAGTCCCGGAACTTCAGCAAGAACGGGTGATTCCTTCAGAACAATCTCAATCCTGGAGAATTCCCTGCGTAGCAAGCGGGAAGGTAGGAGCAAACCGAGAGAAAGGCTAGCCATCGTCATCACTAGAAGGCGACGCAGTCACGAAGAATATATTTCTTTCCGGTGGAGAAGACAGCTCATCTGGGGAGGATTTATGGCGAAGAGAGCGGCTTATGAGGTGGGAACGGTTTCGCAAATCCGCCTCATTTCGCTGTTAATTCGCGCTCGGGTCCCAGGCGCTGGCCAGGGCTCCACAAAGTTCATCGCGCGCCTCTCCGATCCATCTGGGGACAATTACTTCCGCTGCTTTCCTTCCTTCCCTCCGCAATAACCCACACTGGACGACTTTCTGTTGCACTCCATACAATGTGCGAGAAAGTATGCACGTGACATGTCTCTCCGTTGAAAAACTGTTACCAGTGTTACAACTTAGCAGTGGAAATACAGTTATAAATAATAACAATAATAATCCGTGGCTCGACAACCGACTGCCAGTTTTCCCTCCAACAATCCTACCTAGAGGTGTAAGATATTCATGGGGTAATGTGGAGTCAGCACGTCGAACCCTCAGCCGTTATAGGAGATTTCCCAGACCGGATTACGCTACTCACTCGTAGCTCCCCAATTTCCTCATGATGCCAGCGGTCCTATACACAGGCCTAAAAGCCAGAGACTGAACCCATGGGTCCCGCAGTCGGAGTCCAAAGCAGCGCCTTAGACCGTACGGTCAAAGGAGGACGCAGTTACAAATAAGGCCCAGATCGTTATGCACTTAAAATACCTAAAACATGCAAATAAAAATGCACTTTAGAAAAAAAAAACTTACCTTTCTTCAATATTTTTTTCCAGATACTGCAAACCCTACATGTAAACAGATATTTGTTCTTTTTATAGCCAGAAGAAACTCACTCTACTTCACAAGATACGATTGGACAATATTTTAGGACAACAGTATGCGACCGGTCAAGTTCCAGATCATCTACAGACTGTCCATTGCATCGCTCTCAAATAGAGTAGTTGCTGAGTGTTCCCTCGAGAACGGTTTGGATGATGGAATGATCATTACTGACTTCCAACAGCTTTAGCAACTGGCCTATATTAAGTACTTGAATATTACTTGCTAGTGTTTCCAATAATAACAGTGATTGTTTTCTTGATCAGGCACGCGTAGCTGGTATCTGCATGCAGGTTCATGGGTCGAAATTCTCCCGTGCGACGAAAGATTGATGAACAAGTCGATCCACGGTCTCGGGAACTTCAGCGTAGCATTTCGATGGCGTGGTGAGCACCAAAAAATTTACATCGTTGAACTAAGTTGCAGAAGTTCATGGGCTATCAGTAGCGAACAGCAAAGTACTATTCGTATCTAAGGCTTGAAGTTGAAGTTGCGTCGAATTTTGATGGCTAGGCTGTCAAATCGAATCGAATCGAAATAGAGAGAACTTCACTTTTGTTCCGAGCATTAACGGCTACTGCATATCCACGAAAAAGTATGTACCATGAAAGAGATTCGTTCCTCCGTGCAGTGGCACTTGGATAGCTACATTTTTCCAGCAGACCACGCTACCACAAGCTTTGCTTCGTTTCCGGAACGCGACAGAGGTGTCGTGTGTCGTAACTGTTTGTGGATTCGGTTATTTTACGTCGATTTTCTTTTACTTATGGCTAATCGCAACGATGAGGAAGTGAGGTGGTAAGATGAAATCGCCGAAAGGGCAATAACAAACACACATGGGCAGGACCGAACACAAAACTCACAGAGGATTATACTGGCTGTAGGTCGAGACACAAGAGCCTCGTTAATCTGCAACAATGCAGCCCAGGGTGTAAAGGTGGAGGAAGGAGAGGTTGACCCACAAGTCCTTTCTGAAAAGGCCACTCCTTACACCCTGCGTGTGTCTTCAGAAAGAGAAAACACGCGTGAAGAAACTGACAGTGGTTCTGATGATCAATTGGTCGTTTTACTCGGAAAAGGAGATCGAGGTGAAAAAAGAGAAGAAACCGCGGATGCACGAGATCAACACTAAAATGGTTGAATCAGGGGAGCATAATCTGTTTCCTGACCGTTTGAGGGACGTGAGGAAGTTCACAAAATACTTTCGTATGTTCCCCGTGACCCTGCTTTAATGGGCCATCTTGCATATTTCTAGAAAGAGTTTCTACCGCGCCCGTCGCTTCGCCTCCGTCCCAGTGGGCGCATGGCTTTACGAAACCAATCGTACTCTAGCGCTGGACCGACGCGTGGCCCAATAACCAAATGAAACCGTAAAGTAGGCTTCCAAGAGAATATTTCGTGGCGTCTTTTTCTTGAGGTCTGCCCAACCGAGTGCGACTGCAATGCGGAACAGTCGGCAGCCACCTGAAATGTTGGCCCCGCCCGCCTCTCGTCTCCCATTGTTTCGAATGATTTATCCCTCTTTCCCGACTTTCATAAAACACCCATTTCACTCTCCGAAGCCATTAATCTCCCTTAATAATCGCTACAGGAAATCGAATGGGCCTGTTGCATGCCTTAATTGCAAGGAGTTCTCTTCGGCGCAACAAATGAAAAGGTGAATTGCGGGCGCAGGAAATATCAATGGCCGAAGCGGGGTCGTTATTTCCTCGCGTAAAAGTTCCCTTAACCTCATTACCATTGCTTCCCAATGAAGCGGGGAATAAAATACGGGTTTCTGAACCGGGAACACAACGCGATATGGTGGGAGGTTGGTTTTATCCCGGAAGGCACGGGCGGTTTACCACTTCGGATTAGAGCGAGGCTCCGATATACTTGTTCTCACGCGAATGTGGTACTTAAAATGGGAAAGGTAAGGTGTCTATCAGGTTTTAAGAATAATTCTCTTATCGGCCTGGGAAATTAAGCATAAAATGGAGGTTGCCCGGGAGGAATTTCAAGAAGCATTGAACTTTGCACACATGTGGTACTACAATGTATACGAGATGATTTTATTTGGTTTATTTTATTTCGCATTTCTGCCATCTTTGGCTAATCGCGAAAATGAGGATGAGTGTTGATGTGATGAAGGGACTCTTACAAAGAACACCCATGCCTAGGATGGGATTCGAACCAGAGACCCTGGCCTCGTAGCGCGCCGTACTAATCTCTCCGTCACGGACGTCCGCAACGAAACATATGAATACCATATGAAAAGTCACTGACATATCCGAAAATAAATTGATTGATTGAGTAGTGTTTTAAGTCCACTTTATGCACAGTAAGGCTAATTGGACTGGACCTACAGTTTAAAGTGGGATCTGAATCACTATGTGCCTTCACCGGGTATCGAGCCCGAAAAGAAATGTCGCTTCTATTCATGCTATATAGTATTTAGACAATTGGTATTTTTAAAAATGGCGGCCACATTTCTGTTTTTCAATACTTTCGACACCTGACTTGAACCTTGGATCAATTCTGGTTTGATTTGTTGTTTTAAGTTCACTTTATGCACAGAAAGGCTAATCGGGACTGGACTTACAGTTTAACGTGGGATCCGAATCACTGTGTAATGTGCCTCCACCAAGTATCGACCCCGGGACCCCTTGTTTACAAGGCGACGACGTTACCACTACGCCATCGGGGAGGCCCGGATCAATTCTGGTATTTGTGTTATTAGACACCTTATTAAAAGTCGCACCGAAGTTCCTCGGATCGAGTCCCGCCTTGGGCACGGATGTTTTTGTGGGTGCCCCTTCATCAATTCCTTCTAATTCATTTTCGTCATGGGACGCTAAATAACAAAACTACAAAAATCAAATATGAAAAGTCTCCAGGTTGGGAGTTGCTGTGCGTTGTTCTGCGTTTTGTCCTTATATGTGTTGAGCGCCCCTTTACAGCCTCAGTGTTTAGTCCTCAGACACACATGTAGATGCAAATAGCACAAATGTTGACACACCCAACATTTTCGATTCAATCAATCAATCAAGTTTCAAGAGTTAAAACCTTTGCACAAATCTATGTTGTTCGGGGGAAAAGCTCTTAAGTTAAAAAATATGCAATTTTACACCAGGCAGTTATGTTCGTTTATTTTTTAAACAGCAAAGATTATAGTCATGATTAGATCTAGGATTTGTATGTAATTACATATTCTATTCCTTTCTAGATACACATTGAAAACGAAAATGTCAACGAATTACGTAAATGACAACATTTTGCATAAGTTTTATGTTACATATTTTTCCATATTTGCCAGGATATTACATATTTTACATATTTGCTAATTTACTTTACATAAAACAACATATTTCGGCAACGTTTTCCTATCTTGATCCTTTTTCCTATATTTTCGATCTCTGAAACACGATGAAGAAAATTTGTATCTACACTAGTCGAAAGAAGAAGAAGAAAAATGTAACTGTTATTTATCGAAAGACGCTGGAGTTTCTCCCCCCCCCCCCCATTCTGGTTACATATTTTTGTTTCGCTTTTAGGTTTAGGCAAAGCACCTAGAAACTTGGCATCGGTGGACAAGAAAGCTACTTTCCTGTACGTAGCGAGTTACACAATATGTTCCCTTGTACAAAAAAATACAAAAGTAGCTATGTATTTTCATTCGATTGTTCTTTCTGTAGACGCTTCTTTTACAATTTGTTTCGAAAGTTACGAAGAGCTCTCGTACATATTTACATCTTCTACAATAATTTTCGATGAGAAAAGTAATTAATAGTTGACAAAATTGGTTTCTTAAATATGTGCACGTTGCTGTGCTTTTATGAGTTTATAAATTTGATGCACATTTTTAATTTGAACAATTTATGTCTTTACAATTACGTTGAATATGTTCAAATAAAATGAATATCTAGCAGAATTCTTGAAATTGCTTGGATACTCGATTATTATTAATATTACATATTCTATGATACTACATATTTAGCTACATATCTGTTTGATAATACATATTTAGCTACATATCCGTTTGATAATACATATTTAGGTACATATTCTATCAATTATTGTTACATATTTATGTACATATTTTGTACTTTGATATTCCATAAAAATACATTTTGGAGCGTCACTGTTTAGAATCTTTACACGTGCCCAATGTAAAATTATACTTATAATATTTTCTTAACATGATTCAGTATGATTTAACAACAGAAAATCCCAGTTTTTTTTAACTTGTGTGCCTTTTACCGAACACCTTAGAAATGCAGTATTGCAGGAAGCCTCTGCATCTCCATGTTGGAAAATGGCGACCACTTTCATTTGTCACCAGCTTGCATGCCACAGCACCAACGATCGTCACTTTAATTTCCGGTTACCGCAATTAAACAGCTGAGGTCCTGAAATTAAAATTCTTCACCAAAACTACAATTATCCTCCTCCATTACGGAGATTTTTTGTTCGAAATCTACTTTGGGCAATCAGCGCGCCCTGAAGTGTTTTGGGTTAATCAGGAAAACCAGGGCAGGAAACAAGCTCTCCGCGGGAGGCCCGGGAACTCTCCAGAATTAGGAGCCTAACAAAGTTAAACTCGAGGCCCCGTCCCCGAGTTTCATTAGGGCCCACGTGACCTCTTACCTGCTTCCACTGCGCATCCATAAATTATCGCCGGCGCTTCATATTGTGTTCTCCCTCGCGAGGGATTTGCTACACACACGTCGACTGTAAAATGCGATGAAATTACTCCCAAACAAACACCGTATAACAAACATATTATATGCATGCATACATACAGGCGTAGATAAAACTAAAAATAATTTAGGTGCTTCCTTTTTTTTTTTGCAAATAAGGCGTAAGAAAAACTATGAATCAAACTAATACAAAATTACACAGTTGATATGACACCTTAAGACACTTAATTTATTAATGCAAGATTGGATTAAAAGTAATTTATTTTTAAGAGACACTTATGGGAATACCCATCAATCAGATTCCAGCCATCTTTACGATATTGCATTATGTGTGTCTATTTGTTTTTCAACAAAATACAGAAAACACACAAACAGCAGAAACATACACTGTACTCCGCAAGAGGTCCCAGGTTCGAATTCCGGCCTGGATATGGGTGAGTGTCCTTTCATCATATCATTTATTTTCATCTTCGCGATTAGTCAAAAGTAACAAAAAGCGAGGCAAAGTAAACCAAATCAAAACAATATACTGTACTCGTTACTTTTAAAATAAGTAATGAAAATTTATATAAGCAAACTCGAAACATTCATAATATTTTTAGAATTAAATTTGAAAATTCAGGCGTCAGGCACTACATATATATATATATTGAAGCAAATTAAAAGTAAAGTTTGAATTTTGCATAATTTCCAGGAACACGGGGCATTTTTTGCAGACCCCGTGAAAGACCATACAGGTGTGTTGCACCTAGGTCACATTGTGGATTCAAGCAGCCATGATTGACGTTAGTTCTTGTAAACATACGGAATTCAAGCGAGCGGGCGGCAGATACTAAGACACATTCGTGATTTAAAACAAACGTGCAGTTGGTGCAGATGTAACAAACGCAAGGTGGTGGATATTTCCTTGAAGACGACATATAAAATTTGCCGCAAACATGGCGGCTCTGCGCATCCTGACGTCACATGAAACCTACGTTGGGAAAGTATCGACTGGTATCGGTAAATGAATTGCAACCGATATTTCCCGATATAGATACCACTGGTATCGACCAACACCGATAGCCGTACTTTTTATTTATGACACTGTTTCTCGAAACGATGAAAATTTTCTTAAACAAGTTGCCTAGGCAGCTAAAATACCAATCTTAGTTCGTATCTTGTTTTCATTTCTGATCCACTTTGTTCGGAGACATCACTTCAGCGATACCCAAGGACAACGAACACACCGTTTTCAATTAGGCGACCGCAAGAACCGGGCCTCGAGGTAAGTGAATAAAAGGAAAATTCGAGAGGAAACCGGAAACGTCCAACAACAAGCCCCGCGTCTTCCTGAGGGATTCCGGGAATCATAAAACAAGATCCGGCATGATCGATTCCACGGCGAAGGTCCTCTTTCGATTCGACGTGGATGGCCACGGGGCCCGGGGGACGAATGAATTCCTCGTTTTACGTCCGAGGCCTCGACGCGCTCTCTTCGCCCCGACACACTAAACTTTGGCCGCGTGCATATTTGGTTTCGATCACGCTCGTCTTCTTATTTAATTCACGCGGCGGGGACTTTTCCAGGCAGACTCGCCTCCAGAGGTTCCAGACAACAGGTTCTTCCTCGAAATAAACGCTTTTTTCTGCTCCGTGCGTGAGGGCAGTCGGAACAACGCACGCGAGATCAACGATCTTGTAAATAAGCGATGCACCGACAGATGGCGTTCATGGTCCTAATCAGTCGAACACTGAATGAAGTCGGAGGAACGAACAACTGAACATCCAAGCGTAAATAGTAATAATAATAGGAAGTGGGAGAGAACGGTAGGAACGACAGAAATTTGAGTGAACAAAGCATGCACCACATTCGTGTTTGGAACATACAAATAGTGTATCCAGTACAGAGAAACATGGAATAGATGATTAACCGAACACCGTTCTACTGTATACTAACTAATGTTCCTCGGTGGGGGCAGCCGTGGTCAAAGTGGAGCGAAGGGAAGTAATGACATCCCCCAGTTAAGATAATTCTCATAAAACATACCCACTAGGATAAATAGCACTGAATTTTCTCCATGTTGATACAAACATCTCTCCACCTCTCCCCAAGCTGGTTTTCCCAGATATCTCAGGGGGCAAGTGTCCCTTTGGAACCCCTCTGCGGGCGCCCTTGACTACAGGCTAGAAAGTTTATCCTGGTGGGCCTCCCCTGCGGCATATTAGTAACGTCGTCGCTGTGCAATCAAGGGGTCCTGGGTTCGATACCCTTATGCGGCACACAGATTTAGATTCCAGGTCCAGCCCCTATTAGCGTATCTGTGCATATAGTGATCAAAATATTCTATTTAAAACATACTTGATTGTTTCATTTCGTATTAATATGTGTATTTTTCTCATAAGATCGCGAGTCAATCACTAAACGCTCTCTGTCACCGAGGCGAAGCAACGAAACGAATTCGGGACCGAGAAGGAATTTGAATTTGTTGCTTTAAGTCGACTATATGCACAGCTAGGTTAGTCGGCATTGAACCTACAGATTAAAGTGGGATCTGAACCAATGTGCAATGTGCCTCTACAGAGTATCGAACAAGGAACCCTTGATTTCAAGTCGACGACGTTACCACTACGCCATCGGGGAGGCCACGCGGAAGACGAGACAAGGCTTCCAGTAGCCTTGGAAGCAGCGACCGCTCCCGGAATCGAGGAGACTTAGTAAGTTGGGACAAATTGCTATCGGTGCCCGCAGAAGTTGGAGCAAACTCGGATATTTCGCGAGCGGCGGGGGACGCAGCCAAAGCCACTTAGTGCGTCGGAGCCTTCGATTTCGAGCGGAGAAGGCAAAAGAAAAGGGAAAAAAAGGGGTAGCGGCATTTTTCAATATTCGTCTGAAGCGCTGCCAAGTGGGCGGATGAAAGGGCCGGTCGTTACCTCCGCTATTCCGTATCGAAAGAGGAAATAATACTTCTGGAGAGGCCTCGGATGATTGGAAAATTTCTTTTCCCAAATTTTTCTACGAGATCTCTTTTCTCTCCGTCCGCAGTTAATTTTCCACAAAGTTTCGCAATTTTCCTCCAACGGAAGGAACGCAAATTCTATGCAGCAAAACTCTCCACCTTCCCAGTAGCCACTGAAACTCTTTATGGAGCTACATTCTAGAATTCCAATCCTAAGCCTGTAAAGGACATGCACTGCAAAACTTCTACTGTAATTTCTAGGCTGTTCCTGAAAAAGCACTTAAGACAAAAAATGAAATTTTACAGCAGTTACTCGTATTTATTGGGGATAAGCCGGTATTTTTATATATTTTAAAGCAAAAATATTGGTTAATTGATGAATTCCACTCTATTGTCAATGAATATTTTGAATAACTGTTAATTATTACAATGTTCAAGTATCGGTATGGGTGGGAATCGGTGAGATTATCGGTATCGGCTCAGCTCTATTATTTATGTTTATTCTTTTAATAACAAACATTACAGACACGATATGCATGTTGAATCATCACTGTTTAGAATCTTTACATATGAACAATATAAAATTATACTTATAATATTTCTTTAAATTGATTCAGTGTGACTTAAACGACAGCAACAGAAAATCGCAGTTTGTGTCTTGTGTGCCTCTTCCAGAACCACAGGCCTCCCCGATGGAGCAGTGGAAGAGTCGTCGCCTTGTAATCAAGGGGTCCCGGGTTCGATACCCGGTGGAGGCACCACGGATCCCACTTTAAACTGTAGGTCCAGAGCCTTACTGTGCGTAGAGTGGACTTAAAACACAAAATCAAATTAAATCAACCGAACATACAACAGAAATCTATAGACTGTAAAAGGTTGATGGATAAATGACGGTCCAAGACCTTCAATTTCCGATGCCATCCAACTATACCATAAAAATTTTCATCATTGCTTTTAAAGTATTAAACATCCATTTACATCATTAATCCAATGTAATTTTATGATTAATTTTTAAAAAAAATATATTTACGACGCACGGAACGTTAAATTTATAATCACTATCTATGTTAATGCATGTTAAAATATTCCAGTTTAAATAAAAGAAACGGTTGTGTCCTCTTTTTGTAAATTAACAGGCAAACTGTTAAATTTTAACGGTAGAATATCTAAATTTTACTGCAGCCTCTAACATCATTGATTTCTCCGTAAAAGAACACCCTGCATTAATTAATTACAGGCCGATCTCTGCGGCGGGATGGTTAGCACAGCGTGGTACGACGCCAAGAATCCCGGGTTCGAATTCCGCCCGAGCATGGCTGTTCTTTGTGAGTGTCCGTTCCTTCATCAACTTTATCATATTTCATCAATCATCCTCATCTCCGCGAATAGTCAAAAGTGACAGAAATGGGAAGTAAAATAAAACCAAATCAATCAGTGAATCAATAACACTTCATCAGTGGAACCTCAACGTAGGCAACTTAAACGGCGAAATCCAAAACTTGCCAAAAAATAATAATTGGCACTTGAACCAAAGTATAAAAGATGAACTTTCCGTTGTAGAATTTTGGGAGCAATGGAATTTGTGAGGAAACCCCAGAGAAGATTTTTTCTTTTCTCCATATATTCTCTTACCTATTTAATCGCTAAAATGAAGACGGAACTTTTGGAGTAAAGGGTTGATCGATGGTTCGAATCCGGCTGGAAAGAGCTCCCGCCTGTTAATTAGGCGTCCGGATTAAATCTCTCCCAGGGAGCAACTGCGCTCGGATGTCGTTTCGCGGTTCCGTGACGTACGAGGCCTATTCCGACTGCCTTCACAGGTAGCTCAAGACAAATAGGGGCATTTATATCAGCTTCCAGGTTCCCCTTCAGCCACGTAACAGCTCTTTGTGCCACGCGCTGAGGAAATTTTGGGAGTTTTTACTCATGATTTGGACTGACGGTTGATTCAATAGCTCAGCACCGTGGTATAGAAACCCACGACGTACGACTCAATTCAGACGTCAACGGGTTAAGGATAGCTAAAGAATCTCACTGAATATACTACTAAGTCTAATGGTTCACCTACTGGGTGACTCTAATAATCCAATTCAAAGCCCTCTGGAGCCGGTTCACTATGCACCAGATTTCAGCGTCTTTGTAACACGGTTTTATTAAACGGGGAATAATTTGAAGAAGCTTACACTGGTAGAAATATCAAATGAAAGGAAAATATGTACTTACTTCTTCGTGTTCCTTGTGAAAACGTTCTTTCTTTTTCAACGCTTCTTGCAATTTGAGCTGGAAGAAAGAAAAAAATCATTTTATGAGAAATGTAAGTGAACAGTAATATTACCCCACAATTTCCCAATCATTGCACACAACACACCTTTACGGATACAGATACTGTACATTCTGAAGATAAAAATAAAATACAAACAGACAATTTTTTATGAGTATAGGTAGAAGAATTGATAAATTTGGTCGGTAGGTTTAAATCATTTAACTATACAGGGTGACTGGTAATTAGATGTATTTCCTGAAAGGGGTTAAAGTAGAGACAATTTGCAATAAATTTGACCATATGATACCCCGTCCGAAAATTAGTAGTTTTCGAGATAATCGAGTTTCTATTGTTTTTTCTAAAAATGACAATTTTCCACATAAAAAGATGAATTGAGAAAAAACTGATAATTGTAGGGAACTTATTTAAGCGTTTACTGATAGCTAACAAACAAGTGGTTCGTTTAGAAAAAAGTTTTTTCCAAATAACAATCACATGTAAGTACCGGGTGGGTCTAAACTTACAAGTGATGATAAAAAAATGCACTCTTAGTTTACTTGGCAACGTATTAATAACAAAAATGGTATGACACGAACCGTACAAATTACTTAAATTAACTTCCTTGAGTCATCAGCTATCCAACAAGGTACAAATGTTGCTAACATTTACATTTGTGTACAAGAAATAATACTTCATTCATCTTCATGTGTATGGAATCAATGAACAATACAATTAAAGAACATTACACGTCTTGCTCAAAGTGGGCACCTCCGTTACGAATGCAGGCACGCAGGTTTTTACGGGTCATTTGGTCTCTTAACTCGTGATGTGATGGTGGCCTTGATGTGTTGACCAGCTGTTAAGATCCTCTCCCTGAGCTCTTCTTGCGAGTTTACCGGTGCCTTGTCATGTGGCTCCAAATGTAAAAGTCGCAAGGCGTCAAATCAATCGGGGGATCGAGCTGGGCAGTCATCATGCTGATAAATCATGTCACGTCTTGTAGCTAGAGGCACATCCTCCAACAATATTGCCATCCCGTTCCTCAAAAAATGTTCATAAGTGATGCCATTTAAGATTTGGGGCAGGAAAAATGGCTCGATGAAATGATTGTTGATTACGCCCATCCATACTTCTGCCTGGGCGTGCGACAGTGGCTGGATGAAAGTACCCAAAGAAATGGATTGGCCGAGGCGGACCGATTCCCTGGCCGGCTCGATCCCCCGATTTGTCGCCTTGCTACTTTTACATTTGGAGCCTCATGACAAGGCACCGGTAAACTCGCAAGAAGAGCTCAGGGAGAGGATCTTAACAGCTGGTCAACACGTCAAGGCCACCATCACATCACGAGTTAAGAGACCAAATGACCCGTAAAAACCTGCGTGCCTGCATTCGTAACGGAGGTGCCCACTTTGAGCAAGACGTGTAATGTTCTTTAATTGTATTGTTCATTGATTCCATACACATGAAGATGAATGAAGTATTATTTCTTGTACACAAATGTAAATGTTAGCAACATTTGTACCTTGTTGGATAGCTGATGACTCAAGGAAGTAATTTAAGTAATTTGTACGGTTCGTGTCATACCATTTTTGTTATTAATACGTTGCCAAGTAAACTAAGAGTGCATTTTTTTATCATCACTTGTAAGTTTAGACCCACCCGGTACTTACATGTGATTGTTATTTGGAAAAAACTTTTTTCTAAACGAACCACTTGTTTGTTAGCTATCAGTAAACGCTTAAATAAGTTCCCTACAATTATCAGTTTTTTCTCAATTCATCTTTTTATGTGGAAAATTGTCATTTTTAGAAAAAACAATAGAAACTCGATTATCTCGAAAACTACTAATTTTCGGACGGGGTATCATATGGTCAAATTTATTGCAAATTGTCTCTACTTTAACCCCTTTCAGGGAATACATCTAATTACCAGTCACCCTGTATATAGTTCAATGGTTTAAATGCAGAACATTAATGAATTTCACAAGTACTCTGTCTCTCTCATGGTGTGCACCAATCTTCCTCTTAACTGACTTTGTTTTCCTATTCTCTCTGCTTCTTAATTACTCCCTATTTCATGAAAACATCAGCCAGACAGAAAAATCTAATTCTTTAAAAAAAAAAATAGCAGTAAAGAACTCGGGGAAAAAACCAAAGTGGTAAATGGAAACCTACCTTAAAATTAACTTGATTACCACTTTTATCTTTGAACAACTTATAAAACGAAGATTAAAAATTGTAATTACGTAATGTTTTGCACACCCCTCACCCCCTCCCTTAGAATGCAGCTAGGTAACATCTACTTTTTCATTTTCAGCTTCCTCAAAAAATCCTGCGTACGTTAGTGGTTACGACTTCTGGTCTGAAATGTTCATATTCATACATGAATATTCTTTTACACATTTTGTTTTAATAAAAGTTTTATATCATTTACGACTGTGTATTATCCATGATCAGGGCCAGTTGTAAAATGGGCGCAAGAGGCAGAAAGATGACTGCTTAACATGAGAGTCGGGGGGGGGGGGGGGATCGAACGGGTCGGTCGACACGCTCTGGAAATTATTTCAAGCTAGCCCCCCCCCAAAAAAGATGTAATTTCTATTGGTAATAACAAAAAAGTTCAGTTAGTTTGTATTTGAACAGAATAGCCAAGGTAAAATCTGCTTTAGATCGAAACATTTCAGTGTAAATGCAGAAACCAGGTTATGGCCTAAGCTTAAACACATAATTTCCTAAGGAAATGGTATGATAAAGTGTGTGTGTGTGTGTGTGTATATATATATATATATATATATATATATATATATATATATATATATATATAAAATAAATAATTTTATATATATATATATATAATATTACAGAAATTATGTAATTGTATTCACTATGTATCCTTCATATGGGCTCTGTAATTAGGTATGTACATGTTGAGTTCAATAAATAAATAAATATTTTCATATTCTACTATTTAAACCAAATAATAAATGGTTCCAGTATTTAAAATTCCCAAAATTAGTATTTTACCTGCGAGGTCAAACAACATAAACGTAATGGCTAAAATTGCCCCCTATCTTTTCAAGCTTTTTCGTGAACAAGGTGTGTAAAGTTAATAACAAACAGAATAACTATGAATTTGAGTACAATAACTCTATGAATTGTAGAAAGATAATGAACAGTTTTGCTGGTTATTCACTCATATCGGGTAGAAAAGTCTGACTAAGGATATAATAATAACAATAATAATAATAATAATATGGAATGAATTTGGCTTTTTTAAAATAGATTATAATAATAATCATAAAATGCTAATAATTATTAAATTTCTGTTATTCACGTTTTCTTATCAATGCCCTGACCCCCCAACAAAATTTTCTTACTTTCAGTTATACCCCCCTTATATCTCTTACCTGTCATTGATTTAATTTTTCATCATTTCCTTCCCTTAACTTTTTCCCTAACAACATATATTTTAAAAAAAAACATTAAATATTGCGTTTACAAGCTCATTCTGGTTCAGGCCTTGAGTAATTTCATGTACAGCTATCCTTTTCTCGTCTAGAAGAAATTCGAGCAGCAGAAAAACCTACCCTTTGGATGGTTTCTTCGAAGCTGTTGGTGATGGCCCCGCCGTTCATCTGGACGAAGCGGTACTGCTCGTAGTCCCTGGCGTCGCCGAGAGATGGCACTGCGGCGCTGTTCTCCGCCGCTCCGTCCGGCGTGTCTACCTGGAGACGAGGGAAAAAAGCGAGATTGAAAAAGAGAGCATCAACTACAATCAGGCGCGGCGCGACGCGAATACCGAGCAAGAGGGAAAAGGAGGCCGCGTGAATATAAAACAGAGTTATTACTGGGAAATGAGTCGGAAACGGCAACAGCACGGTACAGCGGGGCTCTCTCAAGTCGAAACTTTGGATGTAAAGCTCCATGTTTGCAACATCTGCGAGGAATTTACTTTTGATGCGTGTTCGTTGCATCCTGGCGAAATGTTTCAGCGTTTCCTTCAACAGATCCCTGCGCATTCAGACTTTCTTTCCACCAAGGACTTTCGGGGTGAACACAGTGGCCGTATCTAAGGGAAGTGTTTAACGGGTAAAACCCCTCACACTGGTATAGTAAACATTTTGCACTAATTATAAACTCCAAAAACTCAAACTTGGTCAAAACACTAGATTGGTTGAACATGTTTTGAAAGTTATTAATATCACCACAAAGTAACAGTTTAAAAAATAATATTGTTATATGTAGACTGTAGTCCCCGGCAATTAAAATGGGACATCTACATCCAGAAATACTTCCTTCCCATCCAAAGCGTTATGTGTGTAGACTAACTATACGGCGGTGGTAGAAGTTGCCATTGAAAATTTGCTATTAAAATCCACATATCGCCGTAGAGTTATGCAACACACATAACGCCTTGCAGGGAAGCGTGCATTTCAGGATATGTGTGTCCCATTTCTATTGCCGGTGACTGTATATCAAGCCAATATTTCCATCCAACTTGCGTAGAGAAAATTTATTGCTTACAATTTAAAATTTATTATTCATAAGAAATAAATAGTAACCATTAAATTGTAACTATGAAATGTGTGACATCCTTCAGCTACTGTACGTTAAACCCCCCACCCATTATGTCTGTATATATACGGCTATGCTTCCACGCAGTACACTGCCTCTCCGATGGCGTAGATAGTGGTACCGTCGTCGCCTTGTAATCAATAGGTTCAGGATTCGATGTCCGGTGGAAGCACATAAAGGTTCTGATTGGACATTAAACTGTAGGTCCAGTTCCAATTGCGTTTATGTGCATAAAGTGGACTTAAGAAAAGAAACTCAAACAATCTTAGTTGTACATCCTGAACTGCATTTTGCACACGAGGCTCTGGCGTTTGGACCCACAACTCCGTGGGTCTCGTCTTGTGTCCTGTTCATGTGTATTTGTTGTTGTCCTTTTGTCAATCTCGTCTTTGCGATTAGCCAAAAGAGACAAAAAGGAGAAGTAAACTAAAAGGAATCAATGAATCAGTAGCCCCTTTTAAAATTTAACATTTTCCCCACGATTTACAAATATTTCTAACTCGCTGTTGTTACTTTTCAAGCCCACATACTCGCATACGTCAGTCCACTTGATCGATTTCATTATATCTGGATGTCATTAAAATTCCAGCTCAGCATCTGTCAATGTACGTCTCCCATGTTGAAACTTTGCGACCGATTTCGTTCCACTGCAATACCACACAATTCCGTCCACTGAAAGAACGAAGCCAGTATAAACACATACACGTGGCTTTTGAGAAAATCTATTGGTTATTCAGATGATAGCTGTGAGGGAATCTAGTGCGTAGCTACTAAGGGGGAGGGGGGCTGAAACCTTGTATAATGAATATATGGGCTATATAACAACCGATTTAACCATCAGGAACAGAATTATTTTTCAAAAGTCACGTGGATTTCTTTGAATCAGCATCTTACAATGGACGGATGATAGCTGTCCATTCAGAGTGCGTCTTGCACGATACAGTAGTTGGTCAGCATCTGAAAATACAGTTGTGTTTCTCGTACATCATAGTATTTTTTTATATTGTGACTAATTTTAATTTAAAACCACAGATGAAAGCGATAATAATGGCCAGCAAGGGAACCTCAACTTCACCCAAAGTACTAAAGTTTGGTGGAAGGGAAAAAAATACCACAATTGATTTACTCCATTGCCAAACATTTCAGTTAAAAATAATATTGTGATTTTGCATTGACGATATTTTTGATTAATGGCGAACTTGCTAAAAAGACTATGTCAGGAAATTTAAATATGTAAGTTATGACAGCAAATGCATTTAAACGCTGGAAGAGAAAAATAAACCTCAAAAAAGAAGAAAAATGCAATAAAAACGTCAAAAAATACTGAAAAATTACCTAAAAGCAAAAAAGGCCGAAAAATGCAAAATAAAAACAATGTTTTCTTGTTCTAACTGAAGAAAAATTGACTGATAACAGGTTTAGCATTGTTTTAAAGGTTCAGAAAAAAATATGATTTTGTCAAAAACTTCCTAGCCCAGGTCGTAACACTGGCGACTTGCCTTACTTACAAACCACCCGCTCAAAACTCCTAAACCATTCACCACATTCCAAGCAGTTATTACCAAATTGTAGCTCTGGTGATGCCGTAAAGGTGCCATACGCATCATTGCTTAATTTCTGAAGCGCAGCATAGGGAAATCTATTATATCTTGAAATGCGTCACTCGCTTTCGTCCAATTGCAATGCCAGATCCGTCCCCCCAGGACATGTTATAGTTTCCTCACAAACTTCGTCTCAAAATCTCTCAATTGATGGCAGTTACCGGATCACAAAATTGGAATCAGACCAACAATTTCTGAAGTTCTGAAAATATACCCTAGATAGATGGAAGACATGGGTTTGAAAACGGCAAAACACAAACGAGAGGTGGGAATACATACAGGGTGAACCCTATAACACCGACAAACTTTCACAGCGTCTTGACACAAGGGAGAGCAACTTTTCTTGGAAACGATTACTCACTTCCTTGTTGAGATGCGAACACATTTTATATACTGTATGTATTTAACCACGTGGAACAAATTCAAGGTTGCCACTGAGATTTACGTTTTCTGTTGGAGAGTGAAAAATATTTGCAGTACTATACGACGAAGCTGTTTATAAGGGGGGGGGGCAAGAGGGCGGACACCCTGGTACACCAATACTCTCCTTCACAGCAAACGAGAGTAAATAAGTACGTAAGTAAAAGTTTTTATCCCAAATATTGATTTTTGTATAGAATTTAAGTGTGACTGCCCACCAGAAAATACCCCTTCTGGCTTTTTTCCCAAATATTGATTTGACTGCCCACCAGTCAAATATTCCTTTTGCCTGCTCACTATTCTCTTCTGGCGTCGTACGTTAATAGTGACGATGAAGCTCGTTACGATTAGGCTAAATTGATTAAGGGACACTCACAAAGAAACAGCCATGCCCATATCGTGACTCGAACACGAAACTGCCGATCTCCGTGGGGTAGTGGTTATCACATCGCGTCACGACTCTGGGTGTCCCGAATTGGGATCCCGGCTCGGTCATGGTTGATATTTGTGAGTTTCCCTTCATCAATTTCATCATATCATCTCTCATCCTCCTCTTCGCGATTAGCCAAAAGTGGCAGGAAAGCAAAGAATAAGAAACCAAGTCAATCAATCCAACACGAAACCTTGGATGGCCAAATCAAAAGTCAACCAATTAACGCACCAGGTAAGTGTAGTGGCTGTTACATTAACTTACTGCACTAATTTGGTTATTATTATTATTATGTGCTCTCCTAAAAAATGAAAGGGGCTATCCTTCCAGAATGCAGTACATTCATGCCTTGTATACCATTGTGCGAATTAAGCTTTTTGCCCACTCGTGGCGTATTTGTCATTTCTCTTCTGGAAGTAGGTTCTTTCTTGGGTATGCAAATTTGTATATGATAGCAGCCAGTAAACTAAACTATTGCTTTGCAGTTCTAAGTTAGATCGTTAAATCTTATGATAACATTTTCACATAATTTAGAAACAGTTGCCCAAATTTATATTGCCACGTTCAAACTTAATGTCCATCTAATCTACCTACAAGTTCCTTGTGAAAACTTTAATACTTGTAAAATATCAGCCATATACCATGAAAACTTAAGTGGTACCGCCTGATGTTTCTCGGCTCGGTAAGGTTGGTCACTTTCAGAAAGGTGCCCTTCTTTAATCCACAAGGCTGCATACTTTTCGGCAGAGAAATCTGTGATGACTGGACCATTAATGATTTTTCAATTGCGCGTGTTACAAGAATGATACACTTCATGCTTTCAATTCCATTTTCCTTGAGGGAGATAAAAACATCCCTGGCAGCGATAAGAATAATTGTATTTTGCCGGGGATAATTTTATCTGTTTGGGGGAATCCCCGGCAACTCACGTTAATTTCGTACACTGTTGTATACGCCTCATTCTGGCAAACAATGACATCCCATCTTCAAAAAGGGGGAGAAAAAAGTTTATTTTGCGCAGTGAGAATTTCCCAGCAAGAAACAGATGAGCACTGCGTCATCGTGGAGACGGGGAAAACCCGATATCGAGTCCCGAGAAGAGACGAAATGGGAAAATGCTGTGAATCAATTAAAGCAATGGAGAGATGCAAGTTAGCGTCAAAGGATTCGAGTGAGCTTAAGCCTTTCCGGGCCATTATAGTTTCTTATTAAAACACTCAAAATCCTTCATTAATTAAGTAAACGCGTGAAAAAGGGTCGTTCTCTTCTAAGAGCACCCCCATCCCTCTCCTCCACATCCTGATCCACTGTTGCCACCTTTGCTCTTTTGGACCCAAGTCTGGTACTATCTAACCTTTTTTCGGTTTCGGTGTGCACAATCATTATTCTCTTAGCAGGAAATTACTATCATACTTCCAGAGTTATTTAAATGAAAAATTCGCCGAATACACTCACATGAAAAAGTTAGACCTTTTCGTAGCATCTTGCCGACCTCAGTGGCGGAGTGGTTAGCACAGCGTGCTACGACGCCAGGGGACCCAGGTTCGAATCCTGGTCTGGACATGGCTGTTCTTTGTGAGTGTCTCTTCATCTATTTTATCATATCATCACTCATCCTCATCTTCGCGATTAACCAGGAACGGGAAGTAAAAGAAATCAAATCGACTCTTCGCAACATCTTGTTAAGACATTAAAGTCGGTCTGGGCATTGGTTTCCTTTGTGGGGTCCCGTCATCATTTTAATCTAATGCTCAATCATCTACATCGTCGCGATTAACCAGAAGTGGAAGAAAATCGATGTTAAAGTAAAAAAAAGTACAAATACAAACAAAAATCTGTGAAGACATCATAAGCGGTAGGAGTTATACCTACGATATTAAGATTTTAGGTTGAATGCCTATTTTGTCTCTTTATCAGGAAGTGGAAAACAGTTTTACATAATCAAGATTCATAGGCAATTAGACATACTGGGAATATTGGGAGGAAATTTCACGATTCTTACATCTCTTCCAGATCGGTGGAAATTTTGAGAAAAAATCTTTACGGACGTGAACAATATCCCAATAATAAAATTTACGATTAATTCCTGGCGACAATAATATCAAGATTTTCAAAGAACTTTACAGCCTTTGTAAACAGGATTGGTATCGAAACGAGATTTAGCAGAATCATATCTTCTCTCATCTCGATTCTTGATATATAAAGCATAAGCACAAACTTTCACACCAAAACAAACAATGTATAGTATCGTTTTTAAGTTTGACGCTTCATTTCAATGCTACAAATCCTCTCCAATGGGTATTTTTATCTTGCATATATGCAACCGCGTTTCAGAGATTCACTGCAAGGACATATTTAGAGGGGAGTTCGGACCCCTCCCCCCCCAAAAGACTTCCCAAAAGTTAAAAGATACTTGTTTAGCATCTGTTGCGTAATTTCGACCGAATTTACAAGTTTAGATTGAGATCTATGGCTTCAAATTAACAGAACCAAAGATTTGTGCACACTACTACTTATAATAATATGCATAACACATTATTCAGCTGGGCCTAATATCCTTTTTATTATTCAATAATATTGTTTTTATTTTTTGACATATTTTCCTTAATGTCCCATTAAGGTCAGTTCATTATATACAAATTTTAGCGATCTCAACTACACATAAACTCAATAATGTACACGTTCTGTAATATCTCTATTCTTATGTCATCTGGTTATCTATTCATGTAATAATAACTAATAATTATTAATTACTAACATTTATATTTTTATTATTATTATCTGTGATACACTTGGTTCTCCAGATATATGCCTGATTCACAGCTAACAGATAAACTTTGTAATTACGATAAACAAAATGTACATATGACCTACAAGAGTTAGTAAATATGTGTGGATAAGTCGTAGACATATATTCGAATATCACACAGTACCAGAAGAAAGTCTTGAAGTTTTCCTGGCGACGAATGACGAAAATATTCTCTTTTATAAGAGTGACGATAGCTCTCGAAAGCTTGGAATCTTTTCCGCAACTCACCTGGTCGATAGAGCCTGAGAGAATCTTTCCATCATTCAGTATACTTTATCCAAGTTCCGAACGAGGTCGATGGCCTCGCACAGTTCAGATTTTATACGGGCGTGTCTCGTTATCATTTCTGCACCACCTTTACTTGTATAAATCTACTGAATATTTTTACCACCAATTAAGCGTTACTTTACTACTCTAGGTTGGCAACACTGGGGCGGCTATTCTCGGTGTACGGAACGTCCAATATTAAGAGCGCGAAAGAAGCTTCGTCAGCCGACGGGGTCTCAATTTCCAGCAGCGGTTAGAAAGCGCGTCGTTACGATATGCAAATTAATCTCATTTACACTTTCGACGCATTCTCATAATTTATCAGGCTCGTTGCTAAACAAGCCCCTCTCCTGCTTAAATTACTCAACGATCGGTTCCCAACTTCCCTCGCGGAAGTTTTCGCGGAACGGGGGCCGGCCGTCCTCTCATCAGACACGCAGCGAAACGACAGACAAACACACCCGATGCCTCGTCCATAACACCGGGAGATTCCGATCGAACGAGATCTGAGGAAAGCATTCGACGTTGTATAGCTTGAGTCCTCATTGGAACGCTAGTTCGGTATCTTTGACATAGCTCGAAAGGAAGGCGACCGGACGCGTATCTGCTTGCTAGCCAGCACCTGCTTTTCTGAGAAGCGCTGTTGTCACATTTGCCTGCAGTGTTTAGACATCCAACACGAACTGCGACGACGTTTCACTCCCAGAGTCCACAAATTGTATATATATAAAAAAAAAAACTCAACACAACCTAGCAAAGACAACCGCAGCCTCACGTTATGAAATCTCTAAAGAAACTGAATTGGCAACATCTCATTTACTCCACGTGGACTTTACAAGTAATGTCAGTTCCTAAAACGGACGCTATTGGTGGGAAAGGTTTGAGGGAAGGGTTTTCTACTATGGGCTCCACGTGGAATTGACACACTCTCGGAACTTACATTGAAGTAAAGTGGAGTTTGAAGGAGGACTGGGACTATAGCAAATATGGATTACGGATGGTACAGACACGACACACTGCCCGCCCCCTTCCTATCTTCATCATTTCTAACCCACTTGCTTCCTCCTTTCATAACGTCACTCATTAATCACAACAACTCCAAATATAAACTCAAATATCTATTGTTAAATGGGCAATGTCTGTGCTCAAGCACTCAGGAATTGCAGCTATCATCGTATCTCATTAACTTCTGAATTAACGTCTTAATACCACTATTCTTATTTTGCAGCTTCCCGAAACATACTGCCGATAGTTTTCAATTTTTTTGGGGTCCTTTTTTACGATTACTTTAACTAACTTTCTAGCCTTCTTAAACCCAAAGGTTTATGGCTGCAGCAACACAAGCCTTTCATCTGTCCCTATCCTGGACAAGATAAATCCAATCTTTTCCTTCCTTACCTTTAGGACCATCTCAAAGTTATCCATCCATCTTCGTCTTACCCTTCCTACAGGTCTCTTACCATCAGGTTTCCCAACAAGAATCCTGTAAACTCTTCTTTCCTCACCCATTCGTGCCACATCGCCTGCCCATCTAACCTTTTTTACTATCACCTTAATTTCTATTAAACTTACTTAAATGACACAAAACACAATCGTGTCTAATTCATGTATGGGTCTTTTTGTGTAATTTTGTTGTGTGAAACCTTGTTCCCACTTTTTGTATTTTTCGTATCTTTTTGTGCCTCGACAATGGCGTAGTGGTGAAGTCGTCAATCAAGAGGTCCCGAGTACGATATCCGGTGGGGGCACATACTGGTTCGGATCTCACTTTAAACTGTAGGTTCGCTCCCGATTAGCCCGTGCGTGAATTGGACTTTTTTTTTTTTTAAAGAGCAACCCTATCTTTTAGTATGTGTTTCTTTTGTTGTTTTTTTTTGTGTATGTGCCTACATGTATGCAACGTAAGTATTAATTGGGGTTTAAGTGGCAGAACAGGTGTAGACTGAACCTCAATCTTTAATAAAGAATAATTGAATTGAATAAGCATATCTCGAAACAATATTCTGTCACAAACATTCCTGAAAGTGGGAATTGTAGCTTGCTTGGCGACATGATTCAAACAGGTGCGCTCGAGTTACCAGCCAGTTTAAGTTGTTGCTTATTTCTAACGTTTCCAAGAGCATATATTGCTTTCATCCACGGAATGATGAGAAGAGAGCAAGCGCTCGAAACATTGCAAATAAACGCAAACTTAACATGGTTTGTAACCCGAGCGCGCCTGTTTGAATTCATTAAAGTGAATTCCCAAATCCTGACAATGATTTTCCTTAGCTTTTCCGCGTTTTTTAACATATTTTCAAAATTTCATGACCTTTCCTTTACTTGTAGGTGTCTTTATCTGGCTTTTCAAGTTTTTTTCAGAATTTTCAGGTCATTATGAATCATGCAATGTACATAAAGATTTGAAAATATACTTATTAAAACAAACTAACACGACTTTTACATATTAAACAGACAATTTTCGTCTTGGTGCGCCGAACGACTATGTGCCTCCACAGAGTATCGAACCTGGGACCCCTTGATTAAAAAGCGACGACGTTACCACTAGGTCATCGAGGTGGTCTTATAATGTAGTATGTGATACTATGGAACGAGATGAGGATGTAGATCAAGTCTCGGCCCCGTCTCGAATTATTAAAGTGTAAAAGGAGTTTAGTTATACGGTGATAAAATATCGCACTGGTCGTCAAATCGTGCGGATAAATCTTTATCGCGTTCCTGAGTAATCTCTACATGTGCTGCATCCTGCGCTGGCTCTATTGGGAACAGTGGCTCTTTCCACCTGGAGGGAGCCTGGCTGCTTGCGGCTCTCCCGTTCGCTGACCCGAGAACCTCCAAGACGGGGAACGCCATCTGCCAGGTATCTTGGCGGCTTCTCAAGTCGATCGAACCACGGGGGAGGAAGAGGACAAGGGTCGCATCCCGGGCAATCTCAAAGAAAGAGAATCTTCTCTTTCGAATTTTGCTTTGCGTAAACTCCAGTTACATCGAAGCCGAACAGTACTTCAGTTTATTGTTGATCATCCGAGTACTTTAAGACAGACAAGAAAAGAGGAACATATTTTCGAAAAAGTAGTTCTTCGTGCAGTACATAGGAGGGAATGTAAAAATATACTTAGGGCTAAAAACCTGGAGGCAAGGAGTCTTTTATTAAAAGTCAAACTTCGGCTTCGCCCATTGAGAACGAGACACAAAAATATATATTTTTAATTAAGCTGGCAAGAACCGACATGTTAAAGAAAATCACCACTATATACACGTACTATATAACGAATATTTAAGCAACTCATATTTGAATTTACGGTTTCATATCTCCATTATCATTATTGACGAATGTATTTTATGATGGTATCAGTCATATTTATTATAATTATCAATGAATATCATGGCGGTGGTAATAATAACATTATTGCACGTGTAAATAAAGTTATGATTCTGCAGAGTGTTTCAAAAGTAGCGCTGACAAAATTTCGACCTGCTAGTGTTGCCAGCTAAGGTAATATGTACAGTCGCATCCTGAAGTGGAGAATCGATGCAGGATTCTCGTCCTGAAGTCGATACCCGAGGCACAGCGGCATCCTGAAGTCGAGAATCGCGGTGTGACGACAGCTGTCGCTCGTGGTTCGGGTTGGTAGAGCAACGAGAACATGCTGAGAGTGGAAAATGTTTACTTTAACGATAACATTTAAAAGTATTTTTAAAAAACGAGGGCAAATCGAAAAGTATTTGCCCCTATTTTTTTTCAGCCGAAATATTAGTGTGATTGAGAAACCGAGATATACATCCAATGAAATAGGTTCTTCTTGAAACGGCCCAACGTTAACTCTCGGCTGCTCCGTGGCACGGCGCTGCTGTCAGTTTGCAAAGATGGCTGTAGTACTCAACACGTCCACGTCGTATGAGCAGCGAAGTGTTATTTGTTTTCTATCGAGCAAGGGACGAACGCCCATCGAGATCCACAGGGAAAAGCAGCCGTATAGTCCGGACATCGCTCCCAGTGATTTCCAAGTGTTCGGTCCACTGATAAAGTTCCTGGCAGGTTCATTTGCGACGACGAAGCGAAGACCGCTGTCCGGCGGTGGTTCCACGATCAACCGGCCGAAATCGAACAACATCGGCATCTCCAAACGTGCGATGAGACAAATGCCTGCACCGTTGTGGTGACTATGTGGAAAAATAGTGCAAGGTACATAGAACGATTCCTATATTTTGATTTCCCTGCATGTTTATTACTTCGGCTGAAAAAAAAAATTGGGGCAAAGACTTTTCGATTTGCCCTTGTAAATAGAAAGGGGGCACCAAAAATCCACCTCGCCCGGGTAAACATTTTATCTGGAGCCGCCCCTGGCCCTCACTCCACGCAGTCACGACCATGTATACTATTATCCCAGTTCGTATCACGCGAGCGCGCATTTTCAGAACCGTTCAATCGTTGCCAACGTGTGTCGCAGCCGAAGTGGCTGGATGAGCACGTATTATATAAATGCCACGGGGCAGAAACCCGCTAAAACTTTCCCGCCCGATAGGATCGCGAAGTTCCACAGCATCGCTCTCTGCGCTTTGCTTTTCCCTTTTTATCAAAGAGATCGAAGCTCATGGAGTTCTCGCAGCACAGG
The DNA here is from genome assembly GCF_977018435.1 of Lepisma saccharinum. Lineage (NCBI taxonomy): Eukaryota > Metazoa > Arthropoda > Insecta > Zygentoma > Lepismatidae > Lepisma > Lepisma saccharinum. The sequence goes on along the minus strand of NC_139234.1, from coordinate 69,985,252 downwards.
TGATTAAAATCGCCGCGGGAGTGAAACAGCGCCGGGAATATGCGTCTTGCTTGCTCGCCATTAAAAAAAAAAAGCAATCAATGTGATGAACACGCACGCAGCTATTAAGCAGAGCACGGTGTAAATGACCAATCCGAGTGGAACTTTCCGGGACTGAAAAATGTTTCGCACGTGCGAAAATTGTCCCATTTGCATTTCAAGGCAAAAATTCGTACATTAACTCTACGACGTAACCGAACAGCTTTATTAACTCCGCATGTTAATTGCAACGATGAAAATGGATGATGAACACACGAAATAACAGACGGTAGCATGCATGACTCATATGAACAGTGGCGTACCTAGGAAGCCTTGAGGGAGTAGCATCTCCTCCACCTTATCTCAAAAGCCTAAAGCCGTCCGTAAACAATCACATGAGACTTTAATTACGCATTGAAAACCTTGTTGGCAAAAAGTGACGTCAGAGCACACAGTTAACATTCCAAAATTCTTATTCAGGAACGGTTTTAAATAAAGCCATTCAAACAAGCCTGTTGACCAATCAGAGCATCCCTTGGGTGGGAGGGGGGATGTATGTGTGTTATTATCTTCGTAACGCAAATTCGTTTATTTCATTTTCTTGCAATGTATTGCCATCTTTTCGTTAAAAAAGCGAAACTGCTATCCAATTCTTTTTTGAAATTTTAGACCTTTTGGATTTTTGCAATGACAGTGTTGTTCAACATGTTTCAATTGTCGATTGCGCTGCGTCTTGAACGCTCTGTTTCAATGATAATTCGTGTACGGAGAACGTTAGGGAAATATATATACGTAAGGAGATGGACACAGGGTGTCGTAAAATATATCTACCATTTCAAATCATTCATAATGCCACAAGTAAAACAAACTTTGGTATTATAGACATCATCCCAAAAAGGCACCAAATGGTTCGAAACTTCGGTGTTCATTGTTGTTCACATATATGGTCATTTGTCTCTATGTTCAGTGCTCCGTGAATATTTCGGCGATTATTGCCTTAAATTAACACAACACTGTGGCACCAGCATTCATTGGCCACGTTATTATCCCGCTCTAAATACGTATGCCTTACTTTCGTGGGGTTATCCTAGAGTATACACGTACACTCTAGACCTTTGGAAGACAGGCCCGTAGCTAGAATTGATCTCTAGGGGGGGCTCACGGGTTATCAGGGGGGGGCTTTGTAAACCAAGTCTATTTTTCCAAAGGTTAAAAGTATTAAATTAAGATTGTGTGTGTGTGTGTGGTGGAGGGTGTCATTAACTTATATAAAATTTATAAATATCATACAGATACTACATTTTTCAACATATTTTAACCCATCTCTTGGAGTGTTAATTGATTGAAACTGATATCATCCCTTACATTTAGAGGTTCCCAAAAAACTTTTTCGTTTCACGGCGCCCCTAGTGTTTCAAGATTTTTCCCTGGTCAGAATGTAAGCCTATCTAGCACTTGCAACGCCCAATTAGTGTGGTTAGGTTGCTTGCTTTAGTTTTAAAAAAATTATACACAGTTTTCAAATTCAGAAACATTTTACATGTAAAAAGTACTAAATGAGCAAATATTTGGAACAATATAATCATTTCAGTGAAAATAATGTAACATTTCGCAGCAACCCTAAAACCCAGCCACGTCGCACCAGGGTGCCGCGGTGCACACTTTGAGGACCACTGCACACTCAATACTACAGATGATACAGACATGTATATCACACACAAAAGAACACACAATATTCAATCACATTGCCTACAGTACATTTCACGCCCGGCCGAAGTAATGACACTCCCCTTCGTTCCCAAATGTTGAGAGCTGTTGACCTTTGATGCAGATGCGAAGGGAATTTGCATGACATCAAAGTCACAGATTTCTGTCTAAAAGGGAGGTCGCAGCAGGGACAGTGAAGGTACAGATAAAGAAGACCCCTTATGAAATAACTTACAAAGTCCAGATAATCTTCAAAATATTTGCAGCTACTTAGACTTCTGCTCATAAACAAGATGAGCGAATGTAATAGCTGCTGTTCATGTTCTGTGGATTTATCTTTAAAATTGTGAGCTGTCTACATTCTCACTCTTCACTGGAAACAAATTACACAAAATAGTTTTACCCAATGTCAATGGGGCTGATGGCAGTGCTAGGGGGTGGGGGGGCCGAGCCACCCCTGGCCCCTGCCTGGCTATGGGCCTGTTGGAAGAGCTCCGAACACGGATTGAGCAGGATATCTTTTCCATGGCAGATAACAACTTGCGCAATGTGGGATCTCGCATTCGACATAGGACAGACACATGATGTTGTCATGTAAATTTCACATGTTAAGGATTCCAATGCACTCTGTACTATTTCTATTCGTCTCAATTATACTGTTACACAACCGTATTCGCGATGCATATGTTTTGAGACTATATATAAGACATTCAAGTGCCCTCACAAAATGCTTGGTCCGTCAGGGTCGTGTCTTCGTTCAGCCTCTACTTCTCTCATCGTCGCGACTCTCCTTAAAAAGCGACGTTACAACTTGTTTTAACGTGGGATCCTAACCACTACGTGCCTCCACCGGGTATGGAACCCGAGACCTCTAGATTACAAGGCGACGACGTTACCACTACGCCATCGGGGAGGCTAAAAAGCGACGGTTGAGAATAGATTACCACAACGAATTCTCACAGAGGCGCTGCTTACCTTTGGAGCTCCATTCTTGTTCCTGTGGCGCGGCGATCCCTTTTCCTTCCGGTGCGTTCGAAGGCCCCGCAAGAACCTCGTGAAGCTCTTCTTCTTGGACGTCTGCTGGTTGGCGCCTTGCTCTGGAATCACAAGAGTCAAACAGTCACTAAACAAAATTCTGGCCTCAATTCATTACAAGACTTACTTTATTCACACCACTCTCCATGTAGAGTAAGAGCTATTAGAATCTTTGCTGGCTCCTCCAATCTACATCAAGAACCAAATGGGCTTCTAGAAAATGTAGGTGACCTAATAAACTGCGCCGTGCGTCATCATGCTGGGTATTTGCACCGGCATATAAATAACACTTACAGGAGCTTGCGAATTATAATAACAACCATGTAAAAGCACGGGACATACCGTATATCATATAATCTAAGGTGCTCCTTGTTTCGGATTTTGGATGTCAACAATTTAGATGGTGTATTTACCAGTTTCAATAACCTGGTTTTTTCTCGCTGTTTTTCCGAAATACTGATAAAAAAAAACACCCTTCACGAATCTATTTCCCTTTAAAACTTAAATCATTTATAGCTGGTCTCTCTTTGGATCCAACATGGAGAATTTGCTTGCAAGGCAAAATGAGAAGTGGATTATTCACTTTTAAATTGTTAATACGTTTGTGACTTACGTTAAAAAATTGAAACTGGAAATCGGTTTTGAAAATCTAAACAAATTTTGTCAGCATTTAAACATAGAGGTGGCTTTCACAATTCTGGACTGAAACTGGTTACTGGTCGGCTCTGTGGTCGTCAATCTCCGTGGGTAGTCGTACACAAGGCGTTCCCGAGTTCGAATACTGGACAAGATACGCATGTTTGTGGAGGAGGAATGAGTGCAACATATGCAAGGGTTTTGAAGAAAGAATGAAAGAGCATTCAGTTGTCGACTTTCGATCTCGCAACCGAAATTCCCAGGTTCCAATCCCGGCGTGACCATGTATCACTTCATCAATTTTATCTAATAATCACTAATCTAACCGGACCAACGGTTTAAAGTGTAATCCGAACCACTGAGCAACGTGCCTCCATTGGGGATCGAACCCTGGACTCCTTGATTATAAGGCGGCAGCGTTTACTCTATGCCATCGGAGATGGACAAAGCCGGAGTTTTCACTTGAACACCCAGTATAATGGATTCCTCGACGTGCACAAGTCGTAAAAACAATGGCATGGTATCGCACGCTTTCTCTCCCCAATCACCAATCATCTGCACATGTTCCGGACAAGCGGCTTCAACTTGAAGAAGAGGTCCTCGTGGAAGTGGCAGGCGCCGAAAGGACCAATGGGGATCGCATTTTCCGCGACTTTTCGATCGCACATCTGTCATTTGCATCCGAAGGAAACAGGACGTGGAGAGCAGATAATTAGCACGGATCGAGAATAACAGGGATTCCCCGCGCAAGGCGCATCCATCACGGAAGCATTAAAGCGAGGCGCGCGGTCTGTCAAAAACCAGGCGGCCATCCAACGACGGGCTCTCTCGTCCGGTCGCACAGACGATTACGTCCTATGTTTGTCCGATGCGTGCGGGAGGGGGCTCATCTTTCAGCGAACGCCGTTCCATTAACTGTTATTAGGAATGGCGGCGGCATAAAGTTTCCCTGCAAATTCCATGGCATTATCGGGGCACCAGTTGCTCGTTCGTCATTAAAAGCGAAACGGAACAAATCGCTCATCGATACGCGAGCAGCCTCGTTCCAATTGTAATGCCCGAACTCCGATAGTTTCCGCCATGTTTTATGTGACGCCATTTTATGCTCCGTTTGACCTAATTTGCTTTCGTTTATCTCATTTTACGTCACTTTTCTGCTTCATCCGCTTAATCGAGAACACGAGGACCAGTAATGATCGGATTAAGCGGGTCAGTCTCGTTGTGGTCTCGAAATTATACACATGCCTCCTAATCGTCTCGAACTCGAAACAGGCTACTCGTTTTCAATCGTATTACTGCAGAAGTAGAATGGACTTCAAAGATTTGACGCATCAAACAATGTATGTTGATATTCGGTATTCTAGAGCCGGCCCCCGTGGCAGACTGGTTAGCACATCGCTCTACGACGCCAGAGGTCCCGGGTTCGAATCCGGTCTGGGCATGGATGTTTGTGAGTGTCCATTCATCAATTTCATCGTATCATCACTCATCCCCATCTTCGCAAATAAGCCAAAAGTGGCACAAAAAGCGAAGTAAAATAAAGTAAATCAATCAGTATTCTAGAATTTTTCACTAGTGGCAGTACTTGTAATAGTGTATGGTTAGTTAGGTGAGGTGAGGTCGGGTTATGTTGGACTGTTTGTTACGTTAGGTCAGGTCAGCTCAGGTCTGGTTGTTTTTCCAAAATATTAACTCGGGTTACTTTTCTTTCTCCAAAAGAATCACTTTGCCACTCTCCAAAAGAGTAACTGTCATTGTTTATCCACAAGAACAAGTATTCACTTCTTCAGGCCTCATTTTACTTCTTCCTCACGTTCTGATCTCAGTCCTGACTTACGCCTTGGCCTCAGTCCTGATATCAGCATTGAATTACGTCCTGGCCTCACCCGAATTCAGTCTTGACTTACGTCCTGATTTCAGTCTTGAATTACGTCCTGACTTCAGTCCTGATTTCATTCTCGACTTACTCCCTGACCCGTCCTGATTTCAGTCTTGACTTTCATCCTGACCTCGGTTCTGATTTCATTCTAGACTCTGTCCTAACTTCAGTCCTAATTTCAGCCATGACTTACGTTCGTCTTGATCTGCTCATGCTCTACGCTGTTGGTAGGCTCGTTAGCTAGACTCGTGCTGGAAAAGTTCCAAAAATAATCTGGCTCTACTTGAAAACGTAGCCGCCGGCTCGATGGCAGAGTGGTAGACTTTAGATCTCTCCACCGACGTTTTCGGGTTCGAGTCCCGACCTTGCTATGCGTGTTCTTTGCTTCCTCGTCAATATCATCCAATCGTTATTCATCCTGATCTTCGCGATTACCCAGAAGTGGCCCAAAAGTTAAGTAAATTAAACCAAATCAAACAATTTGAACAAATGGAGCTGTTTCTTTCAAAGACTGCTTCTAAAGACATCCGGTACTGCTTTTGCTACACAAAAAAACGAAACAATTTCACGTCTCCCATTTCCCTATTCGCTCAAAACCTGATGTAGCAGCACGTACGGGCACAAGGCACAGGAGCAAATTCCGGCGTGCGTGAATTTTGCATCCGCTCGGAATGTGTTCAGAGAGGCGAGGGCTCGGCGTGACTGAAATTTTGCGTGCCGTACCCTTCCGCCATTTGAATTTCTCTGTTTCATCCCGTACCTCCACCCCCCCCCCTTTCCTCGTAATACAATGCACACACTCAGAGGTTCGAATCGCGACGCCGAACGTGACGTAAATTTAGCCAACACTAATCGACCGACTCGTGCCGAAGCAACATCGTTACGACCCGAGAGATGTAGGTGACAGCCATAGGCGTTATTTCGGAATGCAGCGCTGGTGCCACGGTTACCGGTTCGTTAATTCTTGAGAGCTGAAAGACGCAGGCAATATTAATTCCAATGCACTCATTATGCAAGAATATACTTCAAAATCCCAGTGGTGGTGGCGTATTTATGATTGAATCTTGAGTTTAACTTATTTTCCTCTTTTGGAGATTGTTTGTGCATCCGTGCTCAAGAGGGCCACTGCTGACAAGTCGTGATTTCCAGAATTCACCAACGTGCAACAGACTGGTGAACCAAAAATATGGCGTCAAATTCGGTGTAATTTGGAATCTAGATTCGGAAAGAGGGTGCATATTGGCGATTATTAGGAAAACGTCACTGATATAGAGCGACCACAAGGAAGAAAACCTTGGACGAAAAGTTCCCGCGCAGCTTTCCCTTCTTCCGTTCAGCTCGGGCCATAAGGAAGCATGGTCAACTCTCCCCCTTACTCCTCGCGGTAGTACGGTGCACAGGAGTCGAGGGTTGATTGATTGATTGATTGATTGAATTAGTTTATTTTACTTCGCGTTTTGTGCCTCTTGGCTAATTTGCGAAGATGGGGATGAGTGATGAAATGATGAAATTGATGAATGGACATTCACAAACAACCAAGCCCGACCAGGATTCGAACCCGGGACCCTTGGCGTCGCAGCGCGATGTGCTAACCACTTTTTTTTTTATTATTATTTAAAAGGAAAGCCCCTATGCGGAAGCTTCCCCCATCACACTTCATTCACTCATATCATTTCATTCATATTTCAATTTCAAGACTTTTCAGGACAGACAATCACAAACATCCATGGCCGAGCCGGGAATCGAACCCGGGACCCCTGGCGTCGTAGCGCGATGTGCTAACCACTCCGCCACAGGGGCCGCCCTACACTCGGCCACAGGGTCGGGCAGGAGTCGAGGGTCTTCGCAGGTTGTCTTGCTTGTGGTTCCACTATAGTGACTAAATCACAGATGGTATGTCATGAATATTATATATGTTCACTTAACGACATCTTATTTTGCATGTGCACTAAGAGTTTAAGTGGTATTGTTCGTAAAAATGCGAATGGAGGCTTTCCTGCATGTTGCAGCAGAATACGGATGTATACTTCGATGCATCAGCATATACTGTATTCTACTTTGCCGGCTCCGTTGGTGGAGTGGTTATTACATCGCGCTACGACGCCAGGGGTCCCGAGTTTGAATGCCGGCCTGGGCATGCATGTGAGTGTCCATTCATAAATTCCATCACATCATCACTCAACTCGATCTTCGCAAATTAGCCAAAAGCGCCGCAAAAGCGAAGTAAAATAAAGCCAATCGATCAATGTATTTCCATTTGCATGGAAATTAAGGAGCAGTAATATTAAAAAATGCCGACAGTTTAGGCCTGCATTCAGTATATTCACCCTCAGTGCAACAAAATCTGCATGATTCCCTACTAATGCCTACAGAACAGATATCAAGTATCAGAACAAGTTTCAAACCAGACGACGCCATTTTGATTCATCGCTCGCACCAGCTCTGGAGGCCGGTGTAAAATGATGACGTCATGGTTTAACCTGGAGAAAGCTGAGGTGGACATCGGCGAAATACGGAACGCCAAAGCGAGCATCAACGGTGCAGCAGTCCGTCCACCGGTGGAATCTGGACAGCGCCCAAGTGTCTCTGGCTAGTTTAGTGTTTACAACTGCGCACGGGAGGAAAGTACGTAGGTGTGGCTGGCTACTAGGAAACTTACAGTATGTTTGGTAGCATGGGTTGTCTCTGAATCTCGATTCCTGATCCCGCGAGCAGCGTTCGGCATCTTGGGACACGAAAATAAGTCATGTGCGCCGAACGCAATTAAATCGATTGATCACTGGTTGATTTCCAACAAACGGATCCAAGTGCCTTCGCTCCAGTAACCGGGCCTTCTCCCGTGCAGTGACCGTGCGAAGGGCGGATGCCGTGACGATCTCCATCATCGCAGGAAGCACGTGATGGCAATCTCCTCTCGCAGCACGCGAATCAACAAGTCCCTCTCCCTCACGCGAAAACATCTCGGCTCCTCCGCTAATCGCTGGCCGCTCGCTTTAATTGCAGGCCGACCAGCTCCCTCGTTACCCTCCGGAAAGTCGACGCGGGACAAAACAAACCTCGGGAACGGAAGCCGTCGTGTGCCAAATTGCGCCCCGGCCACGCTTTCAACCAGGTTTTTTTTTTTTCGGCCTTAAGTACATGCGTGACTCTCGCAGCTTGTGGGTACACCCTTCGAACGCGTGATCATCTTCCACTAGCAACGCTGGAAAGTGCGTGCGTTCGTATATTAATTAATCTTTCCTCATCGAGAGTTGAAACATCGTGGATGATTGTGGCGCACTTCCTTCTGACAAGTAAAGTGGAATCTTAGTTTCCATTCCGCACATTCGATGGAGTCAGCGGTCCACCACACGTAGGTGCTGATGAACGCGATGGATGGAATTGTGGGTAAATGTAGTCTGCTACAATGGCGTGTGACATGAGAACGTTCTAGGTACAAGGTAAAGTTCCCAGTGCACATAGCACCTGTCCTCCGTGGCCGTGCGGTCTAAGGCACCTTGCTTTGGACTGCGACTGCGGGACGGCATGGGTTCGATCCCGGGTTCAGTCTCGGGAAATTTCGACCTTTTGTTGCCGGTGGCAACCCACCATCTTGAGGAAATTGGGGAGCTTCGAATGAGTAAGCGTAACCCGGTTACGTAGACATACTATAACGGCCGGGGATACGTCGGGCTGACCACCCGACTATTCCAATACTGGTTGACGATCTCCACGCTTAGAAGTGACGAAGGAAGGGGGTTAGGGGCCCACACATTATCGATCTCAATTTTTTTGGAGGGGATGTGGTCAGCACCACGGTCCGGCCGCTTTTACCCCCAGTATTACCCTCAGGTACCCATTTTTTGAGACTGGGTGAGCCGCTTTATGCTCTAGGCTGTGTGCTTTTAGTATTTTACAACTTTTGCAAGCACGATATGCATGTTCTATCCTGCTTTGTTTCGTCTAATCGTTACCCATCTTCATTGTCGCGATTAGCTTTTTTAAAAAGTTATAGAGGAGTAGCCCTTTATAATTAAATACAACGACACGTATTTGTGTTCAATTTATCATGCATATCTTCAGCTCCGGTGTATTTCTGTTAACAAAGTTAACAATAACTTGAGGAGAAGACAGAAAAACAAGGTAAAAGGCATACGTGATGTAAATATTGCTTCTGAAGAGTGGTCACTGCCTCTGCGGGGCGATAAAACTCCTACGCTTTTGCTTGTACACTCATGGTCATAAATTAAGGATAATAGATGTTTTGGTGCCCCACGATACAGCACTAAAACAAACTAGTTGTGGGAGCACAGACACATGTTGAACACACAAGAAAGACATCCACATACCCTGTTTAACCCTGTTTATTGCAGAAAACGTGAGAAAAACCAAAGAGCGCACATATGATACAAAGCAAGGGAGATTGTAAAATGTTGTTCCACAGTTCTTTGAGCACGTGGACAGGTTTCAGTATGGAATGTGATGCCCTTGCACATTGACACATGCAGTACAACGGCTTGGCATACTCTGGAGGAGGTTGTCGAGCAGCTGCTGGGGTATGGCCTCCCATTCTTGCACCAGTGCCTGTCGGAGCTTCTGAAGAGTCCGAGGAGGTAGAAGACGTGCGGCAACACGTCGGCCTAGAGCATCCCAAGCATGTTCGATTGGGTTGAGGTCGGGGGAATAGGCAGGCCACTCCATTCGTATGATGTCTTCTGTTTGAAGGTACTCCTCCACAATAGCAGCTCGGTGTGGCCTGGCATTGTCATCCATCAGAAGGAACGTAGGACCGACTGCACCTCTGAAAAGACGAATGTAGTCTTGCAGAATAACATCCCGGTACACCTGACCTGTTACAGTACCTCTGTCGAAGATATGCAAGGGTGTACGTGAACCCAGGATAATGCCACCCCGCACCATGACACCACTACCTCCATACTGGTCCCTTTCGACGATGTTACCGGGTCGGTATCTGGTTCCTGGTTCTCGCCAGATGGTTACACGACGAGAATCAGTGTTGAGACTATACCTGGACTTGTCAGTGAAGAGTACCTGAGACCATTCTTCCATTGTCCATGGCCTGTGTTCTCTACACCAGTTGTTACGGGCTACTCTGTAACCATGTGACAGTGGAATGCAAATTGCAGACCTCCGGGCGAATAAACCGTGCCTGTTGAGTCGTCTGTACACAGTGTGTCTGGAAACAACTGTTCCAGTGGCAGCTGCATGGTTTCGAGCAAGGCCCCCCGGCAGTACTCCGTCTGTGTCTCCGGGCACTTACGGTCAGATACCTGTCTTCTCGTGGTGTTGTACACTGTGGACGTCCACTGCTGTAGCGCCGAGACACGTTTCCAGTCTGTTGGAATCGTTTCCATAATCGTGAGATGACACTTTGTGGCACATGGGAGCACCTGTGACACGACCTGCTGTCTTTGGCCCGCCTCTAGCCGCCCAAGTATCCTGCCCCTCACTGCATCATCAATATGTGTTCCTTGAGCCATTTCACACACACACACACCATTCGCACAACCGACCACAGCTGTACACTTCATATAGGCACTGTACTCTGGTCAGCAGTTTCGCTCCTGTGAGTCATTTGTCTCCTTACAGCGCCACCACACACTCGATCAAGGTCATAGTAAACACATGTTGTTTGGTACAGTACCCAGACATCATTTCAAGCTGCAACGTGCACATCAAATATTTCTTTGTACAAGATTCAGTATTATCCTTAATTTATGAGCATGAGTGTATTTACGTGACCTGCAGCTGGGGTCACATAGCAGAAGCTTCGGGGAACGCTCGCTGTGGCGCTAACATTCTTCGTCATTTTGAATCAAGGCTTTGATATATATAAATAATAAAACACGTAAGTGATGCGACAAGTGATAACGTCAAAGTGATGCTTTCATCACTAAAACGCGATGAAATTACAAATGTGTTCATCGTCCTATTTCTTCACAGAAAAAATGGTAATGCGTAAGCCATTCTCTCCGGAAGAAAACTCACCACCTCCCTGTTTGAAGACACCGACCCTCATTTACAAGTAGACACAGAACACAAGAGCTCACTTACCATTTGGGGGGAATTCGTAGAAGTACGCTGATCGTGGACTGAGGCAGCTGGAAAAAACAAAAATAAACACAAGATTAGAGACAATTGTTATCAATACAATATAAGTACTCCTAGATATGGCGTGCATCCAAGTCTCTATGTAACCTCTTGACTAGTACCTAATTTAATTTTCTATGTAAAATAAAGTTAATGAAATTTCACACATAGCTATGCAGTTAACGATATGCTTCGAGATGATTGCTGGCTGCATTCGCGATTCATCTGGCACATAAGACCTATTTACTAAAAAAGCGTCCACGTTAGTACCTAAGAAAGTACAAAATATTGCACATCTAAAATTTACTGGATGCGTAGTGACGTGAAATGAAACGTAAGTATTATGAAAGACGCTTGAAGTGGAAAATAGGTTGCAAAAGACAATTATGGACTATGATGTACATAATAAAAATATCAACAAATTTTCCTAATTTGTATGTGATGAACGGCATTTGAACACAATACGGGAAGTAGTACAAATTATACGTAGTTACAAAATACAAGTTTTGATGTGCAGATAAACATTGAGAATAACTATTTAAATTACCAAAATACGAATTTTAGATACCTATGACTATTATATTTTTAAATAACAGTTGGGCTGAAAAGTTCATAGGCTGACTCATAGATGGCGTTACTAGAATTAAATCCATGTGATTTTTACTTAGTACTAACCTTCAAAAGATACGTGTATACATTTCACAGCTGCCGGATAATTAGTTCGTGAGATATAGCATTGTGAGTGAAGCAGCTTTTGTTATTGTGAAAAAATGGATAAAAAAGAATTTCGTGTGTTAATAAAGCATTGCTTTTTGGCGAAAAAAAATACTGTTGAAGCCAAGGCTTGGCTTGATAAACATTATTCGGACTCTGCACCAGGAAAATCAACCGTTGAGAAGTGGTTTGCTAAATTTAAACGAGGCGAAATTAGCATCGAAGACGATGCACGCAGTGGACGCCCCAAAGAAGCTGTTACCGACGAAAACATCAAAAAAGTCCACAAAATAATTTTAAATGATCGTAAAGTGAAGTTGATCGAGATAGCTGAGACTTTAAAAATATCAAAGGAACGTGTTGGACATATTGTGCATGAATATTTGAACATGCGAAAGCTGTGTGCAAAATGGGTGCCGCGCGTGCTCACAATCGATCAAAAGCAACAACGTTTTGATGATTCGGAGCAATGTTTAGCGATATTCAACCGTAATAAACACGAATTTTTCCGTCGATATATTACAATGGATGAAACATGGCTCCATAACTACACTCCAGAGTCCAATCGACAGTCAGCCGAGTGGACTGCACGTGATGAACCGAATCCAAACCGTGGAAAGACGCGACAGTCGGCTGGCAAGGTTATGGCATCAGTATTCTGGGATGCGCATGGTATTATATTCATCGATTACCTCAAAAAGGGCCAGACCATCAACAGCGATTATTACATAGCGTTGTTGGAGCGTTTAAAGGATGAAATCACGAAAAAACGGCCCCATTTGAAGAAGAAAAAAGTGCTGTTTCATCAAGACAATGCACCGTGTCACAAATCAATGAAAACGATGGCAAAATTATATGAATTAGACTACGAATTGCTTCCCCATCCACCATATTCTCCAGATCTGGCCCCCAGAGACTTTTTCCTGTTTGCAGACCTTAAAAGAATGCTCGCTGGAAAGAAATTTAGCACTGATGAAGAGGTAATCGCCGAAACTGAGGCCTATTTTGAGGCTAAAGAGAAATCGTACTATAAAAATGGCATCGAAAAATTGTATGACCGCTATAATCGTTGTATCGCCCTCAAAGGCAACTATATTGAATAATAAAATCGAATTTTGTCAAAAAAATATTTTTTACTATGTTAGCCTACGAACTTTTCAGCCCAACTGTTATTAAGGGTGAGAAGTGCAGTCTCCTTCACCGACCGCGCGCGGAGGAACCAGAAGAATATCGATGATACCTTGTGTCGGACAGAAGCCAGTATTTTTCATGGGTGCTTAGGACAAATAAACTTCTTTCAGTACTCTACAAATATAATACTGTGTACAAAGCACACGAACGGAAAGAACTTAAATTGAAGAGAGAGTTCTTATTCTCTACAAGAAATATATGGACATCGATGCACATGCAATGATGATATCTTCAATCAACTCTAACTAGCTTAATAATTGGCTTACAGATGCACTTGCAAATGCAACGAATGGAAAAATTCATAACATAAAACACACTGTTTTCTGTTTTCCAATAGAGCCTCCCGACGGCGTAATAATAACGTCGTCGCCTTGTAATCATGGAGTCCAGTGTTCGATACCCGATGGAGGCACATAGCGGTTCGGATTCAATTTTGAACTATAGGTTCAGTCCCGATTAGTCTTTCTATGAACAAAGCGAACTTAAAACAAAAACTCAAACTCTGTTTTCAAATACCAGCATGCATTTTGACAAAACTGTATCTAACCCCTTAAAGATGAGATGCTTTTGTCACGAGCCAGACAATAGGATGATTTTTTTTTTATTATTTTTTTTTAAAGTGATTTTCATTAATGTATCGCGAAAAGTATGTAAATGACAATTACGGCCGTGGAAATCAACCCCCTTCAGCACGGGCATTTATGCAGAATTGGGACCAAGGTCTACGGCATTAACATCTTCACAGCGGGGAAAAAAATGGAAATGTACGAAGCCAATCTCCCCAGGAAAATGAATAAAGTATGCGCTTGTTTCAATATTATTCGTCGGAATTTTCCACGTGGAAATGGAATTGATTTGCAAAGCAAGTGGGAATGCTGTGTCGGGTGACCGCAAGGAGATTGACTCGCGACCGCCCGGACAGAAACCGCTCCTTGCGTGCTTATCTTTGGAGAACTCGCTGCAAGAAGTTTTACATATGAAAGTTTCGGTATTATTCCAGAAATCCCACAGAGGAAGTCATTTTTCACATAGAGATACATAAGCTATCAATACTGTTATCTGAAAACTTCGTGGCACGACTTGTTTGGAGTTTCTTTTTCCCTAAATCTTCCGTCTCATCAAGCTAATGAAGAAATCCATACTGCTTGAAGCACATGCACGCGACCATTACGTTCTGCACCTAATTTACTACCGGATTAAAAATTATGGTTACTCGAATTTGCACTCGAACTCAAAATTAACCAGCAGACCTACATAAAAACGAAATACATCTAAATTTTGCTTATTCAATGATGCGTTAATCTATGGTAACCAAATATTTTCAGAGTATGCCGTCGGTTTTTTATCATCATGAGAACAAAAAAAATTGCCTGGTTTTTTTTGTGTTTTCCTAACGACCGCTCTCTTTGAAGTTCTATAAATAAAAAACTTGGGGTCTGATAGTGATGAAATTTAAATACATACAGTGCAGGTAGAAAGGTTTTAAAAACAATTCTTAACTTTCAGATTTCTTAAATCTGCCAAAAAGAGGCTCTTATATATTTTTCTTAGTCTTGGGTAGTCGTACAAAAACAATCTTGGTCTTGTTTTCAAGCTCATTGCAGCTGTTTTTAAAACCCGTATCCATTGTCAATTTACATTGCGAAACCGATTTCATACAGATTTTTATTCAACGGAGCAAAGACGTGTGTTGCACGTGGCAACAGCCCAAATTTTCCACGGTTTAACGGACATCGTGTTTTATATATATATATATATATATATATATATATATATATATATATATATATATATATAATTGTCATGATATATATATATATATATGTCAATTGTAAAATAATTAATTAATTTATACATATATATATTTATAAACAAATTAATTTGCTACATTTATATACTAGCAAATTAATTCCTTTAACGGTTGGTTCAAAATGTCAAGAAATTAGAAGATAGGTGAATTCATACTTTTATTGTGTTATGTTTTTATAATAGTGTAAATCTATTAATAGTCTCTCGAAAGGAAATATTTCCTTATCAGACTTCTAGCTAGAGATTTCAGCGCACAGGACGAGAATCATTTTCGCACCCCCTGCACCGAATTTGAACCCCCCTCCCTATCTAGATGTAGCTGGCATACTTAGACATTGTAGAAATTTTATGTACCTTCTCTTTTCCATTGAAAATAAAACTTAACATTCAAGAAATGTGGCTAATAAAAGGACAGTTGTACATTCCACACAATCTTCATGCAAGCAGTGTGTGTTATTGTTCACATCTGCAAAATCGATTGCAAATTAAAGATAACTAGGTGGAGGGACAAAAAATGAGAAACTTCAAGAAGACATTAGTTTCCTATTAAATTAACGTGTAAGTGCTATGTTTTATTTCCGACGAAAGGAGGTGAGAAATGGAGGAGAAATAACAGGTCGGTCTAGTTTCTATGTTCCAGGGGCCTAGGGTGACAATGACAACCACCTTCGCAGCTACGGTTCCATTTCTTACTAGTCCAATTTGATATAATTTTAAAATCTTATCTATGATTGTAGAAGTACGTTTTTGCCCATCCTGTTATCAGCCCTAGAGAGAGAGAGAACAAAATAAAGATGTATGCAACATTCACACACAGGCAGAAATATTTTTTTTGTTATTCCTTCTTTCTATGTGTTTATGATGTTATTCTTAGTAAAGTATGTTTGAAGTCCAAACTAATTGCTTATCTTTGTTGTTATAACACAAATCTTACCCTCGGAAAATTTTAATAGGGGAAAAGTTTTAATAGAACAAGATCGTTTGTGGGAAGGTGAGAGATCCCCCTTCCGCCATGGGAATTCGTACCCTGAATGTGACCACCAACGATACGGAATTATCCTTATAATGAAGAACATCTCTGAATGTGAATTAACCACAAAAAGAGGACATTTTCTCATCAAGACTGCAGTTCGAAAAAATCAAAACGGGGAGTAAATATGGTGAACTGTCGCGACCAAATTGGAACATTTAGTAGCTACGCATAAGTGGTTATAACACTAAAATTACTAAATATAGTAGACTGCAGACTTCTGGAGTCTGCCTCTCTCCAGAGACAACCCATTCATTTATACAAGAAGAAAAACTAAATTCTTGCAAAATCTTAAAAAATATCCATGTTATTTTTGTATGTTTGCATCAAAATATTTCATAGCTCGAAGGGGGGGGGCATGACCCCCTTGACCCCCACCCCCCTGGGTACGGGCCTGTTCAACAATAATCATTACTCCGTTGAAGAGACTTGAGCTTTCGGTATCGTGAAGAAACAAAAATAAATACCTGCAAGTTATGCAACCAAAAACACGAATGTGCTGTGCGGGTTTGCGGTAAGAATAGGATACGTAGAAGACTTTTCTGTGCTTGGAGGAGCTTTCCCTTCCTCTGCGAGCTACAGATCCCGAGATGAGTGCTTCAATTGCGTCTCACGTACGACCCTCAAATATATTATCCTGAAAATCTTGGAACCACCTCTCAATAGGCTTTCGTAAGATTTGTAACCCATATTTCAATCGCCTTAATGTTGTCGAGTTCTTAAAATTCACGTTTCGTCGTGAAAGTAAGCAGTCTTTATTCGCCACCTTAACCAAAGTATTCCTGCACTATACCTAGCAGCTAATGCGCTCTGGTCAATTTTACGTCGGATCTAAATACGTCATCACACTTTTTATGGGACTGTGTAATGTACAGGGGAGACTACGGATATCGGATTTCTTGGCCATCCCAAGAATTATGAGTCTCCTATATATTTTCCAGAATTCACAAAAATTAGGCGTGACAGTTTTGACAAAAAAAGGGGGGAAACGTTTCTGAAATGTTCCTACATTAAGTTTAAGCTATTTAGGTACAATTTCAATTGTGAGAAACATAAGTTCATAGAACACGTTTATGGAAATTTGCATGTTGAATATTTATTGTCAATATTAGTGTTAAGGATGCTGGCTTATAATTTCTGAAGACACACACTGATAGCAGTGTGCAAAGAATACTGAACAGTTGTTGACAAATATACATTTATACCGCGTTTGTTAGAACCTGTCCCGTTTCAGCGCTAGCGATCGCTCGACAGTTTCGGTGCCAATGAGAAACGAGGAAAAAATCGTCTGCTGGGCAGCGAGGAGCGAATGGAAGCCAGAAGAGAGGCGCTTACGTACACGCTGTTGCCACGTTGCGTATTTTAATTGGCTGCCTGGCTTTGACTTTCCCCAGTACTGAGAAAAGCCAGCGACCAGCTAGCGCGGGAACCGGGACAGGTTGTAACAAACGCGGTATAAATACATTCACTGATGGAACTTAAAATTCTGGGGTACTTGTATTGATTTTGAGATGATACAGCTGTATATTCTGTGCATCTAATTTAATTCTTTACATATTTGAAAATTCTTATATTTAGAACATTTTATTATGGTTTTGAAACTTGCGTAATGTTAAACCATTTTGTGTACTAAGGCTATGTAGCTCTGTTCAGCATTCGAAAAACTAATTAAAACATAAGTTTCTTCTGCAAAATACATTACTATTCATTATTTATTTACGAACAGCACATTTAGTGCTTATATAAGAGGCAACGATTCATCTCGTCTGCGTCATCAGATGCAATGGAGGAGGATGAAGACACCTGTATTGTGGGCTACATAATGTGCTCAATAAGTTCCAAGATGGTTGGTTAATTGTTTGTTGTTGGCAAAATATAATCTCATTCTTGTGAGATCTTCATTTTTTAACATTTTTTACTAGATATTACTGTCTCAGGGTGTCTACCAAATAACAAATCCAAAATTCTTGACCTTTTATTTTAGTTTTTCTTAACCTTTATTCATTCAGACCCTACTTAGGTAAAGTTGGAGATTAGCGATTAAGAAAATAAATGTTTATTTAATTAAAAACATCTACCTAAAGACTAGTTAAGAGGAAATTGAGGATATATTTAACAAGACTAGCTAGGCTCTGGCGTCTGGACTCGCAGCCAGTATAATCTTATGTGGGGCCTGTGTTGTCGTCTCTCTCTATATATATGTGGTTGTCCCTTCATCCATCATCCCGATTAGCCAAAGGGGCAGAAATGTGAAGTAAAATAAATTAATCAATTTTACTTTTTCTTGACAATCTTGACTGGTAGACACACTGTGGCTTTGATATGTGTATTTTTTGTTGTTGGTACTGGTGTGAAATAAGGGTTTCCAAATTCATTACCAATTAACTTATTTTTGATTTTATAATTCTAATTCCTTCTTTGACATTTCTTTGTAATTTATTATTAGCATTTGTAAGCAGTTTCACTCTCACCATAGGTCCGGTGCCGATCTCCGTATCGGATGTGGTTATCACAACGCGCTACGACGGCAGGCGTCCCGGGTTCGAATCCCGGCCTGGACATGGGTGTTCTTTGTGTCTCCCTTCATCAATATCATCATACTGTCATTCATTCTCAACTTCGCGATTAGCCAAAAGTGGTAGAAAAGCGAAATCAATCAAGAAAACAAGAAATTTGTGAAACGTTGCAAGAAATGTGTTTATAAATAAACAGTGGATGATAATATCATCTGATTTTTTTTTTTAATTTTAATTTTATTACTCCATATAAACCATATAGCCTACATTGATATTTGCAGGGTTCAGTACAGTTCAGGCAAAAAATATAATTACACAATTTATATAATTTACAACTTAAATATTCACTAACGCTATAACATTCCTGATTTAATAATAGTTTTTTTCAATTTGTTTTTGAACCTTGTCATATTTTCTGCTTTTATATCATTTGGTAGTTATTGAATATTTTAATTGCCATCTGTTCGGGTCCTTCTTGAACTTCTAATTTCTCAATCAAACATAAGTGTTGTTAGATGATATGATATTGAAACCCTTTCAGGGAACTGAGAGAGGTTGCGAAACTCCAAGACGGCCGGTAATGAGAGACGAAGACATCCACGAGTGGCACCACCGTTACACTGCACAATCAATACCTTCAACTTATTCGTCTCGGTTGTAAACAAAGGGCACCGGGCCTCCTGCATACCAATCCTCCCAGTCCCTCCTCGAGAACCGCCCAGCGCCGAATTAGAGACGTGAAGGGCTTCCAAATGAGGCCATCACAAGATGTAGTTGATCCAGATTGCCAACTGCATTCGTCTCTGCTGGAGGGAACATGTGAATACGATTGTCCCGACCCTCCGGAGGGGATTCCGATCGCGGAAGAAGCATCGGGAGTCGATTTCCTCGACTGCGGCATTTATCTTCCGGTCGTGAACGATTCGACCAATCAATTCCATCGAAAAGAATCATCAGCGAACCGCATTACATTGCACGAGGTGAAGCAATTTGTCAAACAATTCCAATGTTGTCGGCTTCTATGTATGAGGATAACACTTCTGAACTTCGTGGATGTTCTGAATGGCTGGTCTGTTGTGGATTCCACTGGAAGTCCCAGTATAAGTAAGTAGGGAAACATTTCCAGAACTCATTCCTGTTTACATGGTAACCCAGCCACGGAAGTAAAACATGGTGCAATCGTGTTTAAAATTACACACATTTCGTGAGACACTACACGAACTACAGAAACTTATCCGGTCGAAACGTTTTTAAAATTACTGTTCAATTTATCATAGAAAACTTCAAACATCTTTCAATTTATGAATATGAAATATAAGTCAATATTGCACTTATATTGACATTTGGCTTCAACACAAAATCGATTTTATTAATAAAATTGAACAGGTGATCTTTATCACGTACTTCAATGGTAGGGGCTGCCCTCCGTGGTGGAATGGTGCGCTGCGACGACAGGAGTCCGGGTTCGAATCCCGACCTGGGCATTTGTGTTCTTTGCGAGGGTCGCTTCGTCAATTTCATCATATCATCACTACTCATTCTCTTCTTCGCGAGCCGGCCGGCGTGGCGGAGTGGTTAGCACATCGCGCTGCGACGTCAGGGGTCCCAGGTTCGAAGCCTGGACGTTTGTGGTGTCTATTCATCAATGTCATCATATTATTACTCATCACCATCTTCGCAAATTAGCCAAAAGTGGAACAAAAGGCGAAGTAAAATAAAGCAAATCAAATCAAATCATCTTCGCGATTAGCCAAAGTGGCAAAAAAGGCGATAGCGATAATAGATATTATTCATACGAGCAGATGCCTCAAACAGTCTTCATCAAATATACTAACATGAAAGCTAAGTATGACGTTGGGATGATCATAGATTAGTCTGAGACTTGCTCTATTTTCTTCCTTCTTCATTTCTCATATTGCTTTCCTATATTAATGTTCTGAGTGTGGTATTTAAAAGCTAGAAATAACAAAATGTTAAAGATTTATCAGTAAATCAGGTTTCAAGCCGAACGGTTGATTTGACGATATTATTCATACGAAGGCTTTTTGAATCTCCAAAAAGTTATACGTTCATTAATTTGGAAATTGTGTCACTCAAGTCTAAAGTTCTGTAGTGTGTACAAGGCTAAGAATATGTGGATTGGCAATTCATCATTTTAATGGTGAGTACCTTTGTACTTTGAAAACGCGAATTTCTGTAAAATTAAAATCGGAAATTGAGAAAGATTGTTACAAAAAAGAAGGGAAATTCGGAACCCCAAACATACACAATCACTGGAATTGATACGTTAATTTCAACAAGAGCTTTTGCTAGTGACGTACGCACTCCTTCTCACACGAGGGATTCTTCTACACGCAGAAAACTAAATGCATGAATTGAAACAAAAAATGCAAAAAGTCTTAGCTCGGACACAATTTTCAAGCGCATGATCGAGAAACATACAAGCAACTCATCAATTGACGCCTCGATACAGGAAGAAATAATCACTTGAATACGATGCACCTGGCGTTGCCTTCACAACCGGTATTCAAAACTGTAAACCTCATTCTTGGCAATGGTTAAAAACATATTTTAGTGCATCAATCTATGCGTTCTGATGCATCAAACAGATGTGCTGCATTTAGTTTTCTGTGTGTATCCCACAAAGAGCTTCAGCCGTCTCACTCAGGTTGACCCTCATACACTACATGTATTGATTGAAGGGCTCTGGCGTAAAAAATGCTAAGTGACATTTGCGTAATTTTTGAGTTACAAAGTAAAATGTGCCATCCTTCAATTTCCGAGTGAAATTGCCATGTCATACAATTTGCATTGGACTCGGCAAAGCCATCTGAAATTGGTAAACACAACACGAAAACAATTTATCTACAGTGTAGCTTCTAATAACATTTTTTCTTAATGAACTCAGAGATGATCAAAATGTCACTTACCATGATTTACACAAGAGCCCTTCGATTAATTCATTGGTTTGGTTTGTTTTACTTCGCTGTTCTGCCACTTTTGGCTAGTCGTGACGGTAAAGATCAACGATCATATGATGAAATTTATAAATGGACACTCACAAAGAACACCAATGTCCAGGCCGGGATTCAAACCCGGAACTCCTGACGTTGTAGCGCGATGTACTTTCGAGAATTGCCTTTATTCGGTGTTCCGGCTTTGTCAAATACATATTACTTTACATTTACACTTTCTGAAAATATATTATAACTGTTACAGTAGAAAAAATATAGAAAAATGAAACATATTTACGTACTTATAATGTAAACAATTAATATAGTGAAGATACAGTATTTAAACCAAAACTAAGACCAACACCTCATTCCTGTTCATTACAGAAAAACTAAACCCAGGCACTTTCGTTTGGTCAGTCGATGTTTCTTTAAGTTTAATTTGTGGGTTGCAGTGAAGCTCCGAACTGACCACTCCGCCACGAAAGTAGGCACTACGTGTATATAACTGCACTGAAAGCAAGGCAAAATAAAGGGACTAACCTTTGATAATTGGACTGGGGCGCGTAGTTGGCGGGCGAGATGATCATCTTGTTCTGCTGCTGCCTCTGGAACATCTGCTTCCCGTAGACGCCGTAACCGCTGAAGCCGTAGATCTCGTCCTCCTCCTTGTCGCTGAGGCAGCTGGATGGCTGCAAAGAACGCAACGCTAGCCACATCACACTCAAAACGCTGTGCTGTGCGAGCGAACAGAGACCGGCGTCAACACCAACACTGACAATGCACACGTAAACAGTCAACAATGGGTCATGCATACGGCAAACACTGTGTCCCTAAAATCACCATCTGCAATGGGAACGTTGGTATTTAATTCTTTGTTTCTTGTAGAGTTTGTGTGCAATACCAAACATTATGTGCCAAAAACCGAGTATCGAACACAGAGTGGCGAACCTCAGTCACCCGAACTAAACCCTTGGACTTCCTCGCATTAGGATTAGCCACCAAGTTTTACGAACGAAGGTAGGTAAAGTTGCCCGTGCACTTGCCCGTGCACTTTGCACCATGCCATGAGGTGTATATATAGGGGAATGTGGGGTTAAGGCCCCGGACATTCTATCGATCTTGGTCATAGTGGAGGTGATGTGCTCAGCACCACGTTCCGGCCGCCTTCACCCCCTCCCCCCCAAGGTTGCCCCCAGGTACTCATTTAGAGTCGTTTTCACGTTCAGAAGACAGAACGGCGCTTATGGGGAAACCGTACAGTGTTGCCAATACAGCGCTAACTCATGTCGCCGGGAAATGATGAGCTTCCTTCACAACGTAGGTGTTACATATTTTATATAAAATTATAATTATATGTAATTATTAATATTAATATTATACTGTGAACATTACAGTTCATTAGCATGTCATTTTCCCATTAGATTTAATTTAATACACAGGCACATTTAATATTCATTCGCCTTTCTCTGTAATTATTTCATAGAATAACATTGAGATATGGTAATGTGTTACATATATATACATAAATTCATTATTGTCTATGAATTTATGTGTACGTTAGAAACTGAAAGGTGATCTTCATTTCAGTATTAATGTCGACAGTAATGTAAACAAAAACAACGTGTATTTGCGACAGCACTAATGTTGCTCACAACAGCAGCATTGGAAATAATTGTCAATTATTAAATTAAAGTAATTTGCAATTCTATTATAACAAACTGAATGAAGTTAATATTTTTACTGAATGGAAATAAAATAACAACTCGAAAACGTGGTGGTGATTAGCCGGAATGCTGCGGTGAGTCGGCTCAAGATGGTCAGATAACATTCCCTTACTTCGCGCGCGGTTCGGGTTAAAAAGAAACTCCAAATGCATGGAAGTAATATTTCTGGGAACCTTTGAGTGGTTATAAAAAATAATTTCATTATTTTCTTCACAACTTTGTCGCTGGAAGTTTTTACTTGGAATTAAAGAACAAAAAATTGCCAGCGACGACATTTTCTACTGCACGAATATAAAAAATCTCCACATACTTTATTTGAATATTTTTTAATGAAAATATGCTTTAAAATATTGATAAATTCTGAGTACCACCGTCACCTATGACAATTAAAAAACAGTGTCGATTTTTTTAATAATGAATGCTTCAATTTTACGGCATGTTTCAACGTTAGGAATGAAAACAATGTAAAAATTTTGTTTTCACAGAAAATTTGCGTTTTTAATTTATCTAAAAATATGTAAACAAGTTACCACTTTTTTGTGCTCACCATCGTATTCTCTACAAAATTTCCTGCAAAACTGCAGGTACCGATTTTAGGTAAGCTAAATTTGTAAATCGAGAAATTTCACAACAGCGCGCTCGTGTTTCCCATAAGAAAAGCATTGTCCATAAGAAGCCATTGTGTCTTCTGAACGTGAAAACGACTTTAGTTGAGGCTGGGTAAGCCCCAGAGCAGCTTTATGCGGGGTCAAGGTCGAAAAAATCCGATCTTAGATTACCCACGTCGGGTCTCTCTCGCGGCAACCAGACGCCCTACAGACTAGACCATCGCGGTTCCCACGAAGGTAGGGCAGGACACATTCTTGTTCTCGGCCATAGTGGGGATGATGTGATCAGCATCACGCTCCTTTATCTCCCCCTCAGATTCCATTAACGAGAGGCTAGGTGAGATCCAGATCCGTTTTCCGCGGGGACATTATTGTAACAATTCCCACCTGAGATTACCCAAACCGGGAATCGAACCCGGGTCTCCCGTAGCGTAACGTAAGAGGTAAGACCTCGTCGCTCTATGTTTTGAAACACTGAACGATCGAATGAGTTTTGACATGAGTGGAGGTCATGTGTATTGCAGTACAATACTTCTGTATTAAATCATGGACACATAAGTATGGGTGTATGTGTTGAATTACATTGTTCTTTTATTTGACATTTCCAGTCTATCTTCATTAGTACAGATGGTGAGTTTAGGGACACGCTGTGTAATACCTAGGGCTGAGAACTTAACATTAAATTAAACTTATTTAAAGAAAAAAAAACTATTTTTTAAAAAATATATAAAATTATTTTAATATTTAATACACATTTTAATTTTTTCGTAAATACCAAAAGATTTGTCCAACTTCTAAAAGTACTTTAATAAAATGACACAACTGAATAAAAGCAAGATATGGCTGTGGAGGAGTGAACACAGTTAAAAAAAACCTCCACAAAATTATAAAAGTGCAACAACTCTAGAAATGATAAATAATTCAACAAAGTAAAATTAAATGGAAAATAAAAGAAAGTTTTCTAGTCCTGACTAGTACAGTATTCAAGGACCTTATTTTCATCATCTTCCAAGCCATGGTGTATTATAAGTACATCATGTCCAGTGTTCTTATATACCTACCATAACAAGTAAAGAAAAAGTCGATGGCCAGAGGGGTTCTCCGCTTATGACATCAAATGGTAACGATTAAGACATGTAACCTGAAACTCAGAACTCAAGCAAATATTGCGCTGCATTTCAAAATATGTAGTCTAAGAAAACTAATATATGTACATGAAATTTGTGTATATCGTTCCTAACATCGTAATTTGTCATTTTTGCTTGAAAAAAAACAAATATGTAATTACATGAAAATTCTGGCCCTATTTATCAGTAATTTTCAGTATTAGAAAATCCAGTGTATGGGCGCCGAAAGAGCCGCACACGTTCTCGACCCAGGTCGTAGTGAAGGTAGCATCAGCTTTATTTATGGGAAAATTCCCACCTGAGATCACCCACCCTAGGATTCGAACCGGGTTTCCCGCATGGCACCCAGACGGCACACCCACTGGGCTCTTGTAGTTCTCTGCCCTAGAACAGATTAGAAACATCGAGGGAAAATATTTGCAACCAGAAGAATGGATACTATCCTGGTCAAAAATTCCCAAAATGTAAGAATTTAGTAAGTCACCTTCCGGGTGTCAATGGACCTCAAAACACCCCACACAAAGTTTGGGATCCGAGCGACATTTTCCGGCCACTTTTCTTTTTACCATGCCAAACCTGATATATGACCCTCAAAGGGTCTGTTCACTTTAATGTTTTCTTTAAAACTTGAGCTCAGAAGTATGCAGAAGGTTATGGAAGAGTCAGAGTCACAGAATACATATTCATTGTAGAAACATTACATTGCAAAGTTATATATAACATTACAAGATTATGTTTAAAAAAGAGTACAAGTCACAATTGTTAGGCAAGTACTTAACATCACACTCACACAGTATTCTATGTACAGGGTGAGTCAAAAGTCCTTTAACGCCCCATATAAAATGTAAAGCAGTTATGTTGGGTACAATTGGCCATGATAAAAACAGGTTAGGCCCGGGGGAACCATAGTCGTGTGTGTGTTAATTTGATACTGCACACCTTTGAGCTCAAGTTTAAAATAACATTAAAGTGATCAGATCCTTTGATGGTCATAGAGCAGGTTCTCCTTATGGTAAAAATAAAAACGCTTGGGACACGGCGGGAAAATGTTGTTCGGATCCCAAACTTTGTGTGAGGTGTTTCTTGGTCAATTGAAACCGGACTGGGGGTGACTTGCTTTCCCATAAAAAAAAGGGGGGAGTTTGCAAATTTTGGACTATGCTAAGGGGATACACACAAGGAGCATACTGGATATGGGACATTATAAACGGGTCACACACTTGCAATAAAAGAAACATATATGTTCGTGCATTCAATCTACGTACAAAAAATGGTAACTGTGGGGAGTAGGATGACTTACCGAGTACTTTCCGGGGACGTATATGGGCTGCGAGAGGGAGGTGGTGAGGGTGGCCGCAGGGCAGTAGGTGGGCGTTTCGGGGGTGGTGGCGAGGATCCTGATCCTGGGGGACAGCTCCTCCCACTCCCTCCGCCGCAATTCCTCCAGGTGCTCCAGGACGTCCTGGTAGTGGGTGTTAAACTCGTCTGCGTATCGGGACGCCAGGCCTTCCAGGTAGCCTCTGTCGCCAACCTACGAAAAGGGAAAAGGGACTGTTACAACATACCCTTATTAATCGTAACATTAACGCTCGACTGGACCTTTGGCCAAAACCAGCGAAGCCGTTTTCAAAATTCCCTCTCCTTTGGAAAAACCGATGGGATATTTAAAAAATCTGGAAAATTACATGTGCTCACTGTTCCATCAAGAGCATTCATGTGAATCTGTCCTCTTGTAGAGATATTTGCAATAGTTTACTACACTGTATCCCCGGAATCTCTGGAGCAAGACCGCACATCAGGTAGAGGAGAGATAACGAGTGGGCGGAGCGAAGCAGTACACGCTGCTGCTGCAGTCGTTTTCCCCTCCCCCAAGCAGAGACTTGCTTTCGTTCGCTTGGCCCAGAGATTCCCTGGGACAGAGTATAAGCTTACGTAGCCACGAAACTATTGCGAATATCTAGACAACAATTAAAGTAAACCATACGAAAATTCATGTGAATGCTCGAGAAGAAATTCTAAGCAGATGTGATTTTTCAGATTTTGGAATGTCAAGGCAATTTTCCGAAAGGAGAGGGAATTTCGAAAACAGTTGCGCAGACGTCGGCAAAATGCCCAGCTCAGCCTAAATAATAGGCAGGAGAGAATAAAATATAAGTGGCGATTATAATAGTTGCACATTTCATTGATAGATGGCAGCCTTTTGTTTCCATTTGGAAGAATAAAGTGTAAGGCTAAACGGGCACTTACATTGTCAGTCACATGGCAGGAAGTCGTATCCTTTACAGTGACTTACGGCAATCCTAACAGTGTGAGCACATTCTACGACAGAAGTTGCTTTTTGTGCATGTAATCTACATACGTATTATGAACACTACACTGTGCAGTATGAATAATTAAATTAAAACTTTTTGAATAATTAAATTAAAACTTTTTCAGTGGTTATAACAGAACCTCTATGGGTTCACCCATATATATTGGATATCTTGTTACTTTTTCGACAGAAGCTGTTTATAGTAATTACACAGAGCATGCCAACATTTTTTTCTGAAACACGTCGGCCGATCTTACTTAAATCTAAAACAGGCTTCTTGAAGGCATCTTATCGGTGTGGTCATTTCAACTGAGCAGCTGTAGTAATAGGGTTCGGCAACATTAACTTCCTGCCCATCCTCAATCACTCATTAGATTTCAAAGATATAATTGAGGACCAAAAGTGGTAAACGTTGTAAGTGCCAAAAGCGAAAGTGTTGAGAAATCGCATCGTTCCGCACATCAGCCCGTAAGAACGTTCACACCAGTGCCTTTTCACACGCCCTTTGAACTACTAAGAGGGCTACCAGCCACTTTTCACTTTTACCACATTACAAAGCATGTAGTGTTGCTCACGGGACGGGACAAGCGTTTTGAAATTCGAGACGGGACGAGACGGAATGCCTTTCTCGTCTCGTTTTCGAGACGAGACACGAGACGGGACAGGACGGCTTTTGAAAAGTCTCGTCTCGTCTCGAATGTCTCGAAAAAATAAAAGCAAAATTTTTAATCAGTTTCAAATACTTGTTTGCTTGGAGTAAAGTATTTCAATTAGAAACGTTGATAAGCGTGTATTAAGTCAAAATAAGAAGACTATTCTAGAGAGAGGCATGAATGAATACCTAAACTTATTTCCTATACTCTTTCGAAACACAGGGTTACTCCCCATTTTTTTTTAAAAAAAAAATATTCCAGGTTAATAACTTTATGTTACGATAGTACTCCAGATACTAATACAATTCTAAATACCATCAAGTAAAAGGGCAGGTAGAGAAGGTGGGAGGAGGGGCCAAAAGATCGTGGAATGTCTGCGTCCGAGGTTTATCTTGTAAAAATAGTCTCAGCTCTATAGGTTGGAAAGATAAACGGACCGACGGATAGGGTTTCTTATTATTATTATTTAATTTTTACATCAGAAGTGATTGTTATTAGGAAGTAGGAAAACCATTGTAGGAAACATGGCAGTACAAATTGATAAGGAGTTGTTGGGAAAGTTATTAAGGAGTCCAAGATATAAGCAAGACTAAGAGAAGGAGATAATTAGGGACAAATAATCTTGCATTATCCCACTCCGAACAGCTGAGAGCTAAAGAGGAGGAGAAAATACGGGAAATATGGAAAGAAGTAATTTGGTGATTTTAGTATTTACAGGGAAACACGACAAGATTTTACCACATGATTATTTGCACGGGTTGCGAAATTATTAGAATGTTATGGAAATTTCGGATACGTCTTTGTTGAGAAAATTCTTATTGTTTCCCTCAGGCATTCTGCAGGTGGTTGGATTAGATTTTTTTACGTCCGTTTGAAGATTATTTCCAATGCTTTTTTTTATTTCTGTATTTCTTATTTAAGGAGAATACTATTCCTTGGATTGTAATAACGAAATACTGAGGCTGATATAGAATAGATTTCAAATGAAGGAAGTGCACTAAGTTCTGTATAATCGTCCTAGAATGAAACTTTGTTCTATGAAGGGACTCGCCGATGGTACAGTGGTAGCATCGTCGCCTTGTAATCAAGGGGTCCCGGGTTCGATACCCGGTGAAGGCACATTGTGATTTGAACCCCACTTTAAACTGTGGGTCCAGTTCCGATTAGCCTTTCTTTAAATCAGATGAAGGAATGTTGTAGCTGTTCTTTTTATTCTGTAAATTTAGCCTTCAAGTTTATGAGCAAAATACATGTAGTATCTACTGTCTACATTTTCACTCGATATTAAACACATTTCACAAAGTAGTTTTATCGAACTTCAGAGGGAAGCTGACAGCAATGTCAGGGTGGCGGGAGCTTGTTTATGACCAGGGTGTATTCCGAGACTATTTTTCGCCGTTCCCCACTGACAAAGGTTTCGCTTTGAACAATGGACACCGTTGCTTCAGGGGGCAAACACCAAACATAGGGCGAGGTTAACCTGCAGTAGCGGGTACGTGCCATAAATCCAGGTCTAAAGTAGGAATGAAAGTTGATGCAAGGGAGGGGCAATAAAAATTCTGTAATTTGGTTTGCTTGCTGAAAGGAAGTTTTGCAAGAAAAGCTGAAAAGGAAAACAGCAGACTTTGAATGAAAGAGGGACAGTGAACACAAGTTATTTATATTATTCGCCGACACACAAGCTTCCATTTCGAAGGTGAGGCTATCAGCAGCGAAGTTATTAGAGGGTTGGAAGCAGTGACGACGCCAGAGGGGCAGGGGGACGCCCCATGTCACACTTCGCCCCCCCCACCCGGGCCCCCGAACTGAAGTTAATTAAATATCGAATAATAAGAGAGTTCATTTTTAAGAGTATGACGATTTTCACCTTTTCAAAGTGGTGTATTCTGCATGATATCACTTTCCTGCTTATAATACCAACTTGATTAATATTAATACCAAATTAATAATATTAATTTGGTTCGTCCAAGATTCGAGCGCCGACCTGGGCATAGGTGATTTCTCATTCATTTATGTCCTGTAATAGCCGAGATTAACCTAAGTTTTAACCAGTCTTAAGAACTGGGAAAAAGTGTTGAATATGGATGATTTTAAAACATCACGAATATTTTCAGGACCACAAGACATCATCTGTAGTACGGGCAAATTATTCTAATCGTGGTCGTTAGTGACAACGCTAATTATTAAAATACATTCAAAGTTGATTCAAGATTTGGTTGGTTGGTTGATTTGGCGTTTGAAGTCCACTTTATGCACAGTAAGGCTAATCGGGACTGGACTTATAGTTTAAAGTGCCTCCACTGGGTATCGAACCCTGGACCAAAGGTGATCGGAGAAAAACCGACACTACATGTCAGTTGGATTCATCGCGGTTTCTTACTATTCAGGGACTTGAATTTCGAGATGATGAGTCTGAGGAAACCTTAACAAAGGGGATTTCTTCGATACTCTTGAAGTTAATGAGGGGATATTATTTGGAAATGTATTGAACGTGAACCTTAAAATGCAAATTACACTTAAAGTTTGATTCAAAACATATCGCGGCCAGGTAAAAAAAAACGCTTATTAGGATTTGCCACCTTCAATCATTAGATGCAGGTTCGTACATATCAAAATCGAAGAACTTCTTCCCACGAACTCCATAGGTGCCTGTAATTGGGTAGCACAGACATACGTTGGAGTGATAGAGTAAGAGTAAGTAATGCCAGGGTCAGAATATTTCTTGAATTATGAGATAACTGTAACCTTTGTCTGATTTTTTTATCCTGTGATAACATTTCTCTGAAAGGTGAAACACAAATTTTGCCCAAAACTCTTCAGCATTACGAAGATGGTTGTCCTTAAAATCTTTGAAAAGGCTTGCTCGAAACAGGATGCTGGATGCAAACTGCCTCATTTGGCTGTTCTTGCCATTGAGAAGAAATGTCAAGTCCTGGACGTACCAAAGGTGGGCAATGTGTTCTCCAAAGCACATTGAGCAGAATTCTCCTACAGGAGAAGTGCCTCACATTGTTTCTAATACTTGAAGATTAATTTCTTCCAACGTCACGTTTATTTTGCAAGAAAATTAAACTCTTCAAAGCATTTTTTCGTCATTTATATTATTATCTTATAACTTAAATATTTATATCAGTAGTTTCAGCTCAAGAAAGACGATGAATTATAAAATTATGAATGTCTTCCAATACTGAAATAGGCCACTAGAGACAACGCAACTTACCAATAAAAAAGAATTAATGTCTTTATTAGAACGAATCATGTGGAGATAAACTCTTAATCAAGAAGTAAATTTAGGCATTAAATGTCCACTCTAAATAAAAGACACACACAAAACACCATACATGAATATAATAATAATTATAATAATAATAATAATAATTATTATTATTATTATTATTATAATTATTATTATATAAGTATATATGTGTAGTGTTTTCGGGCGTTTTAATGTGACTGCCCCCTTACAATATTTTGTTGCCAGGCTCCCCCCCAGTCAAATTTCCCTGGCGCCGTCACTGGTTGGAAGTAAATTTATTAGGACGAGGAAAGTAACATGAGCAGTTGACAGTGTTGCACCAAAGGACGTGATATGTGCTACTGTTTGTATAAATGATAGGAAATTTAAGCAAAAATTTATAATTGTTGAGACTTGAGAGCTTGAGAGTTGGTTCCTTCATTTGATCGTAGAAAGAGGTTTTCTGAGACAGAGTGGGATTATTTTACACATACATGGGAAAGGGTGGTTGTTTAAAGATAGAGACGTATTTTGCACATTGTTTAAAAGTTCAGATAAAACGAGAATTTAGCTTTACTGTTATGAAAAGAAATAACGCAGTACGCGGAAATAATAACTTCACATTTTTCGCACCTGGTGGGATGCAACACAACAATATTGCAGGAAGTCTATGAACGAGGATGAAGAAGGATATGTGAAATTTGACTTACCTGCGGGTGAATTAGTTTATTCTAATATTCTTAAGGTGTTTTTTTTTAGTCCACTTGATTCGCAAATAGGCTAAATCGCGAACCGACCTACAGTTTAAAGTGCGATCCGATCCACTTTGTGCCTCCATTGAGTATCGACGCGAGGACCCTTGATTACAAGACCTCGACGTTATTACTATGCCATCGGGGAGGCACCCAATTTACACAAATATGTTGATTCCAATAACACGTTATATGCATAATCTGATAATAATGCACTTTGGGTGCATCTAAACATATTTTTTTTCAACTATAGCATGTCTAAAAGAATCATTGAAGTTGGGATTTTTATAACTTCAGGAGGCACGGCTCTGTAAACATGCGATATAAACTTAATGCAGGTTTGCCTTCCATAAGTGGTGATTTTGTCACGTTTCTTCGCTTCGTAAAACATACACTTTTGCAGGAAAGGCTTCTTGCATCCTCCTGGGGCCTTGCTCTAGCTAAACAAAAAAATAT
This sequence comes from Lepisma saccharinum, assembly GCF_977018435.1. Lineage (NCBI taxonomy): Eukaryota > Metazoa > Arthropoda > Insecta > Zygentoma > Lepismatidae > Lepisma > Lepisma saccharinum. Next base: position 69,952,807 of record NC_139234.1, on the reverse strand, counting down.
ATTTGTTTAGCATAATCGAGGGTTACATATTTCTGCCGAACTTACTAGAAAACAAGGATTCTATTGGGATCATACTGCTTTGAATGACAGTATCAATGAAGTTTTATGTACGCTACTACTTATAATAATGAGCATAAAATATTAATCAGGAACTTTATTTTTCGTCAACTGGATGTAACATCTTTTTTTGTTATTCAGCAAATATTCAATTCATCACCTTTTTTGACATTAATTTTCTTGCCAGGACAGCTGTTTTTATGCAGATTTTGACGATCTTAACTACACGTAAGCTAGATATTAGCTAATATTTGTGCTGTTATATTACTATTCTTCTACCATCTTTGTAACATGTCATGCAATAACAATAATAGAATTGATGAATTTACATATTCAAGTGAATAGACCTATGAATTATATTAATGCATTAATTTAAACATTTGCTTAATTGTTGTCGTTAATGTTATTATTATCATTTTTTCTGAAACACTTGGCTCAGACACCCTCCCCCGACATATATTTCTAGATGCGTGCCTGCCGAAGGATAAATTAGATCAAGCGGTGGTGGTACCGGACTTAGAGGCTAAAGGGAAAACAAAGAAGTATGTGCTTCATAAGCTGAGCATAAGAAACAGCACAATATCACAAAAAACACTTTTTGAAACTTATGTCATAGAATATGTTTAACAATATTAAGAACAATAAATGCTTTATATTTGTAATATACTAAATATTGAAATTTTAAATAGTCTTTTGTGTTCGTACTACACATTTAAAAACTTTTTTGTTGCTCCCCAGCGCCAAGCTTAGAATTTAAAGAAAAAATGTACATTTTCATAGTGCACGGAAGTTCGACATTCAGAAAGAAAGAAGGTCTATTGGAAAACATTTCAAGACTTCCAAAAGGTATAGCAGTAATGAAAAAGAGCACTCACTTATACCGTGTTTGTTACAACCTGTCCGGCTTCCCGCAGTAGCTGATCGCTGGCTTTTCTAGCATAAACCAAGCGGTGTTGCTACTGAAGACCGCCTGAACTCCGTGCTGGGGAAAGCCAAAGCCAGGCAGCAAATTAAAATACGCAACGTGACAACAGCGTCTACGTAAGCTCCTCTCTTCTGGCTTCCATTCGCTCCTCGCTGCCCAGCAGACGACTTTTTTCTCGTTTCTCATTGGCACCAAAACTGTCGAGCGATCGCTAGCGCGGAAAACGGGACAGGTTCTAACAAACTCGGTATAAATGTACGATGGATAGACAGTTGTATGAAGCGAGAAAAACCACAAGGTAGATTTCATAAGATACCTAGCAATCAGTAACCAACAAACTGCATTTTTAATATTAATGTCCTCATGATTAACGAACCTTATTTATTCTCAACACGCAATGGGTAAAATATTTGGAGCTTTATCCCATTTTCCGGAAAAATATTTCGTGTTTCTGCTACTTTTGACTTTCGTTGGCATGATATCCCGGATCACTTTTACGAGACGAGACGGGACAAAACGAGACGGGACGAGACGAGACGAGACGGAACCCTTCGAGACGGGACACGAGACGGGACAAACGAATATTTTCGAGACGAGACACGAGACGAGACAGCATTTTCACGAGACGGGACGGGACAGACCAAAGTCTCGTCTCGTCTCGTGGGCAACACTAAAAGCATGGCACATTTCACAGTTTAACGTGGAAAACGGTGTTTGAATTCTTGTGGCACTTACAGCGTTTACCAATTTTAGTCTTCAATTTCCGAATTGTGATGGCCTACATGCTGTAAGAGTTTCGCTTCTCAGGCTTCAAAAATATACAAAAGCTTGAAAATGTCAAAATGGGTAAGGGGTGTAAATCGTTTTCTACATGATTCTTTACGATAGTTGAAACATGGGGTTGAGTCATACCGTTCACCTCCGATCGAGGGGGGAGGACTCTACAGTCGCATTTTCACAGTGTCTTCTCTATATGACTCCCCCTTTACTTGAATTTCACGCTCAGCGACAACCTCAAGTTCCGCTTCAATCATCTATACCCCTCCCCCCCAGATATTTGACAACAGTACCAGCACAGATAAACGTATTAAAGGTTACGTTTGATTAGGGGTACCGCACGATGACTCCCCAAAACAAGGGACTGTCTCGTCCCTCCCCCCGAGCGAGGAAAAGAGGTCGATGGTCATCACACGGTATGAAGCTCCACAATAGTTAGTTTGAAATCTAGATTTAGTTACTAACAAGTTCTTTCTCTCAGGAAACTTTGACATGTCTTCTTTATTAAGAGGATCTTAAACAGAAAATAGACCCCACATTTAAGTTACAAACCAGACGATATCTCACTGTGCTGATGTTGATGGAAACACAGGTAAGAGAGGAGAGAAAGATTTGAATTGAATTGTTGTTTTAAGTCCACTTTATGCACAGTAAGGCTAATCGAGACTGGACCTACAGTTTAAAGTGGGATCCGAACCACTGTACCATGTGCTTCAAACCGGGTATCGAACCCGGGACCCCTTCATTACAACGCTACCAATGCGCCATCGGGAAGGAACAGGAGAGAAAGAGAAGGCTAAATAAAGCAGAGATCAGAGATAGATAGAGGGAGGGGGCTACATAGAAGGGCAGACAGAGAGATGAGAACAGGAAAGAAAAAGAGAACAAACAGAGAAAGAAAGAGAGAGAAGGAAAGACAGAGGCAGAAATAGAGAAGGGAGAAAAAGAAGAGATAAAAGAAAGAGCTGGAGAGAAAGAAAACGAAAGAGAGTGAGTGAGAGAATAGCGGAGACTTTTTCTGGGCAAAGTCATAACTACACCCCAGGATGAAAGTGCACCAGGTAACGAAGCAGAGATTTGCACTCGCAACCAGAGGCCAGCGAACGGACTCCTCGGGACATCCTAGCAGCGTCCATTCCTGAGACAATCGCCATCAGGGGAAAATCGTATATTAAGACAGACATTTCAATTTCGCTGTCGCATTCACCACGGCTGTTAATCCAGAGTGAAGGCCCGCCGGAGCCAAAAAGCCCTCATTAAATATACAATTACAATTCACAATTATCAAGCTTTCGCTCCGACGACAAAGGAACGCGAACAAAACACGAACGAATAATTTAGTGGTGGGATAAAGACGGGGGAGCGTTTACGGAAGGAGATAAGGAAAATCCCCCCGCCCCGTCAATTGGAGACCTAATTTCACATTCATGAGAAATACAACACCGCCGCGCTCCATCACAATGGAGGCCGACTCCACTCATCTCCAGGTTTCTGGTTAAGGTGTTCAGCGACTGTGGCGCCACGACAAGCTTTTACGGCAAATATACAAACCTGCTGGTTTCGCTCATTATAACTTTGATAATGACTTTTCACAACGAGGTAAGCTATATTCAACATATTCTGAAACTGTGGGAGAAACACTGACGAAAACTAAAAAACTGTCAAATAGGAAGACATGTAATAAGTTAGGAAAAGCAGGAATTAAAATGTGGAAAATGAAATAAAATATGCATTAAAATAAGAAAATATGCATTAAAATAAGAAAATATGCATTAAAATAAGAAAATATGGAACCAAAATAGGAAAACAGACAATAACATCAGAGAACTGAAGTTGGAATACAAAAATGAAATGAAATTAAAACAGGATGTAAATAAGAAAACTGAAATAAAATAGCAGAACAAATATCAGAATACTGAAAATGGAAATTAAAATAAGGAAACAGAAAATATATGGGAAAACAAATCAAAATATGAAAAACAGTAAAGTAGAACAAATGGACGATAAAAATAGAGAAAGCATTAAAATAGGACGATGAGTTGTTGAGTTTCAAGTTCACTTTGTGCACAGATAGACTAAATCGGGACTTGGCCTGTTTAAAGTGGGATCCGAACCACTATATGCCTCCAGGGGGTATCAAGTCCGGGACCCCTCGATTACGAGGCGACGACGTTACCACTGCGGCATAGGGAAGGCTATATCATTAAAATCAGAAAAAGAAATACTGAAATAGAAAAAAAAGCACTAAAACAGGGAAAATCGGTAATGAAATCAGAGAAACAAGAAATAAAAATTGGAAAAAATTGTCACTAAACCCAGGGAAACGGGACATAAAAGAAGGGGGGGGGCATTTTAGTGCCTGTCTTCACTCCGAAATTGATAATAAAATACAGGAAATGATCATTTTAAATGCACGAATAGAGATATATATTGCCACTTAGAAAAGTATTAAGGGAGTACTTAGAGGAGTAAAATGCACACACAGAACGAAGCACAAATTCTAATTTTGCGTGAACTTTATGGAATTAGCATCCACAGAACAATCCACAGAGCAGAGTCAGGTATGCAAAGAGAACCCAAAGGCGCGAGAAGGAAAAAAGGTGGAGAAATGAGGGTGGAAAGTTGACGGTGCGGCCGCAATCTACTTTGGACGGAACGCCCGGCCCTTCTTATTCAATTAGGGAAGTTGATTCCATCCTCGATGCCTGAAGTTAACCGCAGCCTCCAATATTCTTCCTCTCGCAGCGACTCATAATCTCAAGCTGCCGGAGCCGGCACGTACCTTCCAGATTTGAAAGGAGGCCCAATCTATCGCCCTCTCTCTCTCTCTCTCCGCCAATGAAGGTCTCAATTCTCCGGCGGACATCTTTCCGCTCTCTAGAACGCAATTTTCCAGACTCCCGACCAAACTCCAAGCTTCAAACTAGCTCCCTTTGTTGGGCCTCCGGGAGGGAGACGATGATTCCGCGCCTCCCTCGCAAGATTTAGCAAGTTCGAGCATGGTGATGTTTCCTTACAACGAACGAAGGCGGAAGGAGAAAAGAATAATAAAAGAGGACCGAGAGAGAAGAAAGATGATAGATATCTCGGGGCGATGTTGTCTGAGACCGTGAGAAAGATGGTGGAGGGGGAGCTGATTGCTGCCTGCATGTCTGGGGCTCACTTCTTCGATTTGTTAAATTGAATTACCATTCTGGAGATAATGCCCTGAGGAGAAGAGGAACTGTGCAAACTTCCTTTGGAAAAAAAAAGAAATGGTGACAAAGAATACGCATTATATCATTTCTATTTATGTTTTAGTTACTGTACATGGATGGTGATACTATTCTCCAATTTTATTATTATTATTATTATTATTATTACAAATTAGACACGTTTTAGAATATCGTGCTATTTGATTTAAAATCCATTTATTACAAACCAGAAAAAAAATCTATGAACAGGTTCTTTAAATGGATATTATGGAAAGGAAAACGTTGTGGCATTTCCAGTACCGAGAAGATAACAGAAAACAATCAAACAAAAGAAAACTGCTTGGCGCAACGCTCTTTGCAAACCAAAGCCCTACAGGCGACTTCGCACTGATTGTCGCATGGAGTCAATCTGGTTCCTACACTCTGTCCAGGGAATCTCTAGAGCGAGCGAACGAAAGCAAGTCTCTGTGCGCACGTAGTGACTCGAGAGAGTTCGGCCAATGACCGGGATTGCGTGGAAGAGAAAAAGCGACTGCAGTTAAGAGCAATTGCAGCAGCGTGTGCTGCTTTGCTCTGCCCACTCGCTTTCTCCCCTTGCTCCAGAGATTCCCGGCATAGGGTCTAGTCCCCATTCAGCTGAATCTTCTTTACAAACTCCTCCCAATTTCCATTTCGATACTGAGTCAACAAATATTGGAGCTTCTGTCGGGGTTCGAACCCAAGATCACTCGCGCCAAACGAGGCAGCGATAACAAATCGCTAACCATTTTGAAAAAAATATTCAATCCCCTACGGTTCTGAATTACAAAGATTACTCTACCTCTTCGTACTGAAGAATTACTTTGAATATCTATCCTCGGCCCTGTGGTCTTGAATACTGCTTCATTCAAGCAGTGGGAACCAATCTCCAACCAGAAGTCACCAGCAGCTGCGAACTGGAGATATACCTGGAGGAAAATCAAATGCCGAGATAAGTCTCCTTCTGCCGACGCCAACCCAAAGCGCCTTCTTGTCATGTGGGCGAATGCACAGCATGGAGATAGAACGGAAATGAACTCCCACGGTTTCGAATCAAGCATCTGCAGGTTATCGTTCACTGAAAGTGGGTTATCTCTTTGCCAAAATAAGTTGTTGGCGTTTGAGCTACTGCAAAACGGTTTCAATGGACGATCCTTTACGATAATTTCAGTTACTCAACTCACAATTTGCTCAAGAGCATTTACATAAGGATCGGGAGTTTTGGGACAACGTGATCTTGTCCGATTAAACCAAAATAAACCTGCACGGATCAGATGGTGTGGCCAGAGTGTGGAGGAAGGCAAAAACGCAGGACAATGTTGCCAATACAACGCCTACGGTGAAACATGATGGAGGATCCATTATGACCTGGACCTGTTTGTCGACTAAAGGAGTTGGGAAAATGCAAGTCATTGGTGGATCATGGACAAACATGTCTGTAATAATATCCAGAAAAATAACGTGAAAAAAGTTCACAGCAAATGGGGTTACCACGTGTGTTCACGTTCTAGCAGGATAACGACAGCAAACATACTACTCAACTCAACAGGAACTGGTTGATTTTGAATGTACCAAAGCAGTTCAAAGTTCAGATCTGAATCCGATTGAGCATTTATGGACATTTTTGAAGGAATGTGTACATAAACATGAGTGCAAGTCAAAAGAAGATCTGAAGAGGGCCGTCGCTTTAGAGTGGGAGGGAATCAGCCAGACATCTGCAAGACCTTGGTCGCTTCTATGCACAGTAGATGCCAAGTAGTTATTAAGGCCAAGGGTTATGCATCTGGCTATTAAACCATCACTTTGTAACATTTTTTATGTTTGTGTAAGGGGTCCTTCTGAGATGAGCACCAATATCTAAATGGGCATGTCATTTTTCTTAGGAAGTGGCAACGTGAACTTATGGGCGACACCTTGCTGTGAAATCATTTAGATGAGTAACTTCAAGTTTTTTCTTTCGTCTATTTCTTCTACCATTTTCGTGGTCAAGAAATAGGATTGCAAGTCTGCATTTGTCATACACGCTCTTGTTGTAGATATACATGGTTAGCCTAAAAGAAAAAAAAAGTTTAAACGCTTTATAAATTGAAATTTGTTTGTTACATCAGAAAGCATTTAGTACTGTTGTATAGAGAAAGTCTTCAAGTTTACGACCTCCACATTTCGTTTGTCTTCGTGACGTCATCATCACGTGAGCACCCTTGACGTAAGTCGAGCAGTATGGCCACTAGCCAGGTGGAGAAGCCTTTCTGCGTGACTGAATTTGCAAAAACAAATTGTGTTACCGTCGTACAGCGTCGTTTTACTAGAACACGGTGTGGCAAGCAACCACCCACAAGGCAGTCCATTTTCGATTGGAGAAAGGTCCTGGCAGAGGAGAACTGGACTATCACATTGATATCTGTCGTGTTACAAAAGGGTCACACATAGAACACTTGTAACTTACCAATGTAAACTTCATGACGTACTCTTCAAACCACGTACGTACTTCAGCCTTATTATTAAAACTCTTCTTTCTGTAAAACTTTGAAAGTGTCTATTTCTTTTAGGCTAACCCTGTATATAAAAAGCACGAACAATAAATAATTGGCATATCATAAAATGGTGCTTTGGACACAGACTGCGGGCCGGCATAGGTTCGAGTCCGCCTGGGTTGATTCCCTGGGTTCTCGGGCTGTGTATAGGACCGGTGGCAACCCACCATCGTGAGGAAATTGGTGAGCTACGAGTGAGTAGCGTAACCCAGTCTGCGAAATCTCCTATAACGGCTGAGGGTTCGACGTGCTGACCCCACCTCTCGCCATTACCGATTGAAGATCTCCACACCTCTAGGTAGAATTGTAGGAGGGAGACTGGCAGTCGGGAGAGAGACCAATGCCCTTCAAGGGGCTGTCGAGCCATGGATTATTATTATTATTATATAATATTTATTTATATGCGATAGTGTTGCATGTTTTTTTTTTGTTACATGCCAGATAGTATACAATATTCTGATTTTCTAAGGCACTGCAACTGCTACACCAACGAGGCCGTTTAAAGCTTAACAATGGCTGCACGTTTCAGCTGATCCGAAACTTTCAAGCACGCCCTCCTTATCAACCTTCAGCTCCTTCAAACCAAAAATTCCAACCGCGCTCCTTCTTCAAATCAATACATTTCGACATTCGAAAACCCCGCAATAAATTCGCCTAATCAGGCGTCTTAATTTGATTGGCGCATTTTCCCCGTCACGTGATCACAAACCTGAGCTCCAAGAACAGGGCAACTTTGAACAGAATCGCGGCAAATCCCGAAATGTAGATTTATACGTGTCTGCTCCTTCAACGGAAGAAGGATGACACGGCCGCAGAGGAGAATACCAACTCGACGTCTTTTGTGCGGAAAGATATCGCAGCCTCCGCAGAGAGAGAGATTGACTCCATACGTCACTGTCCGTGGAGCAGCGATATGGGCCCCGCTATCAGCTGCCTCGATGGAAGTCGAATCACGCCAACAGCCGCAAAGGACTCTGGGAACTCTCCTCCCTTAGGTCTTTTATCCGAGCCAATTGGCAGAGGGTCATCGCGCGGCCCTCAAGGAGGAAACATTAGTCAATTTATATATATATATAATCTGAAGAACCGTAATATCCCAAGTGTTCAGACGCCACCTGAGCGCAACGTAGTGCACCATCTTCATTTTTCACTTCCAATTTCGTTCCATGATCGTTTTCGGAGAGAAAACACGAGGACAAAAAAGAGCACTTTCAATTACGTCCAACATTTTGTAATACAGGGTGTTCGGGAAAGAAGTAGTGAAAAAAAGCTCACATCTCGGAAACTACTGTGAAAAAGAAACTCACAAGTTCTCTCGGATAAATTCCTCATTTTAAAGAATCCCCCCTCCAATACAAGTTTCCACTGGGAAAATTATTTTTAAAAAAATCTCTGGCAGGTATTACCATACTACAGTTCTCTGATTTAATTTGATATATGTTTTAGGATTCATAAAGCTGTGACGTCATTTTCTTATTCCTGCAGTTATTACTCGATACCTTCTCCCAATAGCCACAAAATACGAGAAATCTTATTTATTTGATTTATTTCACTTCGCTTTTCTGTTACTTTTTGATAATCGCGAGGATGAGGATGAGTGAGTGTAATGTTTCGTAATGTTCACATTTGCCACACACCTCCAATATATGCACATTTTGACAGTATTGAAAGTGTAAACCATGAGGAAAGTCTGTAACAAGAAAAAATGTCACACTGTTGCAACACCGGGCGTTACTTATTTACGAAACTTAAAATCAAATGAAAACCTTAATTTGTTTTTCCCTTTTTCCTTCTAGGTTTTTTCCCCCATGTAGGGTTGTCCTGGTTTGCCTTTTTTCAAAATAGAATACACGTTGTTCCAGCACAATTTTAAAATGTTGGTAAGTTTTTGGATTTTGCTTGCGATATGTCTTGCTATGCGAAAATCCTTATTGCAATTATACCAAAGATGGGGTACATTAATCTTATTTCTTTATTATTTTTCGTCACTGTTCTGCTCCTTCTGCTTGCGACGATGAAGATGACTGAAGAACAAATGGTATTGATGACGGGACAATCACGACCCACACACAGGCCGGAACTCAAACCCGGAACTAGGGATAGCAACAAAATCCGGATAACGGATATCCGGATTTCAAATTATCCTATATCTTTTTCAGATGCAACGGATAATCTGGATATCAGGATAGAACAGATTTCATGAAGGATTTGTGGAAAATGCGTACAGTGAAATACGAACATGACGAATTAAAACATATGTAGATAGCCCGTAAAACGGATAGACGATAATAGTGTCCGGATAATGCACACATTCGGATATCTGGGCATTTCGGGTAATCCTCATATCCGGAAAGCTCGAATATCCGAATAATACGAATACCTGGATAATTCAGATAATCCTAATATCGGATATCCGGAGAATTCGGACATCAGAATATCCGATATCGGATGTCTGAAAGCCGGATAGAAATTTATCCAATATTTATTCGGATTTGGCCATCCCTACCAGGAACATGGAGTGACGTGGAGGTCGATCCTATCATTAAGTTCCGACATATCTGCAACAGTGTTTCACGAACAGTTATTTGGTAAAATGGGTGCTTGAGCAAGCACGGGTGATTGAACGAAGGAGCAGCTCCGCCCCTGTTTACCCAGTCCTCGGCGTGCAGGAAAGAATCGGGGCCGTGTTTACCTTCGCGAAGTTAGCGGCCCGGGTGATAACCAGCCTCCGCGGCTCGCAAATTGACTTCCCACTCGGTGGAATCAGCTCACGGCAGCCGACCTCGCTTCATTGTCAATTGACGCCTCAATTTCCTCGCTAATTCCTGCCTCCCGGGGCATAAGCAGCTAACGATTGCGGAGTAATGGAGAACTTAAAATAAATTAACGCTGCTCTAAAACGGCCAGGGGAAAAACCGAACGAAAGCCACCCCGCAGCTTTGTTCTTCCTTTGCTTGCGGGGTGAGGTCGCGAAAAGCGACCCGTCAGGATGAAATAGGCGTAGGTTACTTTAATTTCGTTGGTATAAATACATATTTCATCGGTATCACTAAAATCAGTGAGGTATTGCACTAGAAATGGAGCCTACGAATCGAACGGAAATTCTAGGGTGTTCGGGAAAAGCACTTGCATCCAAAAACGAAATTTTGTGGCAGCCTGTTATTTACTTTGATTGTGTTAATAGGAAACATTACAGGCACGAGATACATATTGGATCATCACTGTTAAGAATCTTTACACATGCCCAATATAAAATTATAGATGTAATATTTCATTTTATTGATTAAGTGTGGCTTAAAAGACAGTAACAGAAAATCGCAGTTTGTGACTTAAGTGTTTTATCCCGACACCCTAGAATTATCTTCAACTATAATCTAAGGCCAGTTTCGGGTCTCCATGAGCGTTGCCTTGTAATAAAGGGGCTCTTGGGTTGGACACCCAGTTACACATTGGTTCGGATCCCACTTTAAACTGTAGGTTCAGTCCCTATTAGCCTACCTGTGCATACAGTGAAGTAAAAAAAAATTCTTTCCTTTGCCCGATCATGAAATTGAATACCCGCTACACTATCCGATCCTAGAATCCAAGATCAGTTACCTTGTCGCATTCTGGAATTCACGACCGCTGAAGTAGACGATCCTGGAATCAGAGATGCACGAACCGAACTTCAAACTCTAGACTCGCTATCCTATGTACAGTGTCTCTCAAAAGTTTTAGGACAACGACATTTTAAACTAGGCAACCCAATTTACACAAGGTGTTGGTGGGTTGCGTGTAGAGTTAGGCTCAATTTCAGGGTTGCCACATGCACAATAAATATTTATAAAATACGCGAAAGAAATAAAAACAAGTATTAGTGTATAAAAAGTATTAAAAATATCAATATTATATCGCAAGTGACAAAATTCTTTCTGAAAGAAAAATAATAGGTTTTCTAGCATTTCATCGCTGATGAGTCTACAGAAAGGAGAAGAGGTGAGAGAAAACGAGAGGTGACAAATGACAGGAGAAAGAGAAAGCGAGAGGAGAAGAGGAAAAGTAGAGGAGAGAAGAAAGAGAGGATAGACGAGGAGAGGAGATGTAGTGAGGAGAATGGAAAAAGATTCTAGGAGAGATGAGGAAAATGGAGCAAAGAAGAGAAAAGAGAAGGAAAACGAGATGAGAGAAGAGTGGAGAGTAGAGTAAAGGAGAGAAAAAGAGAAGAACGAAAAGAAGAGGAGAAAAGTGCGTGGAGTCGGAAATCTAAGACAGGAAAGGAAATACGAGGAGTGGAGATGAGTGGGATGGAGATAAGATGCGAGAAAAGTAGGGAAGGCGATATGAGATAAAAGCAGAGCAGAAGGAGAAGGAGAAGACAAGAACAGAAGGGACTGAAGAGAAGAGGTAGTTGCAGAAAATATCGTCTCAGCGTCAAGAATTGATGCATTGGTTAAATTATCGACATGAAACATTCAATAACATTTTGAAATGTATTGGAGAATGTAGTATTAAATCGGTGCGAAATGCCTTTTGACTTAGTTCAGAGCAAGGTAAAATCTTCCATTTAAGATCTTTGATTTTACCTGCGATTATACCACTAAAAACATGAATGTAATTTTAATATTTATAAGAATTATCCAATTTTTGTCCAATTCTCGGTTCGTTGAAATGGAGATTTTGTAATTTAATATTTCCCCTCCCCCCATCGTTAATTCCAAACTGAATCATTCCGTCTCACAAGGGGTGAACAATGAACACAATGGGATAGGTCTAAAACTTACGAAAATTTTCTGCCACCGGAAGGGTTTGAACCTACGACCATCAGATTGACAGTCGTGAACGTTAAACACTACACTACAAGCTTTCGCTCCTGAAAGTAAGTAGAAGGAGCTGACCAATGTGAAATGTAGATGCAACTCTCCTTATACATGTAATGTGCAAACAATACTTGTTTGTAACAAAGAAAACGAAGGTAGTACGACTCGGAGAAAATATTTAATGGAGAATTGCACATGATGAGAACTTTTCATTCGATATTTGCGGAGGTATCCTTGCATTGAACTCGAGTGGGAAAAGGGGTAAAATTAGTATGTCCTGAATTGCCACAAATATAAATAGTTATTTCATTAATATTTGTCAATGTCTTTGAAGCAGTACACAATTATCGTTAAAGTATTATAATTCACGATCTTGGGGGCCTCCCCGATGGCGCAGTGGTAGCGTCGTTGCCTTGTAATCAAGGGGTCCCGGGTTCGATACCCGGTGGAGGCACATAGTGGTTCGGATCCCACTTTAAACTGTAGGTCCAGTCCCGATTAGCCTTACTGTGCATAAAGTGGACTTAAAGAACACCAAATCAAACCAAATTCACGATCTTATACTTAAAAATATCCCTTTGAACGTGTGTCAATTCATTTATTTGTTTATTTTTTTTTTAAATTCCATTTGCAGAACAATGTAGCTACTATACACTGATATTACAATTAATGTTACCATGCTCTTGTTTGTAATAAAAGGAGAATTAAAAAAGAACACCTCCTAAGGAGGATCGAACCTGGGACCACAATCAATGCTTTCAAGAACTCTAACCAATACACTACGCCCTTTGCTTCCTTTGGAGAAACAGTTCTTAATTATTCTGTCGCGTCAATATTGTAAACGTTATCCTGCAAAAAGAAGTTCAATACTCTGATATAGCTCTGTACTTCTACAATTACTCTATACACATGCATTTGAAAATTAACTCTGAATTTATTTCATCGTTGTTAGTATATCTAAGCTTGTGAATATATTTTACTTGTAATTTTATAACGGTTACATGAACATCTAGGAAATAGTTCCTTATAATAATAACCTCAGGTTGACCAAGTTGCCAATACAAACAAATGGAATACAGATTGTCTTCGAGCTTACATTGTTAAAAAGGAGCGGGTACGCGTATTACTATCCCAATATTTATTCAATAAGGTTACTTGGTTGTCAGAAATTATCAATTAAACTATTGCATGTTGAGCTAGTGCCCACCTAGCCGCCTCTGATGAAATCTATCATTCTTCAGATTCTCTTTAAAATTCGACTCTGGTCACTCGTAACTTGCTGGGTGCATCGACAGACAATGTTTTGCGATAAGAAGCGGCCTTGAATATCGTGAGTGGGTCACTTGAACGCGAGCAAGCTACGCTACCAAGGTTGTCTGCCTTTGAAAACCAAGTCATTTTTTTTCCACCGTTTCCGAACGCGATTGCTGTTGTAGAAGTATATATTCTCACAAAAGAGCAAGAAAGAAAATTAGACCAATGTTCTCCCGTCGTTTAAAACCAAATATTATCTATTAAACGAAAAGTTCACGATTGTCAATAAACCTATCTGAGCATAAGGTGGATGTAAATAATAAATTTAATACAAAGATTCTCCAAAATTTCTCTCACACTGTCTACGTCACTAACGTCAGGCCAGTATCCAGGGGGGGCATGGGTGCCATGCCCCCCTCGAACCCTGAAATATTTAAATGTGAACCTTTGCCCACGAGACGAGACTTTGGCCTGTCTCGTCTCGTGGAGCCTCGTGGAAATGCTGTCTCGTCTCGAAAATATTCGTTTGTCTTATGACACATGGTCAATCTCGTCTCGTCTCGAATTTTTAAAAGCCTGTCCCGTCTCGTCCCGTGGGCAACACTAGAACCTATCAATAACTACGAAAATACATAACATCGTCGATTTTAGAAATGTGTAAACATTTCAATGTTGTTCTTACATAAATGAATCTGTTTCTTGCGGAAAAGTCTTCAGGCTGCATATTGGATGGTTTTAGTTTTATAATGCAAGGCTATCAGACGTCCGATTCACCGATTTAGTCAGGACAGTGCGCTACTTTCAATCCCTGACCCGACACTTTCGAACTGCAAAGTGATGCGAGAATGTCTCTTTGTTATTGTTGTTTTCTTAACTCACAATTAGACATGTTCTTTATTGTAATAATAATTCCTAGTACGCAAAATTTAATTTATAAAGATATTATTTTCTAATCATAGAATTATCATGACTTTTGAATCGCGCTCGCACTATTTGAACTATTTTGTAATATCTGTATATCTCTCTCTCTCTTATCTATACACACACACACACACACACACACACACACACACACACACACACACACACACACACACACACACACACACACACACACACACACACACACACACACACACACACACACACACACACACACACATATTATGGTCTGGCCACTCCCTCAAAGAAATCCTGCGTACTAGCCTGGTCTACGTCAATGACAGAAATACAAGCAATACTTTTATTTATATTTAACCCAATGAAAGGAATGTGGAAGAATTTAAAAGAAATAAGAAGGAGCGGAACTACTGTTGCTCTACTATAAAAATTGTTGTCCTTCGAGGAAGAAAAATAAGAAGGATTTACTCCAGCACCTTAACACAGTGTCCCACGAGTCTCTCTTGACTAATACTTTCAAGTGTGAAGAATAAAATTTTCCGCCTGTTTACGTCTAACGTTGCGCAGATTTGGTAGTTCGCAAACGCTGTAATTATTTCGTGTTACCTTACGCAACAGCAAATACATTTCATAAGACTGTTCTGAACACGACACTTGCGTCAGTAAACAAACAAGCATTTCGTCTGTTGCAGTATCACAGGAAAAGAACATCGTCCTGAAATGTTCAAGCCTCTAGATATTTTTCATTAATAATGTCTAATCACAATAATAAATTAGAAGAAATACCTCGCATTTTCACAACTACCAATATTCTCGTTTTTCTTCATCACTTCGAAAATTATTTCTCGAAGATATCTGCTATACTACAAGAAAGCAATCCAAAATTAAAGTAAAAGTTCAACCCAACTTCATTTACAATATTGGAGAGACAGAATACTTAAAAATTGTTGTTTCAATCGAAAGCAAGGGCGTGATGTAGTGGTTAGAGTTCTTGAAAGCATTGATTGTGGTCCCAGGTTCGATCCTCCTTAGGAGGTGTTCTTTTTTTAATTCTCCTTTTATTACAAACAAGAGCATGGTAACATTAATTGTAATAGTGTATAGTAGCTACATTGTTCTGCAAATGGAATTTAAAAAAAATAAACAAATAAATGAATTGACACACGTTCAAAGGGATATTTTTAAGTATAAGATCGTGAATTATAATACTTTAACGATAATTGTGTACTGCTTCAAAGACATTGACAAATATTAATGAAATAACTATTTATATTTGTGGCAATTCAGGACATACTAATTTTACCCCTTTTCCCACTCGAGTTCAATGCAAGGATACCTCCGCAAATATCGAATGAAAAGTTCTCATCATGTGCAATTCTCCATTAAATATTTTCTCCGAGTCGTACTACCTTCGTTTTCTTTGTTACAAACAAGTATTGTTTGCACATTACATGTATAAGGAGAGTTGCATCTACATTTCACATTGGTCAGCTCCTTCTACTTACTTTCAGGAGCGAAAGCTTGTAGTGTAGTGTTTAACGTTCACGACTGTCAATCTGATGGTCGTAGGTTCAAACCCTTCCGGTGGCAGAAAATTTTCGTAAGTTTTAGACCTATCCCATTGTGTTCATTGTTCACCCCTTGTGAGACGGAATGATTCAGTTTGGAATTAACGATGGGGGGAGGGGAAATATTAAATTACAAAATCTCCATTTCAACGAACCGAGAATTGGACAAAAATTGGATAATTCTTATAAATATTAAAATTACATTCATGTTTTTAGTGGTATAATCGCAGGTAAAATCAAAGATCTTAAATGGAAGATTTTACCTTGCTCTGAACTAAGTCAAAAGGCATTTCGCACCGATTTAATACTACATTCTCCAATACATTTCAAAATGTTATTGAATGTTTCATGTCGATAATTTAACCAATGCATCAATTCTTGACGCTGAGACGGTATTTTCTGCAACTACCTCTTCTCTTCAGTCCCTTCTGTTCTTGTCTTCTCCTTCTCCTTCTGCTCTGCTTTTATCTCATATCGCCTTCCCTACTTTTCTCGCATCTTATCTCCATCCCACTCATCTCCACTCCTCGTATTTCCTTTCCTGTCTTAGATTTCCGACTCCACGCACTTTTCTCCTCTTCTTTTCGTTCTTCTCTTTTTCTCTCCTTTACTCTACTCTCCACTCTTCTCTCATCTCGTTTTCCTTCTCTTTTCTCTTCTTTGCTCCATTTTCCTCATCTCTCCTAGAATCTTTTTCCATTCTCCTCACTACATCTCCTCTCCTCGTCTATCCTCTCTTTCTTCTCTCCTCTACTTTTCCTCTTCTCCTCTCGCTTTCTCTTTCTCCTGTCATTTGTCACCTCTCGTTTTCTCTCACCTCTTCTCCTTTCTGTAGACTCATCAGCGATGAAATGCTAGAAAACCTATTATTTTTCTTTCAGAAAGAATTTTGTCACTTGCGATATAATATTGATATTTTTAATACTTTTTATACACTAATACTTGTTTTTATTTCTTTCGCGTATTTTATAAATATTTATTGTGCATGTGGCAACCCTGAAATTGAGCCTAACTCTACACGCAACCCACCAACACCTTGTGTAAATTGGGTTGCCTAGTTTAAAATGTCGTTGTCCTAAAACTTTTGAGAGACACTGTACAAGGAACTCGAATGTAAGAGCCGCCAACATATTCGAGCCTCCAATTCAATATCTTGCACTTAGCCTCGAACCCAGATTCACTATTGCACGAAAGTTTCAAAACCAAGACAACCTATACATACCCAATTCTCGCCTAATATCCAACGTGCCCTTAAATGTGCCCTTATTGGCAGAGCTTAAACCTATATTTTAGTTCATTCTGTTCCCTTTTCCATCTTATCCTGCCAGAGACTGCCGTGAGTACTAATCTAACAGAGACCTGAGCGCCTCCTTTGGAGATTACATTGCAGATTTATTAAACAGAGCCAACATGTAAGCGAAAAAGATTTTCGACTATCTTTGATCCGATTTTGGCCACATCCTCCCGTCAAGTGTTACATATCCTTATCAAAAGCTAGCTGGGGTGGAAAGCTACGTTTCCAAGAGTGAAAAAAAGAATCCCCTTGCTGCTAATGTGCACGGTTTCCGTTCTAAGTGGCTTTCAGCTGAACAAAGGGAAACCCGTTTCCACACAAACGGAATGCTGAACCGCCTTTGGCCCGCCGTTGGAGCGTCAGATGTTGGATGTGGCTGCCGGGCGCATCCCAGAGAATGGCAGGGCTTTGCAGAGGAACGAACACCTTTCCCGGTGATGCACGTGTATCTCCAGGCGAGGCAACCGAAATAAGTCAAGGTTTAAGCCTGTTAATTTCCTTTTTCGATGCTGCAAGAATTTTACATCAAAAGCAAGCACAGTGTTTAAGGTGACGCTGGACCGCTATGTTGGCCTGTCTCAGAAAATACTTTTTTCCCGAAATTTTTTCTCGTTGAAGCTTCGTATAGGCACTACCAGCCCTTGAAAAACGGCATCTCGTATGCATGCAACCATTCAGTTGGGATACACGGTTGCCACTGACAGTTATATTTTCGGTCGGAAAATGACAAAATCATTAGTACTCTACGGGCAAAGTGTGGCTGTTCTTTGGAGTGTGAATACCTCTGCACAAAACTTACGATGCATTTCTTTAATGCAAAAACATAAAATGAGATATGCAATATACAGGGTGGGATATTGATATAATATTATTACTGTGAAAGAAAATCCGGTAATCAACGTAGAAACTGTACTGAACTGAACAATATTAAAGAATGAAATAGGAAAAGTTTCCGTAAATTCGCCTCAGTTGTAGCTAGTTTATTGAAACGATGAAAAAAGACTTCCCTGATTTCTTCATGTTTCAACAGTTCGTCCCTTTTCATGCACTCATACGCTAACAACGAGAAGTTCCTCAATAGTGAATCGGCTTGTATCCGCCATTGTTTATAACACACGCAACACAAGGAAGGAAACCAAACACGTGGATGACGCACGCCGTGGCTCTTAACGGACGGACCTCCATCGGAAAACCTGACTCCTAACCACAGTATTGAGACTGACTTACCTCTATCGGAAAACAGACGAATTAATAACACGCAACGGATAATAAACAATTCTCTCAACCTACAAGAAATTATTACGTCAATTTTCTTTGCGAATAATACGTCATTGCACTATAAATAGTATCCGATCGCGACTTTTGGCCCACGGTGTGTAACGAGTCATCACTGAGCACAACGTCAAGAAAACTTGCTCATCTTGATGTACTCTAGGCGGTGTGACAATGTGCCGATGTTGAACGACAACAAGCTGTATGCAGGATATTTTTAAAGTTGCAAAATCTTCCGCAGTCGTCTGTTTTCAGGGCGACCTTGTATGTGGAAACACGCATTCTTACCCTTATCGTAATTCATGCCTTTACTGAATAATTCTAAAAATATCATATCCGGAATTCTCGAGTAGACTGCATCAAAAACAAAGTGCGATTTCGTTTAACTTTTCCATGAATAAAGAAGTGTTACTCCACCAAAATCTTGAACTTGTGTTAACATCTTTTTCGTCCCTTTCTGTCACGAATGCATACCATAAATAACGGCTTTCGGATGCACTTGGAGCTCTTTGAAGGGAACGAATCAGTACGCACACTGAGGAACGCTTTCTTGAAGGAGGAACAACGTCTGTCGGAACTAGATAATCTCACCCCATACTTTGGCGGTTTCCTTCGATCCTTTAAGGTCCCCTCACCTTCAGAAATTCATAGAAATGCAACAGGAAAAGCCCACGGCTTACGGCCACTCCTGGATCCGAAATCAATAATCCATTTTCTGCCGAGATAGCAGAGGAAAAAAAATAGCGAGCAAGGAAAAGGCCTTTTATGCGAACGAATTTCAACTTTTTCAATGTCACCGTAATGGACTTTTATCTGCAACATTTGCCGGGAAGAGTCAAGAATTCCGTTCCCGAGTTTCCTCTCGGCTTCCAATTGAAGCACTTTATGGGTTTCTTCTAGTTTCGGGTCTCAATTAGATATTGGTGCAGAAATAAGATAAACGGGTTTGATCCGAGCAGTTTTTCCTCTCGGAAACTTAACTACTTATTCATTGTTCGCAACGCATTTCTTCAAAGGAAACAATATGTTACACGATGTCCAAATAGACACTCTGCACTTTTGAAGTTTGATGATACAAATTTCAAGTGAACAGAATATGAAAGCAGTAGCCTCCGTGTATGTGTACGTCGAGTGATGGACTCAGGATCTCGCTAGGTCCTAGGTTCGAGTCCTGCGGTGAACATAGTGTAAGTGTCCCTTCTCCGACTTATCATCACTCATCCTCATCGTCGCGATGAAACTAAAGGGGAATAGAAGCGACGTAAATTATTAAAAAGTACACGGTATAAGTTCAGTATAAGGTAAATTTAATCAAGGTTTTAAAATATCAATATAACTCTCTGAAAAATTATTCAAATCATAATTCAAACTCTCGAGTCGATTCACAGTGGGGTTTAATGGGGATGATAACAAGAACGAGGGAGGCAACTGGAATACGAGACGAGACCGAGGCAGGCTTCCTCGTTCACAAGACGACACGAGTCCCCATTAGCCTGTCACATCATAAACTTAAAAAATAAACTCTTAAAATCATCCACACCTACTCAGTAACTATGCAAGGAATGCGCTTCCGGTAACATTATAGTATAGGGGTGACGTATTTCTTCAAATTTACAGGAGAAAGTACTAACGGAAATCATTTTCTGTGGCGTTGTGGAAGTTCGTGAATGTAGTTTTGATCCATTTTAATGCGAATGCATGTTGTTTTCTGCAAAAATCTCTGTCTGACACGCTTTTTCTGCTGCCGCCATTTGCTTTCTGCATGAGAGCACAATGTTCCCTGTAGTCAGTGTTTCACACTCGCAGTGTTTTCACTAGAACATGTGTCGAGTATTTTTTTTTTAACTATGCTTGCCTAACCTAACTTAACCTAACCTAACCTTACGGAAAATTGTTTTGGGGGCTAACGTGAATGTTTTTTGGGGCTAACGTGAATGTTTTTTGGGGCTAACGTGAATGGTTTGTGGGGCTAACGTCAATGGTTTGTGGGGCTAACGTCAATGGTTTTCGAGGTATTAGCATAATTTCAAATCCGGGCACGAATGTATGTATTTTCCGGTGAACGAGGTTGCAACACTGTATAAATCGACAAAACACTCTCAAAACGCGCCCTGAACCAGTACGCTATCGCTCACCATAATGTGTTACAGAATCGAGATAATAAGTAACAGTAAGTGCTCGTAAATGTAAGAAATAGACATTATCTTAGTTAGAAATGCATTATTTCACCTTAGAAATGTTCCGCATTCCAAAATAGTACGTTAGCAATGTAAAAAAGTGCGAAATATATGATTTACAGGTGTCACCCCATACTATAATAGTACCTGCGCTTCCTTCGCCATTGGACTTCTAATGTAAAGCTCATCCAAAGAATAATTGCCCTTGCGATTTACATTCTGTCACTGCGCTGATGCGAGAACGTGTTATAACCCGAGAGCTGCTCCTATGTCAAGCAAATCGACGCTACTTGAGTGATTGCTGACTGAAGTACGTCACAGGGACGAAATGCTAAACTTCAATCTCTTCCAAGGTTTCTTCTTTCGGAGTAATTTGAGAGCGGAATAAAATTCCACTGAGGTATCTTGCCGGACGTCAAGAGAATAATTAAATTACACGAACTGCGAGCATCTGCAGCGGCGACAGAAACCAAGGACAGCCTGCGAGTGTGGCAAACTGTTGCAGCGAACATTTCCTACATCATGTTGTGGTAAAAAGGGCAGGTCTTTACTTGAATTGTAATGGGTGCGTGGTGTTGGGGGGAGGGGGTGAATTTTCTCTTCTCTCGACGTTATCATCGAATACACAACATGCAGATGTAGTTAACAGAATCTCTGCACGAAATAATTATTTCTAGGATAAAATCTCGGAAGTTATACAGAGTTACACTAGGTGTCACACTTAACCGAGAATCAAATTCTACGCTAGGGTACAGGCGATCCCAAAGGTTCTGAATTTGTGACTGACTCTCTTGAAATAGTGTCAATTTGGGATGGACAAAAAAAATGTTTTAACCAGGCTAGCTTTCAGAAACTCAAAACAGACTTCGAATTACATAAAACACTTCACTATGATTTCACAAATTGTTCAAATACATCTCCCTCTTTAACAAAATAAATAAATAAATAAAATCAAAATAAAATTCTCATTTTGTAACGTTTCCGATTTGTTCCATTACGTTTTTCCACGGATTATTTTCACTATTTGTACAGACAAAAGGAAAAATGCTCACCAGTATTCTCATTCAGCATACCATTACCTTTGCCGTTGGGTGTACTATTATAACAAAGTAATGCATAATTTATAATCGAGTCCCATAGGGTTTTCGACCATTCCATTTCTATATCATCCCAGTGTAATTCAAACACATACGGTCCCCTCTGCTCAAAAATTACATATAGTAGCATAAATGGAGCAAAAATTAGTAGAGAATTCTGGGGGGCGCCGTGGAGTAATCTGTTACAGCACCGGATTTGTAGCAAAAATCACAGGTCAGTCGTAGATTCGATTCCCACCAACGGCAAAATAAATATCACCTGAAGACGAGAGAAGTGTAGTGTTAAAGTAAGTATAGTTTAAAGAAACGGATAATGTCCAATTAACCTTGCATGCAAATGTAGAACCATTGTCACTAACATTCAGAGAATTGTTAGTTACAAATTGTCGTCACGATGCTGGGTCGACACCAACATTTTTATGGCACCGCTCCCACCAATGTGATAGCGCTCATCATGAAGCCACGCAGGAGATAGATAAGCCACGACACCGAAGAAAATATAAGAACTGCGGAAAAAGCCTCCCCCTCCTACGTTCTTTTCAGTTCGAACCCTGGCAGCCACCGCAAAGAACAATAGATTTAAGTAATTCCTTAGCGAAATTGAAGACAACGCTCACATGACCACTCGCCCCTATCGCAAATTCAATCGCTCCCCCTTGGCATCCGCAGCCCTTCATTATCAGCGCAGGAATATGGCTCTCTCTGCTCGCAGGGAGCTATTTTAAGGCTGTCAATTCTCCAGACGCCTCCACCTGCGTGTGCTGCATGGCTAATGCCCCCCCGTCCCTCCGTGCGTGAGTCGCTTCTAACATGTTCATCCTCGCGGGAAGAGGCCTCTCGGAATCTCGGCCCTGCGCGACGCCCGCTGCCTGCTAAGGAGGTTGCGCTCGGGGGAACACAAGCACAGAAAGGGTAAGAGGCAAGTGCTTCTAAGACCAGCAGTTACACCTACTCGAAGCATCAAACGTCTACAATCCCCAATCATAATTATCAGGTAGCGGATTTATATGTAAATACATAGTTATGTTATTTTTACATATTATTTACATATTTCAGAACCCCCGCGTGATCGAAAGAGAGTGAATATCTTCCGAATAACTGACCAATTTGAAATACACTCCCATTACATCTTGCGATATTGAACGCAGTGTTATTCAATATAAATCCATTTTAAGAGACAACTCAAGGAAATTCACGTTCGAACACTTAACAACAAAATTTTGTTATTCATTGTTTTGGAAACAGAAAATTAAAACACATTTTGTGTTGTTTTATAATTAGTGTCAATGTAAGCGCACTGTATTTTATGAAACTGGTGTAGTGGCTCATATTTTTTAAAAAGGTAAATTTTTACAATTTTAAGTCCATATTTAACTCCATATTTTCGTGAAAATAACTAAATATGTAGTAAGACTTGAAGCTTTCCTGGCAACGAATGATGAATAGATTCGCTCGGGATATCGACCAGGTGAGTTGGGGAAAATATTTCAAGCTATCGAGAGCTAACGTCACTCTCATCTTCAGGATTGAACCCTAACAACCCTGAAGATGAGAGTGACGTTAGCTCTCGAAAGCTTGGAATATTTTCCATAACTCACCTGGTCGATAGCCCGAGAGAATTTATTCAACTAAATATGTATTTACATATTTAGCACATTTTTACTGCATATAAATCCGTTATATTATATTATATTATATATATAATTATTAAGGCTAGGATTTTCATGAACATGCTGTGATTTTGATAAGGTTAATATACAAGTGTGTTCCGGAGTTATATGTACAGTGTAAGTCAAAAAGACGAGTAACCAGCAGATAGCGTATTGTGTGTTGGAGTTAGTGAAGACTCATTCGATCTAATGGAGCAAAAACATTTCTGCATGAGTTTCGGTAGTAACCCATCATCTCGGAAGGTAAGGTAAAATTCCCCGTGCATATAACACCATGCCATGAAGGCAGATTTAGGAAATGTGTGGGTACGGCCCCACACATTCTCCATCTCGGTCATTTTGGAGATGATGTGATCAGCACGCTCACAGTTTCAACACCGACTGTTCAGGGTACGATGTTCGAAACAACCCATCTTCTACTCTACCATCCCACATATTTCTATGGAGCGGAGTGATGTCTATGCGAACCGGTTTGCTCAGAGATACACAGCTTTTTCTATTTCCATACCGTACGTACTCATGCTGGCTCAGCACCAGATATAAAGAATTTACATGAAATTTATGAGGAGTAGGAAGCCGAATTATTTACTACTGATTTGGTTCATTTTACTTCGCTGTTCTGCTACTTTTGGCTAATCGCAAAGATGAGGATGAGTGATGATACCATGAAATTGATATCTCACAAAGAACACGCATGCCCAGGCCGAGATCCGAACCCGGGACCCCTGGCTTCATAGCCCGCCGTCATAACCACTCCGCCACGGAGGTCGGCGCTTTTTGTGCCACTATTGGCAAATTTGCGACGATGGGGATGAGTGGTGATATGATGAAATTGATGAATGGACACTCACAAACATCCATGCCCATGCCGAGATTCGAACCCGGGACCCCTGAAATATACGTATGCGTATCAATATACGTATAAATGACATAATAGTACTACCGACATTTATGAGGGTTCTTGTCTGATAGTAAGTAGAGCTGACAAAGGGGAAAATAAAAATACCTGTCAATCTCTTCTGTTTGAATCTTTATGGGAATCGGGATAAACCATCACCCAGTTGGTACTCTTGAGAAAATCGTTGCGAGAAACAATTGTTCTCAGAAAGAGTGCAATTCCTCACTCCTTGAGCAGTTTTTATTGCTGCCTAATGGACTGATCACCCACCAATGTACCGTACCGAATGATCTGCAAAGTATCCACCGCTGAGATGCTTGTCGGATGTTCTTGATAACTACATCACTAAGGAAGATTCCTCCGTCTCTCTCTCTCTCTCTCTCTCTCCATCTCATCTGTAAATGAGGTGTGAGCAGGTGTCTTAGGGTTCCAAGATTAGGTTCCATCCAAAGTTCCCATTTAATGCCTGCAGACATCGCGGCCTCAATCTCCGGAATTTGACTCGAAGTGCGGAGGTTTCCTCCTCAAGACTTTTTAATGAGTCTCGGATAGATTACTTCTGGCGTCATCTCCCTAAAATTTTCAACAGGATTCGCTTCACAGTCATGCGCTGTCATAACTGATACACGGTTCTCTTGCTCTGAACAAGAACGTCCCGACATTGTGAGCCAGTTGAGTTCTGATATAATAAGAAATCAGGCGAGAGTTTTTATTATTGTTTTAATATTAGTTTCCATTTCGCATGGAACAGCTCACAAACTCTGTTCCCAAGATATGGATTCAACTGTCGAGTCCCTTCATGGTAAGGTGTTCCAAACGTTTTGCTGATTCATTTATTTGAGTAAAGTTAAAATCGCCTGTTCATTACATCACGCCATAATGGCACATAACCGATCTCGGGCATGATGGAGGTGATGTGATCAGCACCACGTTCAGGCCACCTTTACGCTCCAGATACCCACTGATTAGAGGCCGGGTGAATCCTAGAGCAGCTATATACAATGAAATATACAAATAAATTTCACGTATACAACGTCCATTGTATAGAGTATCCATGTTTATGCTTATTTTTGTTTCATTTATGTATGTATCTTGTGTGTGTCACTGTATATAAACCCCGTGACGCAAAAGCTCGTGGAGGGCCAAGGGCTACCAAGCAGATTTTGATTAAACGACACGTGGTCAGCGCATCGAGTCCCATCGCCGCTGTTTTCTGTCTTCCGAGACTGTAGCCCTCTACTTCTTCTATTCAACTACCTCCTCATTGGTCCTTACAATGCAGCTATTTTCAGTAATCATAGCTATATCTACTGAAAACAATTTTATGAATTTGCAGCAGCGAGTAGATTCATTGTGTGAATGTTCATTTACTTAAATAATTAAAGTTTCAGATACAGTAAATTACTGTAATAGCAGGAAATCAACAACAATACAAGAAAGAGCAAATATTTTTTTTTAAAAAAAAAAAACTTACACATACATTCTTAACGATTGTCGCAATCTGGGTTCTGGCAAGAAAATGTCACATCTGGAGGCAAGATATTGCATAAGCAGGGAAGCCTACAGAAAAGAGGTCCTTGTGTAATAAAATAATATTCAGTCTAGTGTTTCCAGAATGAATATGAAAGTATTTATTCATAAATTTAAACTAAACTCTAAGGGCCAGGGCATGCCACGCAGCTTCGTCATTGGGTGACGAGTGGTCAACGCACGAGTCCCATCGCAGCAGTTTTCTGACCTTTCACTTCTTTTCAACTACCTCCCCCGTCATTCACCTGGTCTATAACCCGAGAGAATCAATTTATCGTAGCTGCCCAACTGTCCCTGCGACACTCGGGGGCTCCCACCGGGAATCGAACCCGGGACCGATCGCACCAAAAGTGAGAGCGCTAACCACTGACAGTATAATTGGTATTCTAGCTAGAGAGAGACCACACAAAAGTTCGTTCGCCCGGGAAATACTTCACCAACATAAAACAGCTGCTTTTACGAGCCGAAAAAGTAGCAGAAACTCTAAAATGTGGCACACATATTACTGCTCCGAAATATAATCCGTGGAACCACGTTTACGGCATCCAGTTGACCAATACAAAGGACAGGGTATTCCATCTGCAGCATCTTTGTTTCTGAAGGAATGATAAAGTAGGAGGAGCTTATGACTTTCCCATAAAAAGCAGACACGCGAGTGGAATAAATGCCTGGCGTCGCGTGACGTCTCTCTCTCTCTCGTCTCTCCTCGCCCATCCCACGTTAATGATCGCAGGAGCAACCTGTTTAGGAGAGGACACGCACCTGACTCTCTGGGGTGCGAGGGGATCCAAGTGGCCGTCGCCGTCACGACACCTCCCCCGGTTACACCGTGCCTTCACGAAATTAAACTAACCGAGCTCCGTGCAACACCACGACGGATTGCGCAGGTCTCGTTTCTGATGGGAGGGGTAAGGTGCGCGCGCAGCCGCGTGATGAGCAGTAAGAGCGTCACTCCTATTTAGAAACCTTGCTTGCTTGCCAATTGTGACTAATCGTGAAGATTAGGGTGAGTGATAATATGATGAAATTGATGAAGGTTGATTGATTGGGTTATTTTACGTCGCTTTTCTGGCACTTTTGGCCAGATATTAGCTATTTGCTCCTCTCTGTCCAGTTGACATTTTACTCGCTTTCTAGATTGGTTGATTTGTGGTTTAAAGTCCACTTATGCACAGAAAGGCTAATCGGAACTGGACCTACAGTTTAAAGTGGCATGTGGCATGTGCCTCCACCGGGTATCGAACCCAGGACCCCCTTGATCACAATGCGACGATGTTACCACTACACCATCGGGGAGGCACATTACTCGCTTTCTATTGGCACACTAATTGTCGAGTATAGTGGAACCACAAGCAAGACAACCTGCGCAGACCCGCGACTCCTGTGTACGTACCGTACTCCCGCGAGGAGGGGAGGGAGAGAGAGGACCATGATTCCTTATGGCCCGAGCTGAACGGAAGAAGGGAAAACTGCGCGGGGACTTTTCGTCCAAGTTTTTCCATGTGGTCGCTCTATAACAGGTTGAACCAAACGTGGCTTAGTAGACGCTCTCACCCAACACGTCTCTAGATGTCTTGACTACAGTGTTCGTAGATTCGCAGAGAATGGGCCCTGCTCGAGATGTCACGTGATGTAATCTACAAAAGATCAGCGGAGGTAAGAAGGGAAAAGGAAAAACAATTAGATAATGAACTAACTTCGCGCACACATAAAAAAAAAACACTCTAGCCAGATTTCATTCAACGGCCTTTGGATTTAATTTCTCCCTTCCTCACGGCTTACTTCCGAGGCTTCTGTTTCCCGGATTCCACTTAAGAAATTGTTATTTTAAAATACTTCTTAAGAGTAGCCTGAAGGCTTTCATCTTAGCTTTTCACTCTCTAGATATAGACTTGTTAATTAGTTTTTTTTAGATTGTTCTACGCGATTTTTTTTTATTCAAGTTATTTTACAAACTCAGAAGTTCAAAAAAAAAAGTTTGTGCAAATAAAGTTTTTTCATGAGTTTCAGTAAAGAGAGAACATTCCAATTAGAAAATTATAGCCAGGGCTCGAAAAATCCTGGTCGCCAGGTCGCCATGGCGACTAAAAATTTCAGCCTGGCGACTGTGATCTTATGCTGTAATATGTACGAAATTTTGATGATTCTAAGTTCAAATTCCAGTACAGCGTAAGTTAGCAAATTATTATTTTATTTTTTTAATCAACGTTGTGAACATTCCAGAGAGTCAGTAATAATTTCTTACTCTTTGACCCCCAACACTCCATTTCCTGTTTTCTCGAATGATGTACCGATGTTTTGAATACCGTGATGCTGAGCTTCTTATACAGAGTGTTTCAAAAGTTGCACAACCCAAACTTTGAAAATGTATATCATGAAAACCGTAAGAGATATTTACACCGAGTTTTCTGCATTATAAAGTCTCGCCCATTGAGATATTTTTCAATGCTTAAAATTATCAGTTTTCTCCATACAGAAAATTTAGATAAATTAATAACTGGCGGAAGGCAGCGTTAAAATTTTTCCAGAAATGCACTTTTGAATGAGAAAAATACGCAAGAAAATAACGAAGGGTCATAATTAGATGTCTGATGACTGATTCTATGTCAATCTGTCATTTGCGACCAATATTGATCATGTGCAACATTTAATGGATTTCTATTTGCGATTTGATGGGTTGAGTGAAAAAGTACCATTTTTGGGACATATATGGCAATGCTAGCAGGTCGAAATATTGTCAACAGACGCACGCCACATGTGTCTAAGTATTGGCTATATATTTACGTGAAAAATCATAAACCAAGATTTTGTGCCGGAATTGAACTCTTGAGAGAATCCTAGTCTGTCTCTGGTTACACTGAAATCTCTTCGCTCACTTTCGACGCTACTATGCCTGTTCTTTTAATTGATTCAGCATGGCGTATTCTTTGGAGCAGCGCGTGTGCATTGCTGCTGAGTATTTTATTACTCATTCTTACACTCATATGCAAGAGGTTTTCCAAGAAAAATCCCTTGCTTCTGCTGTACCTCACAAAGCAACTGTTTTACGACTAGTCAAACACCAACAAATGATCCCACAAATTGTTAAGAGTTGGTATTATTATTGAAGATTAGGCACACACAGGAGATGTACTACGTAGAAAGTTTCAGCGAAAAATGCAGGCTCGACCAGGACTCGAACCTGGGTCTCTGGCATACCGTACGATTTCTCTAACCACTGAGCTACTGAGCAGGCCTGGACTCGCCTGATTTCTCGCTGTCGATGTTTTACCTGTGTGGAATCGTCTCTGCCAGTGCTACTGCAACGGGATCTGTTGCCTTTGAAACACTGTAGACTTCGACATTGCCTGGTTCCTCCCAGCATAGAGATGTTAATGCATTTTTCGCTGAAAATTTCTACGTAGTATATTTCCTGTGTGTACCTAATCTTCAATAATTAACATCTCTACGCTGGGAGGAACCAGGCAACGTCGAAGTCTACTGTATTTCAAAGGCAACAGATCCCGTTGCGGTAGCACTGGCAGAGAAGATTCCACGCAGGTAAAACAGCGACAACGAAAAATCAGGCGAGGCCAGGCCGGCTCAGCAGCTCAGTGGTCAGAGCAATGGCACGGTATATCAGAGACCGGTGTTCGAGTCCTGGTCGAACCTGCATTTTTCGCTGAAAATTTCTACTTGGTATATATTGTTCAAAATCAATTCTCAGATGTTTTCAGCAAATTAACAATATTTCTTTAAAATAATGTAATTGCTTTTATTTGAATACATGCTAACATAAATTTATTAACCCAGTGATAGCGTACACGATTAGTTTAGTGCAGAAAACCTGGTGTAAATACCTCTTACGGTTTTCATGATATACATTTTCAAAGTTTGGGTTCTGCAACTTTTGAAACACACTGTAGTATGCACAATTGCTAGTAGGTAGTTTCCTAGCGCCTGATTTCCAGAGCTGGAGCCTAGCTTTGAAGATTTTTTTTCGAGCACTGATTATAGCCTTCATTTTCTTTTAAAGTAGAAAACATTTACAGCGAGTTATCGCCTATGGTATGCCGATCTCCGTGACGGAGTGGTTAGCATCAGGTTGTTAAAGGTCCAAGAACCCATAAACTCTAATGGGTTCTATTGGGTTCCGCAACATGGCCAGAACCTTTTTTCTTGCACAATTTCAATTCGGTCCAAGTTGGGTATTGTTTCATTTCAATACGGAACTTGGAGCGTATTTAAATTGATCCGAAAAAAAAAAGGTTCCTGGACCGAAGTGAAATGCTTTGCAGATAAAAAGATTCTTCGCGGTCCAGAATCAATTTACGTTTGCTGCTTTTGCTTTCCTGGACCGGAATTGAATTTATTTATAATTCCTGGATCTATATCAACACTGGTTATCAAGGCCCGTTACGGCGCCAGGGGTTCCGGGTGGTTCGAATCCCAGCCTGCGCATGGGTGTTCTTTGTGAGTGCCCCTTCATCAATTTCATCAAACTGATCCTCATCTTTGCGATTAGCCAAAAGTAGCAGAAAAGCGAAGTAAGGTAAACCAAATCAATCAATAATTCGGACATGATTTTGGGTCTCGACCGGCCAGGCAACGGTTGGTGGAAAAGGCAGCCTCCGAGGTACGCGACTGCCTCACGTCGCACGAAACGCTCCCACTGAGAGTTAATTGGAGGAACGCGTCGTTCCTTCTTCCACACGACGACGACGACAAAAAAAAAAAAAAAAAAAAAAAAAAAAACCCACCGGTGCAGAACCCGAACGGAATCTCTTTCTCCTCAGCGAGGGAGAGAGGGGAAAGCTCCTTGGTTTACCTAGGAATCGAAAACTATCGATTCTTTATCGACGAACGGTTTACGCGAGAACGGTACTAAAAAAAATAACAATCAATAGCGGAGTGCGGTAGATTGAAAGGGAAACGTCAATGATTTGAGAATTGTATTACAGTTCCACACAGCGTTAAGTTGTTAAATAAACAGACAATATAAAACATGCCTGTGCAGTCCTGACTGGGATGTTTCTCTTCAGTTCTCGTTACTTTTTTATCAATAATCTCGCTAGAACCTCGTTAGCCTCCAATGGGTAGAGGAGCCTGGCAGACGAACTGCAAGGTAGAAAACACTGTGTCCTATGGTCTTCAATGGAAACTAGGTCTCCCAGCCCAAGCAACGAATGCCAGTTCAAAATAATATATTTCACAGATAAGTCCACTTTAGTCATAATAATTTGCGTTATTTACTACAAGTGATCGATTACTACAAATTAAAGTCGTACAGGTCGATTCGGGCATACCTAACTTCAAGACGAAGCAGTATTTTGTGAAAATAATTTCTTCCCTGCTCACATCCCGTTTGAAACCCCCTCTTTCATCTCACTTTCCCTCCCGATATCATTCTTTCCTTCATTTTTCCCTTCCTTTCAATTTTTATTATTATTATTATTTTACCTCTTCTTTCTATCATCATCCAATAATTCCTTGCTTCCTTTCGCCCCTTCCTATTTTCTTTCCTTCTTTCTTTATTAAGGGGTTTAAGGGGTGTTCCTTCCACGTAGTGCACCCAAATGTCAACCTCACTTCCACGTAGTACACCCTGGACTGCAGACTAACGAGGCTCTGGCGACTGGCCCCATGGCCAGTATAATTTTGTTTGTGTTGTCCTGTGTTTTGTCCTATTTGTGCTGAGTGCTCCCTTACAGAATGTATTTGGGACATAGGCGAGAAAGCAGGGACAAAACTTTAAACGCGGGGGGGAGGGCGCTGTTGGATCTCTGTGCGATACATAGGATGCAGATATTAAACGGCAAATTTTTCGATGATCAACCAGGACACTTTACGTACGTGGGGGAGGGGGGAAGCAGCACAATTGACTATACCATATGCTCACTCGATTTGCTGAAAGAAATCAGGGATTTTCATGTACATGCCCAAACGCATTCGCATCATATGCCTCTCGAATTCTCCCTCCAGTACAAAATAAACGGGAAGGCAGTTTTCAATAACAGTAATACGAAACTCAAGACAGAGCCGGGGAAAAATATACGTAAATACATATGGACAAAGGAGGGGGAGGAACAATACGTGGGTTTTATGGGGGATGACATAACAAAAATGATGCGTGAACGCATGTGCGCAGCCTTAGACGAATCCAATATAGACAAAGCGGTCCAGCTGGGATATCATATCTTTGAACGTGCAGGAAGAAATATGGTAAAGGGAGGAGGGAAGGGGGACAGGCCTGCAAA
This sequence comes from Lepisma saccharinum, assembly GCF_977018435.1. Lineage (NCBI taxonomy): Eukaryota > Metazoa > Arthropoda > Insecta > Zygentoma > Lepismatidae > Lepisma > Lepisma saccharinum. The sequence goes on along the minus strand of NC_139234.1, from coordinate 69,920,610 downwards.
GACAGGGTGGTACAACGGGAGGTGTAAAGCGATGAAAAAGAAACTAGATCACGCGTTAAAAGGGTATAGATACGTAAATAGCATGGAAACCAGAAACAATTATATATCGAGCAGAAAGGCTTATAATAACATCTTAACGGAAGAAAAGGAGAAATGGGAACAGGGAAATTTTGAAGATATAAAAAAGGCCGTGGCAGAAAAGAATAACACCGCTTTGTGGGGCATATTACGGAAATTACGGGGACAAAAGAGCAACTGGGCACATATTGAACCTTACATTTGGGAAGCACACTGTCGTCGTGTCGTCGGGGAGGAAGGGGGGCCACCACGCCTAGAAGTTACGCGGGAAATATACTTTTTAGGGGATTTCGTTCCGATTCTCGACGAAGATATAGGGGTCGACGAGATAAAAATGGCGATAAGGAAACTGAAAAAGGGGAAAGCGGCAGGACTTGACTCCATTGGGGCGGAATTTTTCAAAGCCAACGAAACTGACATTCATATGGTGGAAGCACAAAGCAAATTAATGGACAAGATTTTTAAAGAGGGGTACTTCCCGAAGGACTGGGCAAGCTCCATAATCTGTCCTATTTATAAAGGGAAAGGAGACAGAAATGACGCAAACAATTTCAGGGGCATTTCTTTGTTACCTATATGGAGTAAAATCTACACACACATCTTAAACCGTAGGATCCAGAAATGGACAGAAATATTCGACAAAATTTCACCACTACAAGCGGGCTTCAGGAAAGGGTACAGCACGTTAGACAACATATTCATATTACAAACTCTCGTACAGAGGAAAATAAAACAGAAGCGGGGGAAATTATACGCATGTTTCATTGATTTTGAAAAAGCATTCGACAAAGTTCATAGGGATATTTTGTGGGGAAAATTGTATGAGAAGGGAATGTCCGCGCGCATGATCAGAGCACTGCAAGCAATATATGCGAGGGTAGAATTCGGAGTAAGATGCGAAGGAAACCAAGTCTCGGCACTGCAGCCTTCGCTCAGGGGACTCAAACAAGGATCCATCCTTTCACCAGTGCTATTTTCACTGTTCATAGATTGGGTAGCGCATGAAATTAACATGGACCAGGATTCTATCCCATGTATAGGAGTGCAAAGTATACCAGTCCTTATGTATGCAGACGACATAGTCATCTTGTCCGAGACAATAGAGGGTCTTCAAAGGGGCATAGATAGCATATATGAGGGGTGCATCAAATATAAAATGAAGGTAAACATTAAAAAGACAAAAATTATTGCTTTCAAAAATGGCTACATATTTAGCAGACAAGAGACATGGACATACGGGGGAGAGTTAATCGAGCGGGTTAAAAACTTCACATACCTGGGGGCAACGCTCTCCATGACAGGGAGTTGGACACACCACATAAGGGCAAGAAAAACTAAAACAAAATTTGCAATAGGACAAGTCATAAGGACAATAAATAAGGCACCTCAAATGCCTTTCCCGGTCATTCAAAACCTCTATTCATCAGTAGTGTTAGGTACATTAAACTATGGAATAGAACTGTGGGGGTTAAGGGGGGACAACACAATAATTGGCATACAAACAGAATTTTATAAGAGAGTAATGGGCGTAAGCAGAGGCACGGCCAACTGTGGGATTCTTAAGGAATTGGGACTGAACAGAGACGCGGTACAAGCACGGATGAGGGTTGTTAAATACTGGATGCGATTATCACAAGAGGGCCAAACTACGCTGAGGGGACAATGTTTGGAAATACAGACAAGAGAGCATAACGTTTACAGCTGGGGCCTGGAAGTGAAAAATCTCTTATATAATAGCGGAATGGGTTGGGTATGGGAAGAGGGAGGAAGGGGGGGGCATCTCAACAGAAAATCAAATCAGGGACAGGTTACTCGACATAGACAGGCAAGAAATAATAGCAGACTGCCAAACAAAGACCTCAATCAGGGAACAGCTAAGAGTAAGAGAATGGGGGAAAGCGAAATATATCCAGTTCGTGGGAAAAAATGAAAGAGGCGCGCTGGCATGGTTCAGATTAGGGGGATGGAAACAACTAAGAAAGAGAAACGAAGCAGGGGAAACGATATGTCCTTTGTGCGATGGGGAGGAGACGGACGAGCATATCCTACTGCACTGCCCTTCTACACGTGACCTAAGGGACAAATGGATGAAAAACTTAACAGGCAGGGAGATGATAGAAGTGGTAGACGACAGAATAAAGATAAAGGAAGCGGCGCAGCAAGTGGGGAAATATCTGGGAGAGGTAAGAGAACGGCGGGGGAAAGCTATTAGAGAAGGTAGCGAAATGAGTGATCATGCTCCAGACGAGCCATCTTTATAGTGTAAGTGTGTGTAAAGCAACATGTATGCGTGTTTTGGTGAGAGTGCAGGAAAAAGAAGTCAGGAGAAAGACTGAAATAAGAACTGTCGAGGGAGGGGAAGAATGTGTATATATGGAACAAAGTAAGAGACAGCTTAAACGAAGACTAAATGTAACAAAATATTGTAGAAAAATCAAAAATATGTAGTGCGTACAGCCTATGGCTCGCACAAAAAGAAAATAAATCTAATCTCTAATCTTTACAGCCTCAGCTTTTAACGAAATACAGAAGATTTTATGATTTTAGTTCTGCAACGTTAGAGTTCTTATGTGTAACGATAAGGGGCTGGACCCCGTATAATGTGGCGGGTGCAAAATAGCCTTACTGCTGACGCACCCAAAAATTTTAAATTCAAATTCAATTCTTTATTAATTTTCGCTTCGTTCTATCTTTTGTACTTTTATCCATTTTTCTTCCCATATCATTCGCTCATTCTTTCGTTTTCTTCATTTCCTTTCTTCGTTCCATCCTTTCCGTACTTCTTTCATCTATTCCTACTTCTTTCCTTCCTTCTTTATTTTTCGTTTTCCTTCATTCTTACATTCATATCCCTTCATGTGCTTTTTATTCTTTCTTCTTACTTTTTCTTTCTTAATTTACTCTACAATAACAGAATACTGTGCTTCAATCCATGGCGTCACCCACTCATTTCTTTAGAATGGATCCCGCGTCACTTTTTCCAAACTATAAATCGTTTACTGGTTCCTCCAATACGGAACTTTTCAAAAGCGCGTCTCCTGTGTCTTCTAATTTGAAGACTCCATATCAGCGCCACTTGCTGAATGGTTTCAATTATTTATTCAAAACTGTCACTTCTTCACTCATAACATACCGGGCTTGGCACAGAACCACCCCTAACTCCAGGGCTTGTTCAAGATACAAGAGCTATCATATCAGCCCATTACTGCGTTTTTTTTTAAAGCGCATTACATCTTGTTAGTAATAAGAGCGTATTATCTGCTTCAGAGCCTAAACCCACATCGCACAGGGAAATCAATCTTGTAGAAGGGCTCTTGTGCTTGCTGCGACCGAGAGCTTGAGGAATGAAGGGTCTCGCGCGATGCATCAGAAGCCAGCGGAAACCTTTCCCCTCTCTCCTCGTTTACGGCCCAACCGTAAAACTTGCAGCAGCGAGTACTATTAAGACGAGCCATTTCGAGACATGGGTAATGTTGGCCAACGCGGGACGTAATGACAAAAAAAGTGCATAAATTAGGATTACTGTATGAAGTAAGTGCTGGAGCTTGGGTTCGGAGTGGGAGTTCCCTTACTTAGCTCGCAGAATACACGTTTACTTACCTTAATTTCAGCTCTGCCTGTTTTTAACGCAAACGAATAAAGATTTCATATTGACACTAAAGCACACTGCTGCCGACTCACGTTTTTTGGAACCAAATCTGGGCCTTTTTTGGTTCCGAAAATAAGTAGATAAATACTCTATTAGTGTTTTTGGTCTCCACGACAGCCATCCCAGTTGCAAATAAAGTATGCATTTTCAGCAATGGCGGATCAACAGGGCCGTGGACGAGGAGGGGCTTTAGCCCTCCATGAAATAAACCTACCTCAGCGTCCTGCGCACCAGAATGCCAACATTCCCCCTTACACGACCCAAATTTTCTTCAACACTCCCTTAAAATTTTTCACAGAGGCCCAATTTGTGATAATTTTGGCTCTAAACCTACTCTTACACTCCGCTAAATACCTAGGTACGAAGGTACAACGACACACAGGGAGCAGGTAGACCTATTTCTGATGGCGAACGGAAAAGAATTTGCCTTCTAAGGCTTTGAGTAACTCATGTTATTTGCGTGTCCTTTAAAAAGACTCTTGCAACTATGAATGGCAAAACCGGATAAAATTAAAACCGGACGTCATACAAACTTCGAAACAAACTTCTAATTCCGTTTTTGATCTCAGGGTTGGCAACACTGTCACGGAGCCGTGAAGCTTTCCAGGAAAGCACGAGGAATGATCTGAACGTCCCCCCCATGCAGTTCCTAGGAAGTTTGAGCGTTTTTCTTTTCTTTTTAATGACTTTTCGTCTTTGGGGATTCACTTATATTCCCCGCCTTCCCAAGGCACTTCCGTTCGGCAGAGCAATGTAAGGGCCCATTCGGTGGAAGGCGTTTAGAAATATTGTGCCATTCATTTATGGCAGCAGTTCTCTCTGGTTTTTATTTCAGCCGTTTTCCTTCTTTTGTTTCTTCATGTTTTTTATTCGTCTCCTCATTTTTCAAAATTTACATCATGATATAGTTGACATTTGTTCGTGAGACTGCTGTTCTCCCGGAAGATTGAATGATTGGTCGCCGAAATATAAATGAACACATTTTTTTCTCTTCCCTGTTTCAAATCTTTTAAATACACGATTTAATGTTCGAAGAGAGTCGCGGTGGTCCAAGCGGCAGAGTTTTAACTGCCACGCGAGACACCCCAATTCGACTCCCAGGTTAGGTGTGATCTGAGGGGGGGGGGGGGGATTTTACCAATCGTATCTAGGGATGGACGATATCGGAAATTTGTTGTTATCGCGATATATCGTCACAGACGATACGATACAATATTTTTCCGTATCGTGATATCGGCGAAATATCGTCTTCACGATATATATCGACAAATATCGTGACGATATATCGTTGACACGATATATATATATCGCTAAAATATCGTGACGATATATCGCCAACACAGTAGTTATCGCCAAACAGCGTGACGATATATCGCGGACAAGACATAATATATCGCCAAATATCGTGAGGATATATGGCGACAAGATATATATCGCAAAATATCGTGACGATATATCGCCGACACGATATATATTGCCGACATATCGTGACGATATATCGCCGACACGATATATATCGTCAAAATATATCATGACGATATATCGTCTAGTTGATATCGCTTGGAAGATATTATTTCAATATCATATCGCCCAACACTAATCGTATCGCTGCATGAAATGGCTCTGGGGTTCACCCAGCCTATAATAAAATGGATACGTGAGAGGAGAGGGTAAAGGCGACCGGGTCATTGTCGAAAACCCCTTTGTGCTATCACGGAATGTTGCAATTTGCAGGGGTATGCTTTATCTTTACCTTAACCTTCGAAGAAATTGATCGAACTTTTGCAAACCACTGTTACTTTTAAAGAACTTAATAAAACCAGCTTTCCACGAGAACATAAACGACTCTAGTTTCACCTTCCAAACATAAAGACATCCCCGAAATATGATATACAAGGGTTGTTCAAATATGAACGTTAACTTGTCCAGAACACCACTTTGAGTCTGTCTCAGAGATCTCTAAGAAGGCCGCACATAAAGGGGAGAAAGCGAGAGGGCGGATCAAAGCAGTGTGCGCCGCTGCAAACAGCTTGTAGCAGCAGCCGCGTCTCCCCCTCCATGTATTCACTTCCCCTCTCAAGCCTTCGTTGGTGAGCCTTCTCGAACCCTACTTGCGCGGAGGACTTGTTTCGTTCGCTTGCTCCATTTATTCCTGGGACAGAATGTAGCATTGCAATAAAAACACGCTTGTGAACAACACTTGGAAAGAAGGTTCCCAGCCGCCAGTTTAAAATACAGAACTCGCCTTTCCATACATTGTTTCCTGCGTTCGTGGAAATTAAGTTCTCGTCCATATTATTTGATCACCCCTCGTACATTCCGAAGACAAAATCTTCAGTACAAAGAATGCTTTTGCATCGAACTTAACGGTACAAATACGCGCCGAAAATGCAAGGGATTTGATTTGATGAAAATATTCTTATCCAATTCAAACAAGTGCAAATTAAACGCAAAAGAACAGCTAATAGGGCTCCCGTGCATTTCCCCCGCCACGGCATAAATTAATAATAATCCCGGAGCTGCTGATGCTGCGGATATCGTCGGAACGTGGTTAGCTGAGCTCCGGAGCTGGATTACCACTTATTTGAAATATGACCTCCCGAATCTCCCGAATGTTTTTTTCCGGAGATATTCGTGCAAAGCCAATGCGGTTGAAATTACGAAAAAACCTTCACAGGCAAAAACACAACGCAAGTGCCAGTGTATATTCTCCAATCTCAGCCAGCCACCTCATTTACAATGCTTGATAGATTGACTGATTTGGTATTATTTCATTTCGCTTTACAATTTACTTCCTTGCTCGATTTTACAATTTACCTCTTTGCTTCGCATTTACAATTTACTTCTTTGATTCGCTTTTACAATTTACTTCTTTGCTTCGCTTTTACAATTTGTCTGATGTTATTTTGCAATTGAGTAAAGCAACACAGTGATGAACAATTTGCCCGATGTTATTTTCTGCAATTGAGTAAAGCAACATAGTGATGAACAATTTCCCTGATGCTATTTTTACAATTGAGTAAAGCAACACAGTGATGAACAATTTGCCTCATGTTATTTTCTGCAATTGAGTAGAGCAACACAGTGATGAACAATTTGCCTGATATTATTTTTGCAATTGAGTAAAGCAGCACAGTGATGGACAATTTTGACAAAAATAATTCTGTGGACAACTATTCCACGTTAAATTAATCAAATTTAATTTTCCTAAATCCATTAGTTCCTCGAAAAACGTTAAACGATACGTCAGTGCTCTGACAGGCTACATCCGAAAGAGATTTTATTCCGATTTTAGAAATTCTGTTATCCGCCACATATCTAGATATCTGAGTTGTCAGTTTCTTTCATAGTACATACTGCACAAAAATCCACAGTTCTGGCCTCCTGGTCATTCTATTTGGGATAAAATGGCTAGAACATAAGTGGACTTTAATTTCAGGTTTTGTGACTAAAGCACGTACTCAAAACAAGCAAGAAACTCATTTTGAAGTCACGGTAAGGCTTCTTCCGGTCCTACAAAGAATTCCAATAAACACTCTGTCTCGTGATAAATGCCCAATTTGCTCATTCGTGAAAATAAAAGTGAGAAGAAAAAGAGTAGAACTAATTTTGTTCAGCAATTTCAGAACAAATTAGTCTTCCTTAGTTTTAGAAGTCCACCATTCATCCCCACAGGACAATAGAACAAAACTTAATTAGGAAAGAAGATAATTCCAGCTAGCAAAGTTAAATTTCTCGGGTTGTACTAATTAAGGAAGGAACACCCACATTCAATACGGAGGCGATATCAAGGAACTAATTTTCTACGCCACGCATGCGCGTTCATATTTTTAGAGGCGGTGTGGAGAGGCGCGTCTCGCTTTTGAGCTCGTATCGACTTGTAAATGCCTGTTTTAAAAAGGCAAAGTTTGTTAAATTCCAAATATGCTGATGGGGACTGGATATACAGTTTAAAGTTGGGTCGGGATCACTGTTAAATGTGCTTCCACCGGATATCGAATCAGAGACAGTTTGCATGCTTACACATTGCAAACCATTTTTTTTTTTTTTAATATCTCTAATTGCCATTTTCCTCTCGATTGATTAGGTTATTTTACGTTGCTTTTCTGCCACTTTTGACTAATCGCGACGATGAGGATGCCTGATGAAATTGATCAAGGGACACTCGCAAAGAACACCCATGCTCAGGGTCCCTGGTGTCATAGCGCGCTGTGCTAACCACTCGACCACGGAGGTTGGCAAGAGAGAGAGAGAGAGAGAGAGAGAGAGAGAGAGAAATATGGAGGAAATAAAATGCAAAAGAGAGATAAAGAGAACGAGAGAAAAAAGAAAGAAGAGATATAACAGACAAAGGGGAAGAAAAAAAAACGGAACAGAGAAGAGGAAGGGAATAAAATAGAAAAGGTTGAGAGAAAGAGAGAGGAGGGGAAAACGAAACAGGAGAGAAATGGTTGTAAAATAAATGATGATCAGAAAAGATCGTAAGCGACAAACAATCGACTGTAGGAGTAGGAAAAAAAGATGAAATGCTGGAAAGAAGCAAGAAAAGAAAAGAAGAGAAAAATGGGATACAAAAAGATATATCAGGGAGGAGAAAGTAACCAAGTGTTACTTATTCCAGGGGGTCCAGTAACACCATTTTACCCCTCCTCTGGGCGTTTGATTTCAATTCTTGAATCTTTCACTGCATAAAACAGTCAATGTTCTCACTCATTTTGCCCAACCAAATTCTCTGACATATTCCTTCATTTCGAGGTGAGAGGGAACCCAGAATGTCAATCTCTATACAAGAAATTACACATCCATGCCTAACCCAGGATTCGAACCCAAGACCCTGGGCGTCATAGAAACTCCGCTGACATTGGGGGGTCATTCTTTCAATTTTTTGTAGCTCCATCTCCCGGGGAGTTTGGTGACCTCTGCCGATGGGGGGATAAACAAGATCAACATGCAAAGCTTATACAGGGTGTCCACCAGTCATGAAAAGCACGAAGGTCAAGAAAAAGTAAATAAATTAACAAGTAGGTCAAGAAGTCAATAAAAAGTCAAGAAATTATACTTGTGGTCAAGAATTGTGACTAACACAATGACTGATTGGTTGATTTAGTTTATTTTACTCCACTTTTCTGCCCAGTCTGCCAAATGCAGTCTAGGACGCATTAATATTAGAAAATATTATAGAAAATATTATAATATATAAAGAAAGTCTAATTCTGTTGTTAAATACAGTTTTCTTCTTAACTATCCTTTTGGTAGGAGATTTTCATTAAATAACTATCTTAATTGCTAATTTCCAACTGTTGAATAAATAAAGGTTTCTGAAAACGAAAAAAGGTCAAGAAGAAGTCAAGAATTTTGGATGTTACTTTGGTAGACACCCTGTTCTATAATTGACTCCGTATCTTTCATAAAACGCATCTCCACTGGAATGGAAGTCGTTCACAATGCACGAACCCACCCATCTCGCTCACCTACACGACACGCTTTGGCGCACTGCCGAACTCCAACCTCTTGTATCCGAGTTCATTCCGTTCCCCGACGGTTAACGGGAACAGGGAGCTTTGTCCTGGCGTCGACGACTCGCTCGTTATTTTCCACACTTATCAAGGGACGAGAGATTGTTTCCCTGCAAGATGGAAGATAACGAACAGAGCCGTGATATATGAGGGACGCTTTCATTAATTTCCTTCTCAAACGAACTCGCTATTTTGAATATTTTCCACTTGAGGAAGTTTCAGTGACTTCTTGTGAAACATCTCGAGAAGAAATTTTCTCCCATCTGAGAATATTTGCACTACCATAACTATTTGTATTATTCATCCATAATTTTCAATACCAGAACTTAATAGTAATGAGGGAAAGTGATAACCCCATTACTACCATGTCAAATCTTTCTGAAGAGAATTGAAATCCTGGAACTGGAACTTTTACTTTAAAATACATTTAAGAGGTCTCTGGTTTTTAATAAATATTTATTAAATAATAAACGTTACTGTTACTGTAATAACACAATTTTAATTGTGTGACGAGCCGTAATAATTACATCGGATGTTCAATACGTTTCTTGAAATGTTATTAGTTACTATGGTTTTATATATGATGTGTTCCCAGTAGCGGCCCAGAGTTTTCGAAAGAGAGGAGGAAGTTACATATACTTTTTTTTAGTAGTCAGCCATCTTTTCCTGCCTTTGACGTTAACCTTTTTTTAGGAATAATGGGCCAAATGCGGGATATGACCCCCACCCTTTGGGCACGCCACTGTATGTTCCTATAGGTCTCTTTCATCAGGTTCCCCCAACAAGAACCATATAAGCATTTCCGTCCTTTCACATTCATGCTGCACGGCATACTTAGCGAAGACTTCTTGATTTAGTTATTTTTAAAATATAGGATGAATACAGATTATAGAGTTCAGTATTGTGAAACCTTCTTCAATCACCTATTGTTTCAAGGTCCAAATATCTTCCTTAAGATTTTTATTTTCAAAAACTCATCTGAATTCCGCTTTTAGTCAAAGGGACAACGATTCATATTCATACAATACTACAGGCAAAATTACTGCCTTGTATATTTTAGTAGTAGAGATGATAAAATGTTTATGAATGGAAAAAGCATACACTAGCTGAATTAATTTTACCTTCATCTCGTATTATATCCATCTGTTAATATTACTCCTTAGTATTTCAATTTACAAATTGGTTGAAATGAACTGTTATCTATAATTACATTTTGATTATTACCTAACACTTGGTTTCGTTCTGGAAGCATGCGGAAAATGAATTCCTGAAGCCCCGCCCCAAATAATTTATTATTTTCGAACATAGAGAAAGCCCATGAACATTCCATTATTTATTTACACATTTAAGCATGAAAAATCATATAAAATTTCATGTTCTTATGGCCCTGAAAGTTACATTATGGTGAAAATGACTCAAAAGAATGAAAAAGGAGGTAGAAATTAACTAGATCCTTTCTCCATCCAACCCCAAATGGGGATGCATTTATCCAGATGGGTATTTCGCCTAGTAAATACCACCCTGTGTAACAGCATGATTCATATCAGCTTCTGCGAGATACTAACTAAAATTAACTGGGATATTCCCCTGGGGTGCATGTCGCAGTTACAACACAGCCATTACACAGAGGTCAATATTTGTTTCACAGAACAAAATCTGCTTATTTGCACAATGTTCCGTTGGGTTTGTTATTTCGTTAATGAAAGTTTTTCCTTTTCTATTGACCCGTGAGCAAAAATTGCAGAATTGCAGTTGTTTGTTGTTGAGAACAATTGTTTGTTTTAGTGCAGAATCGTTTTCACTGAAACGAGAGTTTTGTTTTCCGAATGGTCTAGCCTATTTTATGTGCATGCTTGAAAGGCAGAACGAAAGAAAATTCTAGTTTCCAAATACTCATTAATAATATGTTTGTGATTCCGTGTTTCAGGTATTAAAATGTTTCCAAGTCATGTTTGGATTCAGAATCATGAAATCTATAAAGATTATCCGCGATTAGTCCAGGAAGGGAAAATTTATTTCCTGTGTGGCGACCAACCTTTCCTGCTAAGTCACAGTTAGTAGTTAGCACGGTACGGGTATTCTTTATGAGTGTACCTTCAACAGTTTCATCATATCATAACTTATCTTCGCGATTGGCTAAAATTGGCAGAAAATGAAGTAAAATAATACAATTCAATCAACCACCACTAAAAACGTCAGAAAATTTTGCGTGAGTGGGCAGGACAAATATGTCAATAAATTAGGGTGACCATTTCTCTCCTTCCTATATCTCTCATTTCCTCCTTTCTGTCTACGGTTTTTCCTTGTAGGATGATACAAGCATTTGTCACTGGATGACGGGTGACGACGATGTGTTGAAGAACGCCGCACATTTTGGTTCCAGAAATACTCAGTACATCAAATAAAAGTATGTTCATGACAAATTTAAAATTTCTTATTACTGCTAATATTTTTTGTTCGGAAACCTATTTTTACTGCACTACCATAAAGACAATGATTTTCTAAGAAGGATAAATTTCTCTGCCATTTCCACGACCTTTCCAGAAAAAGTAAATTCCCAGTCTTTTCCAGAATGGTAAACACCCTGCAACAATCACAACAATGACAATTGTTACGTCCACGTCTCTACGAAAATTAGCCCTTCGCTCCTAATGTGACCAAAAGACCCTCATAATTTCAAGTGGGGGTAAACGAAATTTCCAATTTAACCTTACCAAAAGGATTATTCCTTGTATACTACAAACGTTTAAAAGTCCGCGTCGGTATTTTTATCGAATTCTTCTCTATTCTGTTAACTCGTTGCCACGGATAGATTGACATCTATAGGTTAATTTATCCACTTGTACTCCTGATACTGGTTGGCCGGCCGCCGTGGCGGAGTGGTTAGCACATCGCGCTACGAAGCCAGAGGTCTTGGGTTCGAATCCCGGCCTGGACATGGATGTTTGTGAGTGTCCATTCATCAATTTCATCATATTATCACTCATCCTTATCTTCGCAAATTAGCCAAAAGTGGCACAAAAAGCGAAGTAAAATAAAGCAAATCAATCCTGATACTGGTTGTTTGTGACACACTAACAGTTGACAATATAAAACATGAACAAACTCAAAGTAACAAACTCATTGCGCGCGTAGAAAGTGTTGATAGCATTATACTACAACGAATAATTTTTTTTCGAGCAATCCTTTTCTATATAGTAAAAGAATTAGATAAAATTAATAGTGACTAGATTTCACTAGACCGTTAAATAAATCGACACCGGAAATCGATTTGATTTGATTTGCTTTATTTTACTTCGCTTTTTGTGCCACTTTTGGCTAATTTGCGAAGATGGGGATGAGTGATGATATGATGAAATTTATGAATGGACACTCACAAACATTCATGCCCAGGCCAGGATTCGAACCTGGGACCCCTGACCGGAAATCGAAGTCGGGGTCGGTTGGTTACAAGGCAATAACGTGGTGAATGCAAAACGAGAGCATTCTAGGTGAAAGATTTCCCATGTTTGTGAAAGTTTGGGCTCAGGAAGGAATTCTCGAGCTTATTCCTTTCTGTAATCACTGTTAATACCGTACAAATAACAAAAATCTACTAATGCTGTCACCTCAGAAGGTTCTTTAGTTCCTTTGCTGGTGGAGATACATGGTACACAGTGTACCTACAACGAACCTTTGTAATTGTATTAATGTGAATATCACACACACACGCACACACATATATATATATATCTGTGTGTGTGTACCTTATGGATGTATGAGTATGTGTGTGTCGTAAAATATGATGTTATTTTCCAGTGTTACATCTTACATGCTTATTACATATTCTGTTCCTCTCCCAGAAAAAAGATTCTAGATCCACCTATAACAAAACTAATGTAATGTCCACGGCGTTACATATTATTATTATTATTGTTATTTTTACTGTTCAAGTTTTAGCAATGCCCCCCTTACAAACATTTCTGGTGATCCGAGCAAAAGCTGACTTACAAGAAACTCTGAGCTTGGAAGTCGGTTCCTGCAGACAGCGCCCGCCCTCCCAGGCGGTTGTCGAGAGTGACGGAATCCTCTTCCCGCGAGTTCTCTGGAGATCCTCCGAAATTGGAGGCCAATTGATTCCCTGGGCTTCGAGGGAAGCTTCTGGAAACGCGGTTATCTCCCCCGCCCTCTGCAGGTGGAGGAAGCCCCGCAACACGCCATTTACCAATACAAAGAATTCGGAGGAAGAAGAAATAGGAAATGCGGCGAAGCAGAGGAAACGGGCGCTGCGGCAAGAAACACCAGAGGATGAATGGCGGAGTTTGGTGAGGATGCTGTCAAAGATAAGTTACGTTGTGTTTGTACAGCCACCGGCAATAAAAATGGGATACCTAGATTGTGATAAACTCGCTTCCCTGCAAGGCGTTACGTTGTATCGTCTAACTACGGCGATAAGTGGATTTTAATAGCAAATACAAATTTTCGATGGCCACTCTACCACCGCAGAGAAGCGAGCACTTCAGGATTTAGGTGTACCATTTTTATTTCTGGTGACTGTACACTGAAAGTTACGCTCAGAAACCTAAATGCATCATATCGATTGATGCACTAAAGTGTGTTTTATGACTTCTTCAAAGATTCAGATTCACATTTGATTCATTTGGGTGCATTTTTGTATGTCGTGAAAGAAACACCAAAGTGCATCATTTGATTAAAGTGAGGATTTATCTCAGTCGAGATGCACTTCAATGCATCAGTTGATGCGTTCTGATGCACCAGAATGCAACTTTTTTGATGATGCACTTAAACTTTTCGTCTGAGCTACATAGTCATTAGCTCAGACCAAAAGTTTGAGTGCATCATGCAAAAAAGATGCAGGAAGGTGCATCAAGGAACATCAAGTGATGCATTGAAGTGCATCTCGACTGAGATAAATCCTCACTTTAATCAAATGATGCACTTTGGTGTTTCTTTCACGACATACAAAAATGCACCCAAATGAATCAAATGTGAATCTGAATCTTTGAAAAAGCCATAAAACACACTTCAGTGCATCAATCGATGCATTCTGGTGCATCAATCGATATGATGCATTTAGGTTTCTGTGTGTAGGTTCAGCCATTGGCGGATTTAGCAGGAAGGGCACGGGGGCATGAGTGTTCTTTGTGAGTCTCCCTTCATCAATTTCATCATATCATCATTCATCCTCGTCGTGGCGATTAGCCAAAGTGGCAGAAAAGCGAAGTAAAATAAACCAAACCAATCAATCAATCAAATCATTAGAGCGGACATATCTCACTCTAACTTTGAAGCGTGTTTATAAATCGAGACGAGATAGAGCGGGGCGAGACGAGAATCGAGCAAGTCTCGATTCGACTCGATGGCGTCCCTTACTCTGTCAACTAACTTCGAAGCTTCCAAAACCATTGCAAGGATAAACCAATAAAAACTCTGCAGCAAATTAGATTCCCTTGAACCAAGCCAGAGAAAAGAAACGGACTGAACTGTAACCGAAGTAATCAGAAACAAAAACTAACGCCCTAATTAGGACATAATTTCAAAAGCGAGGCTTCCACATAAATCTAATAACCTTGCTCAACCATTCGAGAAAAGCTGCTTGTTAAAATTTAATTTGAGGTTCCGGAAAATTATCTGCAAGAGACGAGGCTATTGGAAAAGAGAACCTTGTTCATAGCAAGGAGTGGGAGAGGCCACACGGGGAACGAAATGCAATTATTATTTTCAATATCTGAGATTTCGTATTTCCTCACCAACAGCAAAAAACAAAAATATATTTATAACTAGAAACTTCTAGATAATAAGTGGAAGCTATAAACATCTATGTATATTCAACGTATGTACAGTCACCGGCAATAAAAATGAGACACCTATCGCCTGAAATACTTGCTACTCTGCAAGGCGTTATGTGTGTTGTCTACGGACGTAGTTCAAGTTGCCATTGAAAAGTTGCCGTTACAATCCACTTATCGCAGCAGAGTTAGGCAACACACATAACGCCAACTAGTATTTCAGGATCTGCGCAGGTGTTCCATTTTTATTGCCGGTAACTGTACAATCATTAGCATACATGTACCTTACCCATTGTCTATCTTTTTATCTACTATGCATTATATCACCACGTTTCAAGACAGTAGGTGGAAAGTAGGAAGATCTAGGTAGAACATGTGGAGCGGGCACCAAAACTCCACCTCACCCGGGTGAAAAATTTACCCCATATATCCTCTGATGTTATCCAGATACATGTATCTGTTTACTTGTTCCAGCAGAACTATTCTTCTGTCGTCTTCATTTTGCCGGTGGTGGGGATCGAACCAAAGACGAACCTGAGATTTTACCGCAAGTCCCGTGCGCTGATCAACTACCTCATCGTGCACCGCAAATTATAATAAATTTACAGTTTTTGAGTTGAAAGTTTCATGGCAGCAAGATTTGAGATGAACAGGTCAACGAGTTTCAAGACGTCGGACTTCAAACATACTGTACGAAACCTTTGGGAACAGCATTTGATGCGGTTAATGTGCGGAAGACATATTGCAAACGTATGTTTTTCTAATACAACTATCAATTTCGTAACAAAAAAAATATGCTTCCTCTGATGACTCAAATTTTATTGCTATTTGTTTTAAATGTTATTTTTTTATTGTCTAAAACTTTTTTACTTTTTGTACATTGTCCTTTGAAATTGCTTTCCTGTTCGTTAGAATTAGGATGAACGGTGATTTCATTAAATTGATGAAGGGATTGATCGATTGATTTAGTTTATTTCACTTCGCTTTTCTGCCACTTTTCGTTAATCGTCATGATGAGGATACATGATATGATGTAAGAACACCCATGCCCAGGCAGGACTCGAACCCTGGACCCCTGGCGTCGTGGCGCTGTGCTCGCTACGGAGATAGGCATTTGATGAAGGTAAAACACCCATCTTATACTGTCTGGGATTCGAACACAGGATGCACTCGGCCAGCGAGATGACTTTTCGGGCTGCAACAACCGTGTAAAACAGTCCGAATTCAAAACCAAAATTTCGGGCAACCTGGCGAAGCCGTTGGGTAATTTATGTGCCCCTGGTTGCAGGGCCGGCCGTCAGCCATCGTCAATGTTTGCCGTCGCGTCACTGCAGTGACCGGGGCGCCGGCGAAAACGTGATTACGCGAAACAGTTTCCGCGCGGAATGCGAAAAACGCGGCCCCGCCGACTGTTTCATTAGTCGCCCCCGTCGCATGGGAGTTCATTATCGCCGAATGAAGCGCGGGCGAAATATTGCCGTCGCGTTGCCCACAATAAAACACGTCGCAGATAGACCGTTGCCGTTAATCTCTCTCTCTCTCAGGAAGGAAGAGGATCCGCTGATTGATCCGCTGCTTACTCCGGATCTATGGCCGCACCTTATGAAGAACCGCCGCGGAGACCCCGACTGCGGCACAAAACAGGGGATCGATTTCTTCTTGCGGGAGAAAAAGCAGAAACATAAACCAGAATGTCAAAAAGAACTTTCAAATGCACTCTTTGTAGGGGTTCGTTACCGCATTAACGATTCTTTTTCTTACAGTATTTTACCGCATAATCGTCGCAGATTTTATGCAAAATATTTTTGCAAAAAAGTGTGGTGTGACCATTATGTGAATCTTATTCCAAAGAAAAAAAATGTGCGGGTATGACGGTACTTAAAATAACTTATTGCAAGTTAAACTGTCGTAGCATGCACGGAATACTCGTGAATATGCGTTAAAATTAAATATTCCAAATTGACACACATCATTTCTTTGTTACAGTTTAGCAAACATTTTTTCCGGTCTGACAAAGAAGTCAGCACATTCGTTGTTATTCACTTGTACATTACAATCGAAATATTACACTTGACAAAATTTATTACAGTGTTATGAAGTATAGACTTTCAAAATTTAATATTCTGTGTCCGAAGATTCTGCGCCGCTACCATTGGTTACGTTATCTGACGTGACGAATACCCGATGAAAGGCTATAAACCAATTTTTGGACTGCGACGATTGTGCGATGAAGAATGGTATTTTACGTCTAGACAATAGAAACTAACAAGATATTGACTTGCATTCACTTTATAAGCGCATTGTCACACTACTCTGTCTCTGCGGCTAAGGGTGTGGTCCATTGGATCCGGTTTTGGCTTTTGGAGGTTTCACACTTAAGCAACAAGTGACAGGCGACAAGCGGCACGTGTCGCTTGGAAGCGAACTCTAAGTAATCAATTCAAAGAGAGAGGGAGAGAGAAAGAGAAGGATCTCTCTCTCTCTCTCTGTCTCTATCTCTG
>NC_139234.1:69881079-69902977 GCF_977018435.1 Lepisma saccharinum | reverse complement strand
CAATGTCATGTAATAGTATGTACGAACTGTATGAAGTCCCTGAGCATGATGATAATGTAACCGCTGAACACAATAATTGCTGTCACAGCAGGCAAAGGCGAGAAATGCATTTTCCTCACATCCCGCACAAGTTGCACAGGTTGCAAAATTAATACCTAACACACTGTGAAGTGTAATACGAATTTCGTTGCCAGGTGATTGGTATTTCGGAGAAGATAATTGATTATGCATAAGAGAATGCACCTGCATAATCAAAATCCTGCAGTGAAGTTTCGTGACACTCTCTGCCTGACATCTGTGCATTCCCCCAGACGCATTGCGAATAATTTATATTATCGAGTCCTTATGGGTTTCTGTACCTATACACAAAAAATTAAATGCATCAGGAAAAACAAAAAAAAGTATGTATGACCAAATTTTGAAATGCATCATACAAAAATATGCAGGACGGTGAATAAAAAAACCTCATCACTTGATGCATTAAACTATAGCTCGACATAGAAAGAAATACTCATTTTCATCATGGGGCCTCCCCGATAATGCAGTGGTAACGTCGTCGGCTTGTAATCTAGGGGTCCCGGTTTCGATCGCGGTGGAAGTACATAGTGGTTCGGATCCCACTTTAAACAGTAGGTCCAGTTGGGAGTTCCAATCCTTGTTGGGAGATGATGACAATGTTTTAACAAATGTTCTTAGCTTTTTGAGAAGAACGGTCATCTCGCACTGTTTCTGAGGAAGTCTTTAGATTCTCTTTACCTTCTTAATGTGTTGTGTATGACCTGTGCAGATCCCTTTAGAACCTTGCACTTTTAACCTTTGTCAAGGGGTTGATAAGTATTTGAGATAAGAGGATGTTTTCCCCTTTTATTCTGAAGGGTGCAAAATCGCTATAAGTGCCGACGCCCTCATTTTTTTAAAATTCAATCAGTCATCTTACCAACCGATGCATGTGCAGGCCTGCCAACGAAATTCACATTACACTTCACGGAGTGTTAGGTATTAATTTTTGCAACCTGAGCAGATTGCTTTCAATCCCAGTTTAATGTTTTCAGTGCTCTACATTATTTATACAATCTGTGTGATTCCTGTAAGGGAGGGTAAGATGTTACTTTATATGTATTATTTTTATGTAAAAGTCTTTTTAACTAAGTCCACCCACGTTTATCAAAAGTTGGTGTTACGGGTCTATAGTCACTGTCCAGGTGTAAGATTCAGCTCTCTGTACTTTGTCGGGTGGACGACAAAAACAAACTGGAATCGCCACTTCTTTCCCAAAATAAGTGCCACCGGTTTTTAACAAACGCAAGCCGACGAGCAACTCAATTCGCAACTTTTCTTGCTAATTAAAGGTTCTTGCTAAACGGTGAGAATGCTCCTGTCACGTCCCGAGGCGAAGTATTTTCTGGGCTATACCTACGAGCATCTGCCTTATCGGTGTGCGAGATTTTGGCTCCTAATGACCTCTAACATGCGATACGGTTTTCAAACGACTGGTTCTTCTGAAAAGTGGGAGGGAGATAACGAAATACAAATTTAAGTCTTAGCCAAATTATTCGTAGCAGTGTTATCTGTAATAGGAAATAAATCGGGGATAATTTCCTAGTATTTCCTTAATTTCGCCTCGAGGTGGTTAGTACAATTTCGTATGGGGTGCACATTTATTTAAAGTTCTGCCGAAAAACACTGGAATGTTTAAAGAAAAAGCTCTGTTGTGTTCTATAGTATGTACGAGAGTCAAAATCTTACAAGTCCGACAAAAATTACATGGTAGACTGGGTACAGCTCTTTTTTACAGGACCACCTCAAGGCTGCAACACTGATCAAGTGAGTTTTACGCCATTTTGTCTCTTCAACAATGGCGCCTACTCCACACACTTGCGCCAGTGAAGAGCTGTGGTTTCTTGTACTCTGGAAGACTTAAACTAATGGAAATTCTCCGGCAAATGAGCATCCCTGATCACCAGTTTCAAAGCAGGAAGACAAAAGTAATTCATGGTGAAAAAATTTAAGTAAATAAAGTGCATTACTACTTACAGAAAACTAATTCTGACCTTCCATGACATGGACGTTTCAACTTACCTGAAAGAAAAAGAATTGCATTTAAAATTACATTTAAGTCTGTTTTGCACGTGCCATGACAAACATATAGCAACTTTATGCCTTACACGAACAGGAAATGTAACTTATAAATAAAATGATCAAGACTCAAATGTATATGACACCATACATTAATAAGGAATTTCATGACGAAACTAATAAGACACACGCAATGAGGTGATTTGCAATGAGGAAATAATGGCGCTTTGAGGTTGCTATAATATTAAGTAAGTGTCATAAAAATGATCTCCGATTCAGAGGTCATGTGTTCAAATCCTGGCGTTTGTTCTTTGACCCACATCAAAATTATAGAAGAAAAGCAATTGCAAATTAATAAAATAAAAAATAACAGATATAAAGTCGGTGGTTAAACGTCCAAGTAATTCATTTTCAATTTTTACATTTCATAAAACATATAGGCTAATATGCTCACGGAAAAGGAACCGTAAGAATACAGTAGCCTCCTCAGTGGTGTAGTGGTAACGTCGCCGCTGCCTTATGATCAAGGAGTCCCGGGACCGATACCCGGTGGTGACACCTAGTGGATGGGATCCTACTTTAAATTGTAGGTCCAGTCCCGATTATCCTATCTGCGAATAAAGTGAACTTAAAACAACAATAACCATAAGAATACAGGACGACAAAAGGCGGTAACAATAGATCATAAACATTCGCGTAGCCACGTTAGGACATTACAGCTTAGAAACGTCGATATTGTTAATATTGTATATTATTTGTAAGGAAAATTTATCGCACACAAGATTGATCTTGACTCTAGAAATAGTAATAAACATAAGGATTTACACACCAACCAAAATGATAATAATAATAAACATTCTTTTCTATCATTTGGGCTCCCACGTTGCTTTTGGCGAGAGCGGTCCAGGGTTCGATTCTCTGTGGGATTCCCAGCATCGTGAGGACAACTGGGAGATGCTTGAAAATAAGTAGAGGGCTCCCGAGAAAGCCAGAAAACGGAGGCGATGGGATTCGATGCGCTGACCACATGTCACCCAGTGACAAAAGCCTCTCGGCAGACCATGGCCCTCTGGGGGCTGTTGCGCTACGGAGTTTAGTACGGAGTGAGTTTTTTTAAAATTTATCATTAGTTCTCAATGCAAGGAATATAAATTAAGCAGCTGACAATCCTCAGCTGAAAGGGCTCACGTTTCATTGGGAGTTATTAACCATAAACGTCAGGTAATTTACTTCATTCATCTAAAAGGCCGTTTATTCTTGAAATTCAATCAGCTTCGGAATGCCTCCGCCGATGTCAACGGCCGCCAAACTGGTTCCATTGAGCAGCGATGACACTCGGCACGAGTGCAACAGTTTCCCTAAAGGTGAAAAAAAAACAGTGGGAATGACCTTCGCGGAAACGCAAGCACCTGCAGCACTTTTGGAGAATGGGCGAGCAGGTGCGCTGGGAGCTTTCAGACAAAGACGACAAGCGACACGTATCACCTGGAAACGTACCTTCAGATTAAATGCAACCTTTCGTGTCGAAATGACAATACTGCTGCACGTGTCGCCTCGGTCTCTTTCTAGCGCATGCGCAATGAATGCTTTTGTACAGATTGGATAGGGGTCTGTAACGGTGTGAAATGAAACCCCTGTATCTTGCCGCTTATGCCTTGTCCGCAAGATCGTGACGGAGGGTGCGGGGGGGTTGGTGCCCTTACTAAATTTTGTAATTTTAACGTACCTGCTAATCTTAAACAAATGGGCACGATTTGGTCAAAATAACTAACACCATTAAGCCTTGTTTCCAAGTATAATAAAACACTAAAAATGCTGACCAAGGCAGTCTTTATTGTAAAATAACACAGTATAAACGTTTCACCCTCTAACAGGGTCTTCTTCAGACAAAGGTTCAAACTAAAATATCTTCAGACAAAGGTTAAAACTAAATTTTAACTAGATTTTAGTTTCATTTTAGTTTGAATCTTTGTCTGCAGAAGATAATGTTAGAGGGTGGAAACGTTACGTATATAGTGTGCTATATTACAATAAATACTGCCTTGGTCAGCAATTTTAGTGTTTTACAGACAAACTAATTAATACATAAATGGTACTGGTTGAATAATTACGATATTTGTTTGTCGCACATTGAAACAAATATCTGATTACCATACCAGCACCTTTTTTTTTTCCTGTGCTGAGCGAGCATATCAAAGAAAATTCTATGATGGACCACAAATAAAAATAGTTATAACACCATTAAGCCTTGTTTCCATGATATGAAAAACTCAATAAGCTGGCTTGGTGCAGAGTTTGAAGAAGACCTTGCTAGAAGGTTGAAACGTTACGTTTATTATGTTTTATAATAAAATAAATTTCTGCCTTGGTCAGCATATTGAGTTTTTCTTAAAATAGTTGTGCCCTTATGTGGGATATATATTGAAATCGTGACGTCATCTTTACAGGGAATCGTGAAACGGACATAGAAAGAGAGGGGAAATAGAAGAAGAATAGAATGAAAAACAACAGAAATAAAATGTACTGAGAGAAAAAGGAAGAAACTGAGATTGAAAAAGAAAGAGAAACAGAAATAACGAGGTCAGTGAATGAGTGAGAGAGGAAGACAAAAGAAAAAAAGAAACTCAATACAGAAAAAGAGAAAAATTAAGAGGAAGATGGAAATCAAAAAAGATAAAATAAACAGAGGGGAGGAAATGGAATACAAACAAAAGAAAGACATTTCCTTACTCAAGGGTGGTCAAGGGTCCCACCTTGATCTTCAATGTGAACACCTACGATCAACCCTTCGCAGTAAAGAGACCGACCAAAGTTATCCTCTGCAATAATTCATATATCCAGAAACAAAAAGCACGCAGTGGGAATAAAAACAGTGAAACAAATGACATCGTTTTCCCCTAAAAGGAAATTTCCATCTCAGCCTAAAAATCCCTTCCGCCTCCTTCATTGGGCCCTCCGCTACTTACTAGATGCGTAATCCAATTAGGCCCTTCATAACGATCAATTAAAAGGTACTTACCGGCAGTCGTAGAACTTGGCAAAATGTCTATTGAGGAGGAAAATCTCATCGACGCTTGGAAATTGCCGTCGCAGCCTCTCATCGAACCCCAAGGCTGTTTGCTTGCTCTTCGCCGTTCTTTATGAGCGGCATTCACTCTTAAATCCACTCCAGCGGCAAAGGCAGCTGAAGAATCCCAGACACCAAAAGGACTACAGACAATAGCCCCGTCTAGTTCGCTGCACTTTTTGACACTAGGTGTAGTGCAGGTGTATGCCGGTGTCAGGCTGGTGCAAGAAAATGATGTTCAACCAAGTAGTTCAGAAGATTCAATAAATGCCTGTCTGCTGCTTTAAACGTACATTTGATTAGTTAGCACGCACCACATGCTGCATCGCTCCAGAAGGCAGTGCAAACGGTGCAAATACACTACTTGCCACCAAATCGACGAAGTAGACGAGTCGGTATTGCACCGTATAAACCAATTAGACGCTTCAGTGCAAAGAGGGTCAAAAAGTGCAGCGAACTGGAAGGGGCTAGTGTGTGGTGTATGATCACGTGGTGCGTGTTAACTAATCAAATGAACGTTTAAAGCGACAGACAGGCATTTGTTGAATCTTCTGAACTTGAACACCGCTTTTCGTCTACTTGGTTGAACGTCATTTCCTTGCAACACCCTGACACGTATACAACTGAACTACGCCTAGTGTCAAAAGGTTCAGCGAACTATACGGGGCTAATGGGAATATGGGCAGAGCGGGTACTTTTGGGGCTAATCTAGACCAGATGCAGCGGAGCAGGTTTGTATTTTACGTAATACAAACCTGCTAATAGCAACGGTGCCCAAGCATGGACTCGAACCCGGAACCCTAGATGGCGGGATCACGAGACGGCCACTCAACAGGTTCGGGCATTGACTGCGGTTTGTCGCCAGCAAGATTAGATCTATTTATATACCCGCAGACGTTGTATTACACTGTACAGTCCCGTGCGAATTAATCGGAACAAGATATTTTTTTCGTAATTTTCCCGATGGTTGGCACCAGTGTGCTACATATTGCTACTTATTATTGGATCCTATGCTTTCCTGGGCATTGTGTGCCCATTTGTACTTTGTTCACTAATTGATTTAATAGTACCTAACTGCTCTGTATGATGAATGTTTAAGTTTACACATGCATTTATATGCATGTGTTTTACTGTTGAGGTTTCATTGTGAGATTTATAATATGTTTCTTCAATTGATACGACTCCCAGGACGTTTAGTGTAATTCTATGGCACAAAGAGAGATGGCTACTATTTTTTTGTGTTGGTGTAGGCACTGCAGATAGAATTATTTATTTTAATCATATTATCCTCGTCTTCGCAATTGGCAAAAAGAGGCAGAAACGCGAATTAAAACAAATCAATATAATACTAAATCAAATCGTCACGTTCAAACAACGTTGTCAAGATATAATGAATGAATAGCGTATAATTGTGAAGTATTCGTTTAGTGCAATATCAGTTGGTATCAGAAATTAGCATAGAAATTAGGAATTAGTATAAAAATTACTTATTTTTAGGGGGGGGGGCCGACGAATGTTTAGCGTCCACCTGCATACATTTGACGATATGCACTAATGTTATGGTGCCTAACATGACGAGGACGCCTTTCACGAATGTCGGTCTTTATTTTCTTTATTGTTCGATTTTTTACAAATTGTCTCGATTCTACAGGTGTTTTGTTCATACATTCTGCAGCATCATGTACGGGGGATGTTCGATAGTACTGGACATGCAAGGTTTACAAACATAAAACACAATAACTAAATCTATAACCAAAGCTAAACTATTAGTATTAGTAGGGTGTGTAGAATTGTTAGTAAGGCAATTCTGGATAAGTATATAAGCATATGGATGCATGAAGTAGAAATTGTATTTAGCAACATTTTTGCATGAGTTTTGCGGAGATTAGTATAAATGCGTTATTTATGAAAATTCTGATAAAAAAATCAGGATGAAATGTATCCCTAGCCAATACTCCACCGCGCAGTGGCATTATCGCCATCACAAGATATTGAGCTAATATCGCGCAACAACTTCCGGAAGAACTTATTAACTGAAGAGGGTGGAGGCGAAAGAAGTTACCAAGGCAGTGCTTAAAGAGGGAGGAAGCTCTGTTAATGAGGCCCTTTGTTACGATTCCTCCCGCCATGTCGGACGGCCGTCATCCATAAACAAGAAGCCGAACCGCTCAAAAGATGCGAGCAGATCTTTCGGTGTCGCCTGATGAGAAATTAATGCCGTGGCGCACACCCGAGGGGATGGGGGAGGGGGTGGCTCCCCGAAGCAACCGACGAGCAAATTGGTTTGCGAGGCAACTCCGGACTCGTTGTCAGGATATGATTATGTCTCCAGTCGAGCGGTGGAGCACATTGTCGTCGGGGAGACCTGATCTTCGAACACGATCTCTTGCAGGAGATAAGCCACCGGTGAGGAAGGGGGGAGCTGTCAATCGGAAGTAGGCAATCCTTCTCCGGCACGTCAGGTCCATCCGTTGGAGTTTGCTCTGCGCCGGAAGAAAAGAAAATGACACTATGCTTTTTATGCAGACATCCAATAGAGAAACTGTGTTCAGCTTGAAATTTAAAGATTCATGTTCTTCCAGCAAGAAGATGTAATATTAATTAAGCACTACAGAAACATGGTTGACAGGACAGGAGGACGGTGAAGATACTTCCCTTGGGCTCAGGTGAAATAAAGAAGCGTACAAGGAAAACAAAAGAACAACCCTAAACAGAATCCTGATGTCCTGTTATGATTAATTGATTGATTGAATTACGTTTTTTACGTCGCTTTTCTACCACGTTTGGCTAATCGCGACGATGAGGGTGAGTGAGGATGTGATGAAATTGGTTAAGGGACACTCACAAAAAACACCAAGCCCGGATTCGAACCCGGGACCCTTTGATTCCGAATTTCGTTTACACTGAATTTGTTCATGAACATAAAGGTAACTGCGGCCATAATATTTATATAAATGCAAAATGTTTAAAGTAACTAATTTTTCCTACGATTTTAAACTGGAATCGAAGTGGAAATTCCTGGGGGGGGGTACTCGGGGAGGGGGAATATTTGTAGAGATCAACATAGAGATATTGCTGTAGGTGGAGGGATGCTATGAACTTTGTCCTAGCTGGGGAAATGCTTTGTGAATATTTTCTTAGCTCGGGGAATATCCTGCCCGTGTCGCCCCCACCCCACTTCGAGCACTGATTTTAACATTTTTGGCATGTACGAGTGAAATTACTCGTAAAAGTAAACGCAGCCTTTTTCCTTTTTGAGTGCTTGAAATGACTTTATTACATATGGTAATCAGAATTTCAATTAAGTAATTTAAGTTTCAGCTCTTTCCCATTTGGCTATGGCCCATCCTTGAGGGTAACAGAACAAAGGCAACAAAACAAGAAACTCGCAGCTCGCGAATTTGAAAATACAAGAAAACTGTACAGCAACCCTTTCTATAACCACAGTCGTCGTGCATCCACACCGAAGAACATTACATTCCCACAATTCATTTTGGAAGTTTCCTCCATGGCGTTATTCTCTTCTGTTGTCCCGGTCTCGCTGGCGAATTCTCCGTTTACAGTCAATTCCCGCCAACCAGCCGTCCCAAGCGTAATAGGCATGTTTCGCTGAAATAACACACGGCGCTAACTTCATGTTATGCAGAACTATTGATGAATATGCGTTGCTCGAACCACGAAACGACCGTGTTCCCGATGGAGACGCCACCATCATTATCCTCGCTCAAACACGCTGTCGGAAATTAAAATGCAGAGTCGCTGTATCTCCACTGACAAACACCATATATGAGCTTTCCTTATTTTATGTCACTTTTCTGACCCATTTAAGTTAATCGCCACCTGATGATTAGATGAAAACGCAAAAAGCACTAATTATTCCTGGAATCGAAACAATATTCGGTCAACATCCATAATTTAAAATTTGAAGATCTAGCCCACGAGCATTATCACCAGTGCTCGAAGTGAAAATTACTACCTGGGGGATGCTTGCTCAAGTTTCGGGATGGGTGGGGGATGCTTGTATGGATCAACATGGAGACAATTTAGCAAGTAAGGGGGGGGGGAGGGATTTGATAGATTGAAATGAAAATTTTGGGTGTTCACCCTTCATATTTTAGTGGGTCAAGTCCCTTGCCATTACTAAGATCTCCTTAATGAGGCTAATGAGTTGGTGTTTTAAGTCCACTTTATGCACAGTAAGGCTAATTGGGACTGGACCTACAGTTTAAAGTGGGATCCGAACCAATATGTGCCTCCACCGGGTATCGAACCCGGGACCTCTTGATTACAAGATAACGACGATTGAGGCTAATATAACCGAGGCTGTAAATGGACACTTAGCAGACACAACACAACCCTACGGAGGATTATACCGGCCGTAAGTCAGACGCCAGAGCCTCGTTAGTCTGCAACATTGAAGTTACCAGGGTGTAGTACGTGGAACCGAGGTTGAGTTTTGGCTGCCTTCTCAAAAGCTTATACCTTACATCCCGGGTGTGTAGGAGGGTCCTTACACAAATTATCCTAGCTGGTTGCTGCTTTACGCAAATTTTCTTAACTGGGGGTAGAATCATCCCCTACCAGTTTTCCCGTCTTCGAGCACTGATCGTAACAGCTATACGGCTGGGACGCCAAAGAGATTATGGAAAGTGAAAGCCTGAAAAGTGAAGATACTGGTGAAGATACTGAAGCAACTTGTCATCTTCAGTCATTCTGTCTCGTCTCGCCTCGTACGAGCTCTCTAGTTCTTGATATCGCCATGAATTTTAAATGCCTGTCTCGTTCTCTTCTCGAAATACAGACTGTAGCCAACATGTGAAGGCATAAATGTTCGTAGCGTATCTCTACAGATCGTCGGGAAAGACAGTTTATCCGGACTGTATGCAACCTCTCGTCACAGGTTTACATGCGCGTGCAGAGAAAAACTGATCGTTTAAGCTTTTTGGTGCCCAAAGAGAAACAATTTGGTACCTATTACTAAATTTGATAATATTGACCACATTACTGAGTAAGTCTAAACAAATGTGCATAATTGAAGGGGTCAGTGAGAGATAGTCCTAAGCCACACGTAGACAGTTTTGAGATACAGCCGATTGAACGTTTGTCGTTCACCCATAAATCTGCATCGCGGGATTGAGATGAATATACACTGTAATATGTTAATAATGTATTAAATCAAAAAACCTAAATACCAATGTCTTCCTGTAGTTATCTGCCTAATAACTTGGAGGAAAATATGAATCTGGCTTGAGGCTGTATCCGACCGAAAACTTTTGCGATGCTTTAAGAACGTGATAGGGAGGAACATTAAAAGCACCATGAATGTTCTCGAAAGAGAGCATATTATTTACATGTTGATTATATTTCTTATATACAATGATGCACGATACATAAAATAATTTACGAATGTTACAAATAGAACTAGCAGGATGCGCATTGCTTTCAAGGCAATCAATCCACAGCCATGTATACTGTAGTCTCAGGGTAAAATTTCTCTTTTGTAAAATGCAGGACCAGCAGCAGATTTTTGAGTGGGAAATTATGGCGTCTGCCTGTCATGCGGGATGGCAGGGTTCGATTCCCGGGGTGGGTGTTCAAAGGTCGAAATTTTTCTGGTCTTTTCTCCCATAAAGCGAGACTCCGGGCTCAACTAGCCTCAAATGAATGGATACCTGGAGGAAGGCAACCCTGGAGGGTAAAGGCGGATGAAGCGTGGTGCTGATCAGATCACCCTCAAAATGGTTGACATCGAGAATGTGTGGGGCCCTAATCCCACATCCCATAACTGTGCCTTCATGGCACGGTGCTGTATGTAAAGTTCGTATACGAACTTTACCTAGAAATGCGTGCTGAATATCTATTGGCATTACGTGATACTCTTGTAGATTTTCCTTTACCAAAATGGTTGATTCTGCAATTAACTTTAACCCTTTGAGAGTCTTGTGCATATTTCTTTTTATCATTTTGGGAGAGAGACAGTTAGTTCTACGTAGATTACACATTATCTGATATTTATGTGGATGATTATCATGTGTACCTATCCATTACTGTCTTGGTATTGTTAAACAATCATTTATTTGCTGTTGAAAATTTCTCACTTTTCGTGCATGGTTCTGCAAGCTATGGGCAGTTTAAAAAGTTTCTTCGTAGATTGATATTTCAACTCCATGAACTTGTGAGTAATACGCAAAGGTTACTGATCTTGTTGACGGTTCATCATCTTCTTGCGACACGATTCTATTCTTTTGGCATCATTTTCATGCCAGCCATAAGTTTTGTATTCTGGGCATTAAAATCTCCCGGATCCCAAATATTGAATAAAAGATATTTTCTTTCTCTCCGAGAAATTTGTCGTAACTTTTTCCTTCGACAAGCCCAGCCTGCACCGTCCTCTTTGTTTTATCTGATACATAGAGGCACATATTTTTGGTAAATAAAAAAGCAAAATTTCGGTACAAAAACAAGGTCGATTTCGGGTTCAAAAGCGGTAAATAAAATAAAATTTCGGTGTTATAGCGGTGAATAATCACATCAAAAGTGCTATATAAAATTAAATTTTGGTTTTAAAATTGTGAATATAATCCTCAATTTGATTTAAAAACTGCACTTATTACACAAAATAAATAAACTTGCCCCTTCTAATAGCAGCAGAATTAATCAATTTTCCGTGAATTCATAACTCACAGGATACTTCAGACTTCAGAAAGTGTTGCGTCGGTATATAACGGTAAATTTCGTGTTTAAGAGTATATTTCGCGTTTTGCAGTTCATTTCGCATTATTCCGTGACAAACCTGGGTAGAAAAATGCACCTCACACCTTTCAGAAACATGAAAAATGAACATTACAGCATGTTATTTCATATTTCGTGTTTTCGTCAAACACGAAATTTGCATGCCTCTACTGATACATAATGGCGTCCTGCATTACGTAGTCATTTTGTTTTCTCTCGGATCTACTGTGGACAAGTTTCTCTCGGTTCTACTGTGGGCAATTCAGCTGCCATTTGGCCGGCTCCCGTGGCGGAGTGGTTAGCATATTGCACTACGACGCCAGGGGTCCCGGGTTCGAATCCCGGCCTGGGTATGGATGTTTGTGAGTGTCCATTCGTCAATTTCATTATATCATCCATCATCCTAATCTTCGCAAATTAGCCGAAAGTGGCACAAAAAGTGAAGTAAAATAAAACAAATCAATCAAATCAGCTGCCTTTCCTTGCAGGTTTGAGATTTTGTGGAGATATTTTAGCTGGTCGGCCCAATTTTGGATGCAATAATTAAAAAAACTCAACACGAACAGCTAAAGTGAGAGATAGTCACAAACCACAAGAAATAAATAATATAATACTATCACCCGCTTAATGGCACATCTCACTTAATGAATCACGTTTGGCATACACGTAGATATTTACTTGCTTTTTACGACAGATACTCCTCATATTAAGTTAATATGATCAGGGCATTGTAACAATCAATGTTTTATACACCGCATTAACTGTCGACGGAGATAGTCATAAGCCACGGCGAACATAACCATAAATGCTATTCATTTATTACACACACCGAAGGTTCCATTGACCCTGAACTACTAGTTGACCGGTGCAAGGAATCTTCACTATCACTATTAAAAAGATCCGACTCATTATTTCCATCAGTACAGTCACCAAAATCCATGTTTTCCAACAAGGAACGTTCGGTCGACGTGGCTGGTGCGTCCATCTCCGTGTGGCTTAGGACTATACCACTACACAGATTACCACCTGGTGGGAGGTCCAAAAACTTCAGTCATGTATTACAGTATACTGCCATTCGACGGGAAATATTGCAATGTCTGTCACTGCCTGGACAGAGGGTTGCTTATTGTACATGATGGTATGCTTAACTTGTGGCTTAGGACTATCTCTCACTGACCCCTTCAATTTCTAAAAGAATTTGGTTCCTGTGAACAATCATTTGTTTGTAGCCTGTTTAAACAAATATTTAGTTACCAGAAACTAGTTTCTGATTATTCCATGCAAACTCTATTCTGTGTGAAATTTCCAATAATGGATTAATTTTGCAATTATGATATACAAAACATACCATCTATCTATGAATAATTAGCCAATTTCCACTTAGAATGTTTAATTAAGTTGCAATGTAAATTAATTCTGGTTTGATTTGTTAAATTTAGTAAAATTTTCAAGTCTCGAAAGGTCTGATCTCGATTTTTAAAAGTATCTCTTGGTAAGATCTTTCTGAGAGCATAAGCGTCTTCAATTTTATGGCGCCGGACCCTGTGGCCAAGAGGTCAGCACATCGCGCTGCGACGCCAAGGGTCCCGGGTTCGAATCCCGCTCGGGCTTGGTTGTTTGTGAATGTCCATTCCTAAATTTCATCATTTCATCACTCATCCCCATCTTCGCAAATTAGCCAACAGGCACAAAACGCGAAGTAAAATAAACTAAATCAATCAATCAATCAATTATATGGCGTATGTGTGTGTGTGGGGGGGGTGAATTGAGAATTGAGGGCAGTTCGATCTTACAAATCATCTCTAAACTAGGCAGCAACACGTAGAAAGAAATGTGTGTAGGTTCTAGATGGTGTTGGTGTTAAGAGGAGCCTTTGTTTCATCCGTTGCATTAGAGGGAGTCAAATTAAAACCTTAATTTGTTTTGTTTTATTACCAAGTGGCTGCATGTAGGATTGCTGCATTTTAGCGTAGAGCCATTGCTGATCTACATATATTTGCAAGTCTGAGTTAGTGCCTGTATACCTAAGGAGAATAATGTTTGGAATGCAGGCGCAGACACTTATGAGCTACTGCCAAAGTCTTTCCACCCATATGACTGCGAAGTGAGGTCATTCTCGAACCAACGGTAGAACATTGTGAAGTTTACGATAACTTCTAACAGTATAGAGGTCCCGGGTTCGATCCTCATACAGTGGAGATGCAGTGCACCGTGGCTCGGACCCACCTTAAGCTGTAGGTCCAGTTCCGATTTACCACCTGTTGATGTTCGGTTTCTTACATTCGCAGCGAACACAAAATCTACAAATTTGTGATGGTAAATAAAACACAGAAATGAACTAACGAGTTTTCATACATTCCAGTATATCCCATAATACTACATTTTATAATGGTGACAGCGGTAGAATCGAAATGAATGGGCATTTATTTAAACAGGGGTGTTTCAGCCTTACGGGTCATTCTTAGAACCAGCCCTTTTGATTTGATTTAGTTTATTTTACTTCGCGTTTTGTGCCTCTTGTTAATTTGCGAAGATGGGGATGAGTGATGAAATGATGAAATTGATGAATGGACATTCACAAACAACCAAGCCCGACCGGGATTCGAACCCGGGACCCTTGGCGTCGCAGCGCGATGTGCTAACCACTCGGCCACAAGAACCAGCCCTTGTCACAGATACAATGAATCAATCAATCATAAAGAAAGAAAACAACATCGATCAAGGTAATTGCACTATTATACAATAATTCCTTGAATTGAATATTATTTTAACTGTGACGTAGAGGTATGTAATAAGTCATTAGTAGTAGTATATTGTGTTATGAGTTACATAATGTATAAATGCAGGTGAAATTGATGTAGGTTAAAGTTGTTAGTTGGAAATTGTAAGTTGTTTAGTTCTTTCTTAAAAGTACGGTTGGAAATAGTGTTAGTCAATGGTGTAGGTAGGTTTTTTTTTTTTCATTCTCTAATCTCTGTAACATAATGGCATTCCTTCTTCTTAGCAGGGCCTATCTATCGACTGTCTCACTCCCACCTGCCGAGGTAGGATATCATCCAACCAATTACGGTGTAAGCCGTGGCGCTCATGGGCTGTTGCGCCACGGTATATTATTTATTTATTTATCATTATTACTTCTTATCATATCAAATATTTATTTCATTAGATCTAAAATAAAAGTTTGAGTGTTATATAAAGAATGACAGTCACACACCCCAATCTTTGTTATTTGAGCCCTCACCAGATGCACGCTTATTCGAAGGGACCTCAGGAAACCTCGTCGCCTAGGAAATACCGCGTTCGCAAGGCCATAAGTGAGGCCCACCGTGAAATAAAGACGCGCGTCAAACCATCGATCCAGGAAACTAACTTTCGTTCTCCACCTCGCGTCTCCATCTTTCCTCCCTTTAAGGTTAATAACAACAAAGGGCCTCCTGCTTCCCTCCCTATCTGTTCCCCTTTTACTGCCTTATTTCATTTAGGGCGAAGAGGAAGGGCTTCTCCCCTCGCGTGGCTGCAGTCGCCGTCCTTAAGATTCTCCAGGAGCGAGCGAGTGGCCCACTCCGACGGAGATGCCTTTATGCTTAGCGGTTGCCGAGTTCTGCATCCATATTTATGAATCAGCTATGCACAATGAAGTGCGGCGAAAAGAGAGCGAGCGGTAAGTGCGAGCCTCGCCCTTAATTCTGACGTACGTCCTCACTCGTTGCTTTGAGTTCGTATCTTGAGGGCCATCGCTTAAATATGTACCTCAAGGGTAAGGTTGTAATTACCATTTACGCCCTTTTAGGAAGGGTGCCGAGAAAGAGAACAGGCCCTTCTAAACGAGACCGAGAACGAAATGAGCCCCTGTCTCGTTTGAGACATTCTTAAACTATAACAGGCTTACGTAGCCACGAAACTATTGCGTATTTCTACACCGTTTCTTCGAAAACGACTTTGCTGGCGAATAAGGCCAAAGGCAGGGCTGTGCAATTACGCGTAAAAAAAGTTTTCTACATGATACGTAAATTAAGCATAAATAATGCGTAAAATACGTAAAAACGCGTAAAATACGTAAAAACATTAAGTACGTAAATAAAACATAAAAATGAAAAGAAAACATGTTTTTTTGCGATGGTTATTGTTATGTATGGAAGTTGGCAGTGGCAGAAAACAAAAAAGGATTATAAACTTTCCTTATGAATTCGCATGTGCTCTTATATTGGAATTTTACAAATTGCCATATTCACATTCACATCATCATTAGCCTATGCACGTGTATTATACGCATGAAAAAGGAATTTGAAGCTGTTACTAAAACTTTGAAATCCAATCCAAATAAATTGTTATTAAACGTTATGTTATAAATGCTCGTGCAAGATGTATATATCCAAAGGTTCATCAATTTTTAAAAATATGTGAAAGAACAGTTCTATTTTAAAAAATCTGTTAGTAAGGGTGATGGTGTGAGGTAGCTATATAAACAATCTTCAGAAAATAATGATTTTATGCTGAAATATGTAAGAAAATTAAAGTTTAAAATGTAATATAATTAAATTAGTTCTTATATTACTAATTTAAGAAAGAAAATTAGTTTTTACATCTGCGTAAAAAAATGGTTTTCTACGCGAAGTAAAATACTAGTAAATTACGCGTAATTTACGTATAACACGTAACGAGTAAATTACCTTGCCAACCCTAGCCAAAGGTACAACCGAACCTTATCATGCAGACTGTTAAACCACAGATAAACTTTAACGGTAGATACTTCATAGCCAAATGCATGATACATAAAAAAAATACTTTAGTATGCGACATATTCACACATAAGAAGAAGCGGATGTGTATTTTTTTATATATATAAATACGTAGTTTTCTTTTTTCACGTTGCGCTGGCGTAGTTGTGGCAACAAGCGACAGAGGTGTCACGGCCATAGGCGCAGTAATGAAGGGGAAAGTATTTTCAGTCACGGTCACTTGTGGGTTGTAATGATCCTATTGAGTCAATGGGATTGTTAAAACCCCAGAAGTGTCCGTGACTGTACCAATCCACTGGCCAACAAGCTCAACGGACTTAACCCCATGTGAATTCTTCTTGCAGGGTTACGTCAAGGATCACGTCTATGTAGCACCTCTACCACAGGGTCTCGACGAACGGCGACGCCGAATCACCGCTGCCATTAGCACAGTTACTCTTGATACGCTGGGTCGGGTCTGGACTACAGAATAGATGTGTAGATGTGTGGTGTGTGACTGGACTTGGTGATTACCAAGGGCAGGATTTTGATTACATGTCATCTTTTTCTCCTTATATATAATAGTATGCATTGCTCTTAAGTATTAAAATCCTGAATACGAACCTCTGGTTATAAAAATGTGATTTTTTTTCATCATATTTTCTATTTTTTAAGTTTAGGTCATTTTTTCAAGTCTTACGTTATATTTTGGTCATTTTTTGCGTTTTACGTCTTTTTCTGGTCTTTTCTTGCGTAATTGAAAAAAAAACGTTATGTAATTGCATTACGTTTTACTCACGCATATTTAGCCAGGAACTGACATTTATCGCTTTGATGTCGGTAACAAGGAAAACAAGAATTCTATCGCCACGCGATTGTAGGAACAAAGCAATATGCCTTTCGACATTACCTACTGCAATAATTCTGAATAAGATCAGATTTTTTCATATTTGTATACCTAAATTCACACACACCTTGCAATTTCAGTTGTAACGTTACAGAAGTAAGAACTGTGTCATACTAACTGGCATACCCTGAAAAAAAAATTAAGTCATTTTTAGGTAATTTTATAGATCATTCAGATATTTTTAGGTCATAAAAATCCGTGCCCTGCTGATTACCCTGTATTTAGAGGCATGAAGAGAGAGATATCGACACATAACTTTCAAGTCCGAGATGATACAAGATGAGTTCGAGAACAAAGCAGAACACAAGAGCCAGGTCTTTTCTAGCCTCGTCTGTTACCATCCCTATCGTATCGTATCTTATCTGATCTTGGCGGTTTTATCTTAGTTGTGGAGTTGTGGTTTTCAGCTTTGCCTTCTGGCTTCTGTGATAGTGTTGTAGTTGGCGGTTTTGTTTCAGCATTGACGTTTGACTGACGCCACACAGCTGTCGCGGGCGAGAAGTGGTTAACTGGAGTTCTCATTTTACAGAGTTTTGAACTTCTTGATGGTCTGGACGGAAGATCCGCCGCGCTCCTTCAAAAGCGGTCACCCATCCTAGTACTATCCCGTTAATTGATTTCTTGGTATTTTACACGCCTCTTAGGGTAATAGTTTAATGTAAGACCTCACGGAGGGGAGAGGTGGCCAATCATCTCCTCCACCCTCCACATTAATCCGCTGATGCCTCCAATACGATCAATAACATCGCATTGTATTTATAGCTTTTGTCTAAGCACCTGACTATATCTCGGATCGTTCAATTTCCGGTGTTAAGCACACTTCCTCCTCTCAATGTATGTACTTATTAATATCATCTGCTACGCTCGCAGCAAGAGAGTCTCTGTCGATCGATTGTCCATAAGAGACGGTAGATAATATCCTGTGGCATAAAGAAATGATGAAAATAGTAAGAGAGGGGGCCATAGTGAAGTGCATTAAACAAACCGCTAATAATGCAAATTGCGAAAGCTACAGAGAAATTGAAGACCTTGACAGTTAAAAGGAACTAACGGGAAAATGTAAGGAAGTTCCAACAGGTATAAGCCACCAAGTCACGGGAAAGAAAGTAAGACAAGGAACATGGGGAAAACAGGTGGAGAATCATTGGGAGAAACACCCAAGGTACGTTTAGTGGGGACCTCAAAAGAACTTCAGAAAAATTTGTTTGTGTGTGTTTGCTCTCTCAAGTACCATCTATGCCTTCCTCTGCTACACGTATGAAGCTGTCTTCCTTACAATTCAAATGTGACTTAAGTAAAAGACAGCTGTAGTTTTAACAAATCAAAATAAGAGTAACCACAATAATGCCAGATAAATTTGGCCACATTTAAACAACTTAAGATGTTAACCTATGAATACTGACATTGTGCCTCACTTACCTCATTTAATCCCTCTCTTATGCTAATTGAGAAACGATTTATTTACTTTTCTTTCTTATGTTCAATTATATGCAGCTGCAATTTTCTTTATTCTGTATATTAATAAGCAATTATCTTAACTGTATAGCTTAATGTATGTGGGGCCAAAAACTGTATTTTATAATTAGAGAATCAGTACAAAGTAAATTGTACGCTTAACTGCAAACCTAACTCTCTAGCCTTCTTAAACCCAAAGGTTTATGGCTGCAGCAACACAAGCCTTTCATCTGTCCCTATCCTGGGCAAGAAAAATCCAATCTTTTCCTTCCTTACCTTTAGGGTCATCTCAAAGTTATCCCTCCATCGTCGTCTTGGCCTTCTACAGGTCTCTTACCATCAGGTTTCCCAACAAGAATCCTGTAAACACATGGCCTTCCCACCTAAGTCTTCCTGATTTAGTCATTCTAATAATATCTGTACATGAATACAAATTGTGCAGTTCTAAATTATGTAACCTTCTCCACTCACCTGTCTCCTCATCCCTTTTTAAGTCCAAATATTATCGTAAGGATTTTATTTTCAAATAATCTTACGTTATGTTCCTCTTTTAATGAAAGGGACCATGCTTCACATCCATACTACAGGATGAACAGAAGTCAAGGAACATAACCAGCAAGTAATGATCACGCCTTCAGACAACAAAGACCCAAATGCGAAAGGCAGGACGCGTGCGCCACGCCAAGCAGTTCCAGAAGCATAACAAAATCAAAAGAATGCTTTTGTGTGCTTCATAACAGAATAGGGAAACCTCCTGGCAGTCGTGGAAAATACGGACAAGCTTCCACAGACTGACAACGACACAGAAAGGACAGACTGGCCACCGTGTATCCCACCGGAAGAACAAATGGCCGTGCCGCGCATTGTATCCTGACTAAAGTCGAAATCGAGAAGGCAATATGTTTAAAATCCCAATAGAACACGCAGCCATCTGTCTGACGGCTTGAATGCCCGCATTCTTCACTCTACCTGGGCACAGCGCGTTGTGGATTCTCCATTATAGAGGGACACAGACCAGGCAACAATCGATTCAGTTAACAAATGCGTGGTATTTCTATGCGCGTTGTACCAAGGCTGCAGAGAGTCAAGCTCGTCTCGTTCAGTCAGGAGGAAAAGTAGAATATAGTCAGCCAAAGGAAATTGATATAGCCGGAGTTAAAGTCAGCTCGTGAAGGATGAGCACCGTCGACAAATTTATTTTAAGACCATTCTTACATCTGGGCTAAGCAACACTGTGGCTCATAACCACTGTGGCTCTACCGGAAATCGAAAAAGGATCCCTTGATTACAAAGCGACGGTGATAGCCCACAAAACACAACCCGTTCACGGTCCCATCTCGTGGCAGTTTATGCTATCCCCTTGTAATCAAAGAGTTTCGGGTTCGAACACTTAGGACGCACATTTCAGCGGTTGGGCTCTGACTGTAAACGAGTAACATTATACTTCGACATCCATCCAGGTTTTTTTAAATCTCGAACGATACGAGACTCTGAAGAGAGTAGGCCTCGGTCTGGTAACGTTCGCCCTGGCCGGGATTCTTCATTTAGAACTTCCAGATGCGAAATTGAGAGTGGAGTACTCAATGCGCTCTGCAGCAGTGGCGGTTTGCTGACATTGACTTTATTCCAAAATAAACTGCAAGTCCAAACGCGACAGAGGAAAAATCATTTTTTAATCACAATAAACTCACGCCCTAAAGTGAGCCTTTTCGCTGTGTGTCGCGAGTTGACTACTTGTAAGGATCGGGTGCTTCAGTCAAATACTCTCTTCGATGTACTTTAACTTGACAGTCGCGTCTTTTTGGTCGACTGATTGATTTGGTTTATTTTACTTCGATTTTCTACCACCTTTGATTAATCGCGATGATGATGATATGATGAAATTGATGAAGGGACACACACCATGGCCAGGACTGGATTCGAGTCCGGGAACCCTGACATGGTAACGCGCTGTGCTAACCACTACGCCACGGAGGTCACAATAACCCTACCAGCACACAAGTCAAATCATTCGGTATTGCAAGTTTACTTTGGGATCCATATTTTTGAGAATGGAAGCACAGTATCTGCGCTAAGCCCAGGATCAACGATTCAGCCGAAATCGCAGGGAGGCAATTCCCCTGGCGACGAGCGGGAAGTTAGGGGAGAAGAAGGAAGTGGTCAGATCTTGCGGAGGTTTAGGATCAGCAGAGAAAACTCCATTAGTCGCTCTGTCACGGCGAAGTGGGCCGGCAAGATCTGAAAGTTAATGCCCGCAGAGCAGAAGTTTCTCTCCTCTCGAGGGAGGCAGCTGACCCAACTTCCAAAATCAAAGACTCCTTCATTGCTTCATAAATTTTTCTGACGTCTCGACTGTCTCCTGCAATCGGCCAAGTTAAAGGTCCTCTCAGTCTCTAGGTTCCATTAAACAAAGCTCCCCGTTCGAGGCTGAGCAAAGAAACTTCTCCAGCACCTTTGTGCGAAGGAACAGGGTACACACGGAACCACCTGCGCCTGAGATGTGCTTCAGACGTCCGAGAAAAAGACGTTCCAAGATTTCATTGTGGAAGAAGGTGAGGACGTCCTTTTTACTTAGCAGGAGAAGTAAAGCTTTGACGAGCTTCGCAAGCATTGCAGCCAGGCATACGTATCCAGAAGTTTCTTAAAGCTTCATTTAATAATATCCCCTGTGTATTGTGACATGGGGTCCGCACATTCTCGATTTCGACCATGCTGGAGGTCAGTGATAACCACTTCCGCCTCCCCAACTGGTTAGAGGCTGGGTGAGAAACAGAGCCGCTTATGCAGGGACAATTCTCCAACAACATCTAGTCACTCACACTATATTCACCCTCTCGCCCAGCTAGCCAGTCCTTTCTAAGCCTGGCATCTTTATAACAGTCCAGGCTAAGTGTTCTCAAATCTTGAGTATTATTCCAAGGCTTATGTTATGTCCTTTTATTT
>NC_139234.1:69857353-69880979 GCF_977018435.1 Lepisma saccharinum | reverse complement strand
CCTTTCCCTGCAAAAATATATCAGTAACTACTCAGAAAACTTAAGAGGGAGAAATTATATTGCTGTGTATACTTGTTTTGTAAAAATGAAAGCAAGCTCTTAAAAGTCAGTTAGTTTTCAACGGTCGTCATACCATTCTGTTCGTAAAGATTTGTATTGTTTTTGCAGGTAACTTGATCAGAATCAGAGACTGTTTGAGCACAGATCTTACGGTATTCCAGTGAAATTTAAGGGGTTTTCCATAATTTATTGCGGGTGAAAACATGGTGTCGTTTAGAAGAGGTGTAAATAGATAAAAGTGCCGTTGAATTGTAAAATCTCCTTGCTGTGGTGTTCCTACCTAATAATGTAAGCTATTCAATCTGGTGCGTTCCACACCGCGCGGTCGGTCTAAGGTGCAAGCTTTTGGGTCCGGCTATGGGACGTCGCAGGTTAGAGTCTCCTGTAGCGTAACAACTTTTCCTGAGATTTCAGCCTGTGTATGGGATCGGTGTTCACCCACCATCGTGAGGAAATTGAGGAGCTTCGAACGAGTAGCGTAATCCCGTTATGGAAAATCTACAACAACGACTGCAGATTCGTCGTGCTGACCACACCTCACCTTGTAACTGGTTGGATGATTTCCCTCCTCGGGTGGGAGTGAGGCCGGCAGTCGGTAGGTAGTCGGGTTATTATTAGGCCTATTATATTATCCAATCTGATACACACTTATTTCAAACTTACTACCGCCAAATTACCTACCCAAGTATCATCAAATATCATCCATTGTCACAAAATGGGAAAACCAAAAGAAATTCTAGATAAAAACTAAGTGTATCCGCAATATATAAGAACCGACATAGCTAAGGCTGCCAAAGACTGACAAAGACATCGAGTGTGTACCACGCGGCTAAATCAAAGAACATTTACTGGTCATCGCAAAAAAAGTGAATTCATCACAGTCCGATACATCCACGAGCTGCAGGAGTTGGGTTTGGTCTTACTGTTCAGCAAGTTCGAACTCTTGCCTACAAAGTTGCACTTCTTCAGCCACGAACAGGCACAGGCAAAAAAGTGGTGGTGGGTGCATGGGAGGATCACACCACACAAATATTGTAGCTTTCTTGGCGTCCCTGGCGAACGACCTCTATTTCATGACGACAATGCACCCATTCACACTGCTCGGTGCATCAAAGCACGGTTCAATGAGCACGAAGATGAAGTGGAACATTTCTTCTGGCCTCCTCAGTCGCCTGATCATGAACATTTGTGGAGTATTTTGGAGATCAGGGTGCCTGGTAAGCTTCCACTTTCTGAACCAGAGACAGCTTTGCATGAGGAGACCTGCATTTATCCACCCCATGTCGAATACAGGCTGAAATTCCGGCCAAGGGTGAGTCAACTTCCTAAAATTAAAGATTTTTGTGTCGTATCACTATGTTCATATTCTTTTTGTTCACCACCTGTATGTGTCTGTATATGTATGTATGTTCATTAGACAATCTCACGAGCCTCTCACTTCCAACTATGGAATCACCTTCGAAAATGAATAAGTGTGATTCGGCTATTACTTTCAGGTTATAAATCTTGCCTCCAACCTCCAAGTAACCGTTACTTTTTACTTCGCACGTCCACATGTACACATACACACCTACATAGGTGTGGGTTCCTTGCGAAAACGTTACCCCTTACACATCTTGATGAGAATAAATAGATGAAAGTAACGAAGATCCACTCACAAAGGACGACCGTGCCGAAGTCGGGACTCGAACCCAGAACTTTTAGTATGGACTTGCTGAGTCGACAAGTCAACATGCTGGGTTCCTTTCATAGTCGCGTTACACAAAACTAATCGGTACAGTTTTATGGAACACCCTGTATACGGTCCAACGCATTAAAAAGAAGAAGAAATGACGCCCAGGCAATACGGTGCACGCGCTAAATTTCTTTTCTGGTCTCAGGGCCACGATAATCTAAACCGAAACAAGAAAGGCAGGAGGGGAAATGTGAATGTAGAGGCAAATAAACCAAAAATATCCACCACCTGCGGCCGAGAGGTAACGCCTGGAGCCGCGCAATAAGAACCGAGTAATTCCCTTCCGGGGGTCATTTCGCTTTATTACGAGACGGTGTTGCAACACTGACGCCGCGGATAAAGAAGACTTATGCAACTGGACTGCCACGCGGGGAAATAAGACACGGAAAGGATGTCCCGTGAGGAGAACACTTCGCAACAGGACTATTTTACGAAGGATACTCTCAACGACGAGCTTTTATAATTTTTCTTAGGGTAAAGTTCACATTCTGTACAATTTTATTCGAGTAGTGTGCTCCGTAGATTACGTCTACATGCGTTGCCTACATTGTAAAAAGTGGATCGGAGGAATGTTGGCTGCTGTAAAAGGACATGTCTTTACAAGACAGTTTTAAAAATATTAGCTGTTTTAGTCCAGTTTATGCACAGAAAGGCTAATCGGAACTGGACCTACAGTTTAAAGTTGGATCCTAACCAGTACGTGCCTCCAACGGGTATAGAAGCCTTTAATCAAAGTAATGTGAATGATTCACCTTTATAAAAATATACAGGGTATGCCAAAAAGATCTAACCGTGTTGGCAATACTTATCGATTGTCATTTGCATCGCCAATGTACGCCATTTTCAGACATGGATCGCTTGAGCGGAGCTCAACGTGCTGTAGCTATGGGGTGTTTTTTATAAAAATGGTGACACTGCTGCTGCTGCTGCGATACAAGAACATCGACATTATTTTAATCTCGTGAGACATGATCCTATTTCATCGGCCAATGCAATCAGCATGTAGGCGAACTTTGAAGTTACAGGAAGTGCACTGAAGCAGAAGCCTAGATGAACATTTCTATTCAGATGTTGAACGTGCTCTCGCAGATCCGAGCGTCCACGACGAAATTGTAGTCACTTAGGTAATTTTCAAAACATGAACGTGACTGCATATTTCGCAAATGGCAATATGTAAGGATGTAGTTGATATGTTTGTATTTTTTTACAAATAAAACGCAGTATTCGTTTCGTTGCATTTCGAAAAGCACACTTTTATGCCACACCCTGTTTGTAGATCCACCACTGTATTCGAAACCAAGGCCTGAGAGCAGTGGTGCTAGTTTCGCTAGGTTATGTCACTGTAGTTCGCATAGTTTCGAGGTTTCAGAAATCATGGCGCTAGTATATCTATGGTGGACTCAACTCCAATTTATAATCATTACCTATCTCTATGCACGATAAAATATTCAAATTTAAATTTAAAAAACGGTTGCGTCCCTTTTTTTGTAAATTAATACGTAGACTGTTAAATTTTAACGGTAGAATATTGAAAATTTTACAATGTTAACTTCTGTCGACACGCGTAGATTATATTGGCATACAGGGAGCTCTGGCATCTTGTACGAATGGTCCCGGGTTCAATTTCTAGTAGGAACTCGAAAATTTTCGTGTTGACCCAGCATTGTGAGGATAATATGGAGTTACTTGAAAAGAAAAAGCAACGAGCTCCGGTTCCGAAAGCCAGAAGTTAGCGACGATGGGACTCGATGCGCTAACCACGAGTCATGTAAAGAAAAGTCGCTTGGCAGGTCTTGGCCATGGAGCTTTATATAATTTACACAATCTGAGCCAGTCATAAAGAAATATAGGCTACGTACATATCTATGAGGAGTCGCTAGACTGCAAACTATGTGAGGAAGGACTCTATACAATAATGAAACCAACGCTTACTCAGGATTGCTTATTCCTAGACCACGCAAGTGTAATTCCAGGTTTTCATGGAGAAATTTCTAAAATTTCATGTCCAATAATTCAACTATCTACAAAGACATTTTCCTTTCGATACCGTTTATTACACTATTTTCAGATCATTCAAGTGAATCCATTTATTATAATACAATATTATGTTTCTTACAGTACCGTGTATAAAATACGTAACCCAATTATATAAATGCAGTGAGAAAATAAATTTTGTTTCATTTAGAACATTTCAGTATATCTATTATATGTA
The DNA here is from genome assembly GCF_977018435.1 of Lepisma saccharinum. NCBI lineage: Eukaryota > Metazoa > Arthropoda > Insecta > Zygentoma > Lepismatidae > Lepisma > Lepisma saccharinum. The sequence goes on along the minus strand of NC_139234.1, from coordinate 69,876,972 downwards.
GGTATACTGGGTGATTTTTTTAACCTGAATCATTTGAATATCTTAAGAAAATCATCCTACAAAAAAATGTTCCAAATAAAAAGTTGATAGTTTTGAAGGTGAAGTTTAGTGGTGAAACAAAAGAATACCCCTCCCCCTCTTGTAGGTGAGGCGGGGGGCAACTTTGAAATTTCAAATAGAAACCCCTATTTTTTTATTGCAGATTCGGATTTTACGGGAAAAAATACATAAGTTTTGTCTGAAACATTTTTTTCGATTCGTGATAGATGGCGCTATAATCGACAAATTTCCACTTCTTGAATGTTTACACTTTAATACCAATGTATTTCATTTCGCAATTCATTTAAATTCAAAAAATAAAACATTCTCGTGCATGAACTTTGTACTAATTCTTGACAAATCTTTTGAGATTTCATTAAGCTGGAAATTCGCACGTGAACAAATACAAATAAACCCAAATTTCTTTCGCCTGGTATTGTTCTCTGATGAGTCATCTTTTACAAACCACGGAACGGTCAATCGGCATAATATGCATTACTGGAGTGTCGAAAATCCGCACTGGTTGCGCCAAGTTGAGCATCAGCGTCCATGGACTGTAAACGTGTGGTATGGAATTATTGATGACAAACTCATCGGTCCCAACTTCATTGATGGAAATTTGAATGGTCAACAGTACCGCGACATTCTTCAAAATGAACTGCCAATATTACTTGAACATCTTAACCTGGAACTGAACAGAACATGTGGTTTCAGCAGAATGGATGTCCAGCGCACTTTTCGAGAGCAGCACGTGACTTCAATGGCCGATGGATCGGCAGAGCTGGTCCTGTAAATTGGCCTGCCAGATCACCAGATCTTACTTCACCAGATTTACAAAACTTATGTATTTTTTTCCGTAAAATCCGAATCTGTAATAAAAAATAGGGGTTTCTATTTGAAATTTCAAAGTTGCACCCCGCCCCACCTACAAGAGGGGGAGGGGGTGTTCTTTTGTTGCACCACTAAACTTCCCCCTCCAAACTATCAACTTTTTATTTGGAACATTTTTTTGTAGGATGATTTTTTTTTCAAGATATTCAAATGATTCAGGTTAAAAAAATCACTCAGTATAAGCTGAATACTTCTGAAATATTTAGATTCAAATATAACTTTAAACTGTACTAATTCAAGCAATGGATGAAATCATTCACGTTTATAAATACGTTGTAGTTTGAAATATCATATTTTTCACAAGATTTTATATTGTTTATGTATTAATTTCTTGCTTACACAATGCTTTGTAAACACTTTAATTTAGCATGTGCCATTGTGTTCGAAATAAAGAAATAACTAAACAGAATTCGAAATTCAGAAATATTACGCTGTATTTCCCCTTAAATTGCAACTGTTGTCTGATAAGAGAAAAAAGTAGGCATCGTTCATTTAAAAAATGTATACGTAGGTATACAGGGTGATTCAGAATTCCGAAACACCTTGTATATCTGAAATTGCTCTTTCTATTCACATCAAAATGTTAGCATGTTAATGGAGCTCTTAAAACTTGTGAGAAATGACCATGTGCTCAGTCTTATTCATATGAACAGGGATAAAAAATTACGGCACTCTGTCGCCATGGGGACTGAAAATTATCCCCTGGCGCCAAATTCAGTTCTATTTATTTTTCAATATTTTGAATTCCCTTATGGAGATTTCTATTACATTTTTCATTAAATCAGAAAAATTAACATGCCATTATAAATTTTTGCACTGTTACTAGCCGATTTTACCACAAGCAAAACAACCTGCGCAGACCCGCGACTCCTGTGCACCGAACTCCGCCGACGAGGTGGGGGGGAGAGTGGACCGACCATGCTTCCTTATGGCCGGAGCTGAATAGAAAAAGAGAAAGCTGCGCTGGGACTTTTCGTCCAAGGTTTTTTTCCTTGCGGTCTCTCTATAGTGTCGGCCATACATTAAAATGTATTCCATAGTTATTCATGGTGTAACCGGTAACACCTTGTTCAGGAAGGCCACTCCGGCACAAGAATTAATTACTTGTAATCCAATATTGTATTAATTAACAAATTAAATTAAATATGTAGCTCTATGCTATGTTAGTTAAGTTCATGGCTTTCTCAGACCGCATTAAAAAAAAAGGCTGGCTCTCTAGAAGAAGGGGCTAGCGCCTGAATTCCTTTATAAGTTTTTTCTACCCCTACATATGACCCATTGTTATTCATAGTCCCCTATGTCGCACATCGTACATAGCTTCTGTGGAAGAGCAGTAACTGGAGGCCTTGTGGAACCTGAACAGCAGGGGTGGTCGCTGCATTCTATACGAACTTCAACCCGCTCGGCTGGTACGCCTTCGACCTTCAAGTTGACTCCTGTGTGACCTGGTCGCGTGTGGGGGCCACGGAGAACTTCTTCCGCCAGGATTTATAGGAGCTCATTTTCCTTGGGCGTCCCTTTGCATCCTGAAAGCAGGTTGCGATGAGATTCGAAAGCGCCGCTCTTATTTATGGCTCTAATTCGAAACAAATAGAGCTCCCTGATGGATGCCTTTTAATAAGCTGCTGGCGGCGCATGAGGCCTCGCTCAGAAACGAGTACGGAAGGGACAGAGCGGTCGAAGGAAAGGTTGAAAGCGATCGTCTTTGTTGAGGCACATTGAACACGAAGATCTGCCTTACTATTTTCTGCTGCTTGCGTCGGCTAATGGGAGAGAGAAATTCCAACTTGGAGTTGAGTAATCAGATCAGATAGCTCCTCCCAGTGCCGCATGAACGTTTTTGATTTCGGGGATACAAAGATCAACCTCCATTCGTATGTCTCTGTGTACGTGCACCCCCTCCCATATATATACATATCAACATGAGTCAACTTTTTGAAACGAGCACATAGTTCTAAATTTTTAAGAAATAAAATTTGCATCACTTTGTACTGCCAATAAAAAAAAAATATTAAGAAAATGAGTTCGAATATTTTAATAAATCTTATGACTATTTTCAAAATATTTTTTAACAGGTTTAAAAAATATGTACACACAACGGCAAAAGTGATAGTAGGCGAATTCTCCATCACCATTTTCATTCAATCTCCTGTCCACAGACCATGAATTCAAATAAAAACGACATTAAGCAGAGGATAACAATTGCCTTTTTCGTTAACAGAATGTCATTATTTAAAAGAACGTAGGATGCATAGTAAAAAAAAAGAATAAAAATTGCGATGGACAATTTGCATATTATCATCTTTGCCGTTGACTGTACATACAATCAAATTATTTGAGGGATAGAGGGGGTACAAAGGAGGTACTAAAATCCCCAGGACGGAAACTGCTGCAACTGCTCATCGTTGCAGACTGAAATTTGAGCTTTCACAGCAGCTCGCGCGATAATAATGCGCTTGCGTTTACTGCTGGCGCAAAGGAATGCATTTCTTATCTTTGACGCCTACATCCACATCATTCCTATACGTGCCGATCTGTTTATGGATGAGGTTCTCATGCGAATAAGAAATTGGAATCCTCAACCTGGACGAATCTCGCTCACTATATTCCTTTGTTTTATCAATAGAACAAGTTTTCGTCATATAAGTTTCTTCATAGACCTTATTCGGTCCAAATATCTTCTTCAAAATTTTTCTATCAAAGTGTCCACATCTACGTGCACAGTTTTATTATAGAATTATAGAGTTTTAACTTGAACGTTCTCGTTATTAAGTTTCTGGTGAATTAGTTTATATTTTTAATTTTTACTACATATATCTGTAGTGCTGTTGCTAGACATGAGTCTGTGCAAACAGAACCTGAAATGGTGTACGTAGTTTCGTTATAATGTAAAGTGTTACGTTGTTTGTGAGTTTGTGTAATAAATGCAGTTAATCGTGTTAACATATGTGTTTCCATCGCACAACATTATGGCGCAGTCGGTATAAAAGAACTTTTTTCTTCATGGATTGCAGGATTTGCAAGAACCTTACATTTCCGTAAGTTTTTTCATCTCGGACTGACTGTCTTCATTCGTACAACAAACTGTTGGAACAATCCTAAACGTGTCGGTTTGACGCAATTTGTCATAACACGGTAAGCATAAACCGTATGTCTTATAAAGAAAAAAATAGTGTGGTGTAAATATATATATATCAAGATTCCTTCTAACGTGGAAACAAGTTATAATCATGAAACATACAAAGGCTTTCTCACGTTCATAGATACATTGTGATCCGATGCAGATCAAGTATAATTATAAGTGAAAACTCACTTTTCATAGTTGTTAGGTTAAACGTTTGGATTTACAGTCATAAATATGTACACAAACTTGACATTTAACGCTTTCGACGAAGATTCAGAGGACATTGAAGATTATCTCTTACGTTTCGAACAGTTGTGTATCATTCAAAAGTTCAGTGATGATCAGAGAGTTCCTATACTCATCGCCTTCATAGGTGCAAAGGCATTTAAAGTCTTGAAAAATGTAGTCGCACCAGACCTTGTACAGAATCTGTCGTATTCTCGTCTAAAGGATGGTCTTTTATCACACTACAAACCTGTAACTAATATGTTTGTTGAACGATATAAGTTTCGACGTTGTGTGCAAGAGCAAGGTGAAACCGTTTCTGATTATTTCATAAAGCTGAAGCAACAAGCCATAAAATGTAACTACGGCAATTATCTGGACGAAGCTTTAGTTGAACAGATAGTATTGGGCATACGATCTGAAGTTACTAGAAGAAAGTTGCTTTCAGTACAGTCATTAACCTTTCAGCAATGTCAGGTACTGACATTACAAAATGAACTGTTAGAGAAAGAAACCCGATTGTTAATACGATCAGAAAGTGTAAAGCAAGAGTCAGCAGTTTCACCCACCTCAACCCAATTTCCAAAAAGAACAGTGCAAGGGGACAAACATACAAAACAACATACTTATAGTTCGTCTAATCCAACGATTCACGGAATGAAATATACTGATTACAGCTGCCCTAACTGTACGTACAAACATGATTTTAAAGACAACTGTCCAGCCAAAGGTTTCTGTTTGTTCATTCTGTAGGAAACGTGGTCACTGGCGGAAACAGTGTAGGAAGAGAGAGAAATTTAAACAGAAGCCTAATAGTAATAATAACGTAGGACAAACAACTGAAATCGAAAATTTGAAGATGTCAACTTCTCATACTTCACTTGGCGAGCAAACAGCATGGATACCTAGTGTCGTCTCATACAGTTGTAACTCACACATCATCGGGTCACCTATGTCCAATTACCCTTTATCGAAGAATCCAATGTTAAAGGATTTACATATCAACGGCAAGTTTATTCAATGTGAGCTCGATACAGGATCTGCCGTGACTCTATTCCAAGCAGATTCATTCAGGAATTGGTTCCCAACGACACATATTGACCATTCCTGTATAAAATTATATGGCGTAGGGAAACATGCTCTTTCAGTGCAAGGACAAGCTGAACTGGAACTTACACACTCTGGATCGACTTACTCACTTCCTGTTATTTTGTGCAAGGAACATCTAAATTATCCACTCATAGGTCGTACCTGGTTAGATATCGTTACTCCGGATTGGAGAACGCTACTGTTATGCTCAGAGCCGGCAAGTTCTATGGTAGTGATACCTACAGAGATTGAGAAACTTCAACACTCGCAGTCGAATTCTGATCAAGCCCTTACTTCTAGCACTGGTATAGACGTAACGAAGCCGATCTCGAACACCATACACATGCCGTTAAGTGAAAATGCTACACCTACATGGGATAGCGGATTGTCTTTTAACAAGGAAGGATTAGTTGAAGAGGAATCTTGTCAATCCTCAAGTCCGAAAGTCAAGAAAGGTTCAGGTAATAAGTGGCCGGAAGCTAGATCCGTAGGACAAAGACTCCACGTAGACCATTTCTTCTTGGCTGGGAGAAAGTTCCTGTTGCTTGTGGATGCTTCCAGTGACTGGATAGATGTCTGGCCAGTATCGTCGTTAGATACACCAGAGACCTTACGCTGGATTCTTCAGTCATGCTCGACTCTCGAAATTCCACAGACAATAGTTTCCGACAATGGTCCAACTTTCAGCAGCATCACGTTCCGTTCTTTTTGCCAGCAGTTCGGGATCGAACACATCACAATACCGCCGTACCACACTCCTGGCAACCGTGCGTACGCACAGGTACGTACGCACGGTGAAGACTGGCATGTTTAAGGTGTTGCATGAACATCCACATCTGACTTCTTTACAGTTCGATGCCAAGTTAGCAGAGTACCTGCTGTTTTTGAGGAATTCCCGGTTGGGAGAGGAACGTAGTCCTCCTGCAGCCTCAGTACTCACCTTCAGTCCAAGAACATGGTGGAACTGTATACGTGGTGATCATAATAGAGATGCCGAGAGGACAGAAGCTCCTCCTTTCTTGAAACCTAGGAGCAGCCACAACAAACCATACAGGACATTTTCACCTACTGAAACCGTATGGATTCAATCACCGAAGCACTTGGCACCTAACTTCAAGGAGGCAGATATTGTAGAAAGGTTGGGTGGAACTCACCTATACAAAGTGAGCTTTGCCAATGGAACTCAAAGAGTGGTACATTCACGTTGGATTCGTCACAGGACACACAGGCAACAAGACCATCCAGAAACCTGGGAAGATGATAGTCCACCCGGACCAGAAAGCGCGGCGGAGAATCGAAATTCAGATTTCAAAATTACCCCACGTCAACCAGACGTTGATGATATTCAACCCCAAGACGATGACGCTGCACCACGACCAACATCCACTCCTCATGTGCCTAGAAGATCGACCAGGATTAAGGTACCTCCTGACAGATACGGGTACCCTTGTTAATGATTCCATCCACTCCTCATGTACCTAGAAGATCGACCAGGATTAAGGTACCCCCTGACAGATACGGGTACCCTTGTTAATGATTCTTTTTGTAACTCTGGGAGGAATGTAGTGCTGTTGCTAGACATGAGTCTGTGCAAACAGAACCTGAAATGGTGTACGTAGTTTCGTTATAATGTAAAGTGTTACGTTGTTTGTGAGTTTGTGAAATAAATGCAGTTAATCTTGTTAACATATGTGTTTCCATCGCACAACAATATCATGTGAAAACGTACCATTTAACCAGGGCTTGAAGTTGAAGTAGCTAGCTGGGGCCGAACTTTGTTGCAGTGATTATCATTTTATCACAGTTCGCTATGACGTTAGGGGGCCGGATTCTATTGCCGGCCTGGGCATGGGTGTTCTTTGTGTATCCCTTCAACAGTTTCATCACATCATCACTCAACTTCACCTTCACGATTAACCAAAAGTGGCAGAAAAGCGAAATAAACTAAATCAATCAATCAAAGCCTAGCTGGGGGATGTTTGGTCGAGCCTTGGAAGCTAGCGGGAGGGATGGTCCTTTAGTTTAACATAATACCAGTTGAAGCATCTGGAGGGATACTTTGCGAAAATTTTGCTAGCTGAGGAGATACCATCCAGCCTCACTTCGAGCACTGCATTTAAAGCGTTTAAAATGCAACATTTTTAGAATTATTAAATCAAGAAGACTTAGATGGGCAGCCCATGTGGCACGAATGGGAGAGGAAAGAAGAGTTTACAGGATTCTTGTTTGGAAACGTGATGGTAAGGGGAAGGTCAAGACGAAAATTGAGGGATAAGGTTGAGGTGGACCTAAAGGAAATCGGTAAGGATGGGATTGATCTTGCCCAGGATAGGGACAGATGTAAGGCTTGTTTTCATGCAACCATAAACCATCGGGTTTAAGAAGGCTAAAGAGTTAGTTAGTTAGTTACATTTGAATTTGTATAATATTTACCATAACACTTACACTTGCTGATATTGGCTAAACTCTAGTTTGGATCACGTAATAATGTGAATATCGATTTTTTTTTCACTCAAATTTTTGACAGCCGTCCAGTAGCCCACCCATCGAAAACGGAACCCAGACCACTCGGTCTAAAGCCAAGAGCACCAACTAACTAACCATCACGCTCCTACTACAGATGAATAGAAATCATAAACTTTATAACCGCATTAGAATAATATGCGAAAGGGCCGCACGTCCACCAGGCCACAGATCCATTAACCCTCAAAACTAACGACTTAACTTGACCGTGCGCTTGCAAGCAGTTACCCTTGAGGGCCGTCATCTTGCGAAAGGGCTTTGTGCAGCGCTTGAGAGAGACCCAACTGTGCGAGCACGGCGCCGAACCGCCGACCATTGTGCCGAAACCAGATTCGACCCGAACTCCTCCAACTAACGTATTGTTATTCACCTCAAAAGACGGCTGGGTTAACTCGGTTAGCTCCGACGTGCCTTAACTCGGTAGGCGCCGATCTGCACGCAGCCTCTGTTTGCACGGCAAGGAAAATCATTTCGAGCAAACCGGAGACGTCGAGCTGCTTGTGGATTAATTAGGAGGAGCTGGATTAGGTTTCGCTCAATTGGGGCCATGTTCGCGGCTGAGGGGCGAGAAGTGAAAACATGGGTTTCTTCTTCCTCAAATTTTCTACTTTGCCGTGTTTGTGGGGAGATGCTTCCCCACATGGACATTAGATCTCTCTCTCTCTCTCTCTCTCTCTCTCAGCACCGGCCCTGCTTAAACAGGCACCACATTTCCAAATTTTCATAACAGATTGCAGTCGTGATGGTGTCCTGAAGTTACGGTGAATTTTATTTGTATCAACAGAAATTCCAAAATATCAACAGAATTTGCATCGTTTGTAACACAAGGAAAAATTAATGTTTCGACCCGTATTTTCAAACTCGTTGACCGACTTCACTCAAATGCAATACAATTGCTGATTGAATTGGTTTATTTCGCTTCGCTTTTCTGTCACTTTTGACTAATCGCGAAGATGAGGATGATTATGTTGAAATTGATTGGGTGACACTCGCAAAGAACACCCATGCCCAGGCCAGGATTCGAACCCGAAACCGTATCAGTGGTCCTACGTAGATGTTATAAGAACTTATTTGCTATCATGGCCAAAACATTGCTAACTTACTCCAACGTCACCTTCTGTCCCTAAAAAACAACATCCGATGGTGCAGTGGTAACGTCGTTGGCTTGTAATCAAGAGGTACCGGGTCCACGGTACCAAACTTAGGTCGAAGTGATTAATTCAAACTTCTCTTATAATGAAGTCTAAAGTAAGGTTTTAATAATAAGTAGAATTTGGAAGACTAGCGAAGTAGGGAAAATCTGTTTTACAACGGCTTTCTGGAAATGAGTTTGATCAAATGAAGATACCAATAATCCAAGGTGTTTAAACTAAACTCAGCCCTTTGAGGCCAAGGCCTACAAATAACTTTTTACTGAGTGTCGCTAGGTCGGTATTTAATTACTATTTGCTACCTTTTCCACGATGCTGATTCAACATGAAAAATTTGACGCTCTCAGCCAGGCTCGAACCCGGGATCGCCCCAAAGTATCCAGCTGCTTTAACAACTTAAACTGTAAAACTGAATTTATGGAAGTTATGGATGTCAAAATGTTTCCAACTTGGCATCCACCCCCTCCTAAAATTCATAGTGCCATCCTAAAATGAATTTGCAGATCATAACAGAAAATGGAACTCATTACAGGTATATCTAATCCATCACGGTATTTTCTGTAGTAAACTATCCTTACGGGTTATGCAATCCACAGCGCTTGGATGTAATTCAGGTTGCCGGCCTACAAGGGAGCAGATCAGAAGGGCCTGTTTTCTCTTGGGAGGCACGTCTCCTGTGCTCGGAAAGGAGAAAGGGTTGCGAACTACGAAGACCCGGTTTCAGAGATTTTCATTTCGCAACACAGAAGTGCTTCCCAGGCAAAGAAAAGAAATCAATAAGGAGTTGGGAAGGAGACGAGCTCCGAAATGAGGGTATAGACATGTATCACGCGTTCTTGCCTCGCTCCTCGCTTCCTACGACTCTGGCAGTTATCGTTTCCTCCTGCTGGCCAAATTTATGACGAACACTTATACCGCCAGGACAATCTCTGCTACAGAGATGGATGGTGATAATGGAATTCAAACCCAGGACCCGAAGTTCCAGAGAACGCGCGAACACCCATTGGCACACTCTTTGCTCCATTGTGGACAACCAATTGTGGAATAAGGTACTTCGGACGTAAGGATTGTTTCCATGTTTTCTTCTCTTGTATATTTAAATATTGTTTCCTCCCTTCAGGAAAAAGGTACCGGTACTCTTCATAGGCACGTTTGCTATGGTGATACATGTATAATGCATAAGCTACAGTCTTCTGAGATCGTACAGTCATGACTCATAGTAAATCGTCTTTGTTAAGGACTTGTTGAAAACTTTCTGTCATGTATTACCTCTTGATTATTTTCTACCAGGTGACTAGAGTTAAAGTTGCCCTACTCAGAGCCATCTGGAGCCCGTTCTAAGAAACTAATTGTGGTTATACTTGGTATAGAAGCTATAGTATGGAGCATGGGGAAGCGAATGCCGAGAAAAGTGGTTCAAATGTTCGCCACCAGATGGAAATGTGGCGTTCAAACAGGCGTTGCAATCGGAGTACATTACAGTATGGTGTGGCTTCCCAGCTGACTTCATTCGTGACCCTTTTGCTTTCCGTTACGCCCAACTCTTTGCACAGCACGTGGTTTCTGCAAGAACGAAGATGTTTACACGCCCTATCTTCATGCAAGACATGTAGTAGAATGTACAATGTATCCGACATACTTCCACATACGAAGAAATGCATTTTTCTCGGTGGACATCTCGTCCATGAAAACACATTTTGTGGGAGTGGCAGCATTTCAAACACTGGCGATATTTTAAATCCGCTCCTGCTTCTGACTACACGTTTCAAACTGTATGAACCGAGCGTCGTGCATGGATAGCGAGGAACGCACGAGTACACTCGGTTACGTCAGCTACACGATTATCCAGAACGCTGCAACATGTTTCCAAGGACCAGGACGACCCCGTCGGTGCCTTTTTTTTCCCGCAGCAGGTGCGATCCGGGAGAAATCCCTCGTCCGCGGCCGCAAAAACCGCAAAGTCCGACCGAGGAGGAAGAGAGCTCAGGCGTCCATCTGCGGCACGCTCCTCGCCGTCACCGGAGGAAGTCGCCGGCACACTAGCCGTCGGCCACGCAAGCGAACGATCAGTGTTGCCACAATTTGAGGGTAAAATTTTCCTTTTTGGACTAAAATTTCCCCTTCATATATTTTTACTATTGGTGGTGGTGGTATTAGTAGTATTATTTCCGTCTGTCCATGTTCAGATGAATGAAAATAGTTAAATTGATCACATGTCAGCCTCATGGCCAGATGTCCCAGGTTTGAACCCTGGTCAGGCATCTAAATAATCGTCCATCCTCATCGTTGCTATTATCCAAAACAGAAATATAAATAGGGGAAAATTTCCATTCATGCGGCAACACTGCGTTAATTATGCCGTTTGGTCGATCTAACCTGCGCCTCTTGGGCGTAACAACCTCTACTAGCGCTTCTGAATTCTACCGCGAAACCGTTTTAATTCCCAGTATTGCAGACATGTTACATTCCGCTGTTCTGCACGAGTGACTTGCTTAAATGCAGCTTTTCAAACTCCCTTAAGAAAGGCCGATATTACTTTCTACTGTTAGCCAGGGAAATACGCAAGCAAATTCTCAAGTGAGAGAAGGTACAGCGAGATTGTTTCCGTACTATCACTGGCTGTTGCAATGTGAGAGCAATTTAAAATTCCCGAATAATCCAGTCAACAAGTGAGCAGCTGACGTTATCTCAATGCAGCGCCTATCGCTATAGAGCAGTGGTTCTCAACCTTTTTCAGTCCTCAACTCTCAAGAAGTTCCTTGTCACACACGTTGAGAGTTCTTCGGCAGGGGTTTTCATTGTGAGCAGGAACAGCCCAACATCATACAATACTGACGTTACACATTCATTGCCATAAAGAGCATTCATTCTCTGATGTATGTCAATTGGGCACACATTTTCTGCAGTTAGAAACTCTGTCACCACCCGCAGTTTCAAGTACACCGACATAGTATGGTTACATGCTGCCATTTTCCTCACTCTAGTTCAGAAACCCCTGGTGATAGAAGTTTGAAACTTGGAATGGAGAAGGGGGGAAAGTCTGAAGAGTACAATGCATGGTTGCTCAAAATCCAAAATGTCTTTACACAGTCACAAAAAAATAGAAGGCATTAATTACTTTTCAGCCCGCCCTCGTATGTATATGTTGTAGCGTGACGTCGTGTCTCTCAACAAAGTATATAATAAAGCAACTATACAGAAAAAAGGGTGGGGAAATACGAGGATTGTGATATTTTCGAGCTGTTATTGGCATATGCATATTAACTTACGGATCACACGTAATTAAATTAAATTCCTCGAGCAAAGCTAAAACATTTTAAAATACGTATATACTTTTATAAATTCAATCTGTGGAATCGACCGGACCGACAAATTACAAATATCGATTAACATTTCTTTCCCAGATTGTGTTCCATTCGCAATGCATCCCATTACGTTTAATTAACAGCAGCGCCGTCCAAAGGGGCATGGAGGATGCTGGTCTAACTCACGAGAAAGGGGGGGGGGGGATTGCGAAGGAATACATTGAAACGTGCCTACCTGCGTGCTCACACTCAATACTACGGGACTGTAGTTAAATATTTTATTTCTCACCGTTCGGCCTTACGCCTGCTTTAGATCCTATCATATAAAACATTATGTTCTATATTAATTTTCAATCTCTTCTCTATCTCATTAAGTTAATCCCGGCGATGAAAATAAATACTGATTACATCAAACTTAAGTTATGAACACGAGAATCAAACAGTCTTCAGTGGTGAGAAACTGCACAAAAGCACACCTTCTTGTAAAGAAATAAGACTGAATTTTTCACTTCATTAGTTGCTGCATGTAGGGAACAAAGACCTATCGGAGAGAGCTTCCTCTCATGGAACCTCATGCAACACTGCAATTACACAGAAAACTTTCCGACACAATTTTTGTTGTAACGTTAATCGCAATTGTCCGGCTACCGTCACACGCTGAATAACCTGCAATCGACTGGTCAGTCTTCAAGCGTCAAGTGTCACCTTAGGTGTGAAAGCTCACTTAATGTATATCTCTCTTCCTTTCTATATTACTTTCTTCCCCTGTCTGTTCCTACTACCTTCGTATATTGCTTTCTTCCTTTGTTTCTCTTTCTTACTCCCTGTACTTCTTCCTTGCTCTATTTCTCTCTACTTCTTCCTTCCCGCCATACTTATATCTTACTCTGTTTCTCTCTATTCCTTTCTTCTTCCCTATACTTCTTTCTTGCTATGTTTCTATTCCTTTCTTTCTCTGTTTCTCTTTCTTCCTCCCTATACTCAGTGGCGGATTACCAAAGAAGCCCATTAGGCACGTGCCTAGGGGCGGCAACTTTTGGAGGTGGCAATTTTTTTTCCAGAATATCAAGAATAATAAAAAAAGTGTCTTACGTACGCAGTGACAATTTACACCTATGAAACCAATGTTTCAAATCAACGGTTTCGCTTCATACGAAAGAAACCTTGATGTAACGGATTTATGTGTTATCAAGAAATGTTTAGTCTGCTCTGCCTTCTTCAGGCGCCAATAAATTTGTTTTTAACCCGTGCTGTGGCTTTTATCGCTTACAATGACAATGCAAGCCGCCCAGCCTTTGTTGGTTTGTTTTTGTAAATACATAGCCCTCGATCTTCCACTAAGCTTTTGTTAATGGCCAGGCAGGAAAGAAGACTGATTGTTTGAAACTCGCATCTGTAACAATGCCAGTCTTAAAAAAATAAACACTGCTGATACTGACAAGTTTAAGTCCCGATATGCGCAGATCGCTGCGGAGCACTTCCTATTACGTCATCCTCCCAACCACTCTTCTACGTACTGGTCTGGCCTTGAGACTACTAGTGGTGCCAACTCAGCAAAATGAAGCTAAAACAAATATGACAAACTATTTTTACTGTGTACATTGTCGGTGCCGGCTCATATCAGTTTATCAGTGGTTCATTTGATTTAATCCGGTCTTTGAAAATGCGTGAGGTGCGCGGATCGTAAACTGTAATATTACGCACGCGCGTTACGGTTTATAACGAAGATAAACTTCTGGGCGAATGACTTCATTTTCTGAATGCGACATCGAGCAGTGGCCTGTTCGTTTGTTTTTTAAAGCCGAGTGGGGTGGGGGTTCTTTTGTTTATCGTACAACAATCACTACGAGAACGCAATCTGATAACACGCTTGCCTGAGTTCTTTTTTAAAGCATTGAAATGTTCTTGCTTTTTATTCTTGGCTGCATATTTTTGAAATGCAAAAATCAAATCATGCCGGGTCCAACGAAATCCACAATCTGCTCTGGAAAACCCCTTAGAGGACAGGCCAGATAAATTGTTTACAATGTTGCAACATATTTGCGAAATCAGAAGGAGTTACATAAACTTAAGTATAATGTTGTCGAGTCCACAAGCGCCGCCACGGGGGTATCTAAATGGATGGTTTCTGAAGTTTTAAAAGAATTGGATTGATTTGTTGTTTTAAGTCCACTTTATGCACAGTAAGGCTAATCGGGACTGGACCTACAGTTTAAAGTGGGATCCGAAACACTAATACTAATCGGGACTGGACCTACAGTTTAAAGTGGGATCCGAAACACTATGTGCCTCCACCGGGAATCGAGCCCGAGACCCCTTGATTACAAGGCGACGACGCTACCACTGCGCCATCGGGGAGGCCAAGTTTTAAAAGAAGGAAAAGAGTCGTTGGCGAAAGGTGAGCTGAATTTCTGTACTCCGACAGGTAGAAAACAGTCCAGGAAAAAGTGAATACAAATTTCGTTGGAAATCCTCAGACCATTCCGCTCTCTCCAGGTTGCAACACTGCGAACCAACGTCGCTGCGGAGAATGGAGTGGGGAAATGTGGTGCGAGATCCGGAACAGCTATTTGCAGCGTCTTGTTTTTAAACTTGTCAAGTTATAAGTGAGTGAGTGGGTGCAGCTTTGATGATCCTTTTTTGAGAAACCACTAGTTCGAAATGAGGCCTTATCCCTCTTGAATCAACTAAACAGGCTGGAGACAGCTTTCATGATTACTATTTGGAAGGATATGCTGCAGAGATTCCAGAGTGTCACCGTGAAATTACAAAGTGTCAACATAGATTTAACAATAGTACATGACTTATTTTAATCACTTGTGAACTTTATGACTTCTCTTCGTGACATGTTCGACTCTTATGAGCAAAAATCCATGGAGAAAACTGATATGGATTACGAGTGTAGTTATAAAAGGTTTAGAAAACGTAACATTCAAGCCGATGAAGTAAGAGCCAATGAGGTTGTTCAAACAGGAAGAGAAGAGAAAAAAAAATAAAGTTGAGGTGTTTCTTCTTATTCTTGATAAATTGCACGCTGAATTAATTAGAAGAAAAGAAAGCTACAAATTAATGTCTGACAACTTCATGATTTTCAGCAAGTTTCTTCAAAGTTCTTCTTGTGTCATTTCTCAACGTGCAGCTAACCTTGAGGCTGCATATGAAACTGATCTGGCGGGCCTCCCCCATGGCGCCGTGGTAGCGTCGAAGCCTTGTAATCAAGGGGTCCCGGGTTCGATACCCGGTGGAGGCACAAGTGGTTCGGATCCCACTATAAACTGTAGGTCCAGTCCCGATTAGCCTTACTGTGCATAAAGTGGACTTAAAACACCAAATCAAACCAAAACCAAACTGATCTGGAATCAACCTTTCCAAACGAATGTGTGCATTTTGCGGGGCTTCTGAAGACCAGAGGAATCTGTGACTCGCCAGCAGAAATGTTAGCCTTTATACGGAAAGAAAAGCTGCAGTCTGTGTTTCCAAATGTGGACATTGCATTAAGAATATTTTTGTGTACTGCTGTAACAAACTGTTCAGCTGAACGTTCGTTTTTGGCCCTAAAAAGACTGAAGACTTATCTCCGTTCAACCATGTGTAATAAAAGACTGAACCAGTTATCTATTCTCCACATCGAAGCAGACATCTTGACCGATGGACACATCAACTTTGAAGAACTTATACACGAGTTTGCAGCAACCAAAGTGAGGCGGAAGCGGCTTCATTTATGACTGGTGAGTGGTGAATTTAATTTCTCAATACATTACATAATTTTAGGTATAGCACATACAGAAAGTGAATTGTTTTTGTTATGGATTTTTATCCTTTGTTTTTTTATTTCAGTATGTTCACTAATTTTTATATTAGCCTGTAAAAATACTGCAAATAAGTTACTACTTTTCTTTTCAGAAGGGTGCACATTAAGTTTGTGCCTAGGGGCGGCGAGGAAGCTTAATGCGCCACTGAATATACTTCTTTCTTGCTGTGTTTATCTCTATTTCTTTCTTCCTCCCTATCCTTATTTCTTGCTCTATTTCTCTCTCTCGCTACTTATTTCTAGCTCTGTTTCTCTCTATTCCTTTCTTCCTCTGTTTCTATTTCTTCCTCCCTATAATTCTTTCTTGCTGTGTTTGTTTCTCTATTCTTTCTTCCTCCCTTGATTCTTCCTCTGTTTCTCCTTCTTCCTCCCTATACATATCTCTTGCTCTGTTTCTCTCTATTTCCCTTCCTTCCTATACTTATTTCTTGCTCCGTTTCTCTCTATTTCTCTTGCTTCCCCCCTATATTTATTTCTTGCTCTGTTTCTATTTCTTTCTTCCTCTGTTTCTCTATATATTCCTTTCCCTTTATTTCTGTCAATCTTTCGCGTTCTCTCACTTTTTATATTCTCTCTGTGTCTTCCTTGGTCCGCTTGCAATGAATGATTCCGAACATTTCACGCGTAGACGGGTGGGCTAAGACTATTTCAACGTGGGCCGAAGCCCACCCTCGCCCGCCCAGTGGAGATGCCCGAAAAGACTCAGGCATTCTACATTGCTAAAGTACTGTCGGATTCACTTCACTCAACTCCCAACTAGAAGTACGGCTAAAACAATTCTTCTTTCCTTTACTCTTCTGAAAACAAGGAGCGAGGCTCTGGATTATTCATATAGGAGGGGGGCGTTAAACGCGCCTCAGGGCCCAGGGGAGAGCTCATCCGAATATCTAATTGTCGTTCTTCCGTTCGAGCCAATTTGCAATGGATATCACGCAAGAACACATCAGACTATTTTTGCAATTCCAAAACGGCTACCGCTTTTTCTTGAAGCTTCTTGCACAAATCGTTGCTTTCTACAACACTTGGCAGGCAGGGAAACTAAAGCTGGTTCATTTTCGAGATTATTCTTGTCAAATAATACGTGCAGCTCCTTGGCGAGCCTACAGTATGACGTTGCGCAGCAAACTCCTCCCACTCGGTGGTTTTCGTCCTTCAGCGCATTCTTATCAGCAGCAGCTTCAGGTCTAGGTTCACTCACTAGCGTCAGGATTAAATCCACAAATGTTCTGGACACGAGAGAAATCTGCCATTACACTTACTTTAACATGTTTCATTCTGTTTGCATTACTTAATGTTGCTTATCAAGATATTGTGACGCCTCGTTTCGACGCTACAAGTCCTTAGAATGCAGAATCATGAAACCACGGGTAGGCAGTTAACACCAATGGATTAATTTTACAGTTAGGACAACTACGCATGACCTGTCTAGAAATCGGGTAAGACATCCGCTCCATATGTTTCATTGATTGATTGATTTGGTTAATTTTATATACCTCGCTTTTCTGTCACTTTCGGCTAATCGAGAAGATGGGGATGAGTGATGAGATTTATGAAGGGGCACTCGCAAAGAACAACTATGTCCAGGCTGGGATTTCAACCCAGAACACCTGACGTCGCAGCGCGCTGTTAACCACTCCGCCATGTTAGGCTATATGTTTGAAGAAGTCGCTTAGTAAAGTCACTTTGGTTTTAAATATCATATATTCTAGTTTACCAAAGTCTCGAAAGAGAAAGAAAAATCCTGTGCCGCCTCGATTTTAACGATCTGTCTCGCTTCCTCAAAATCTCGAATATTCTGGTATCTTATTGGCTCTCCATTCGCAGGAAGAAGAGGAGGGCAAAGTTAAGGAAGTACAAAAATGTTGTCTTCGAACCCAATGTCCCTGACTGCACTACAGCACACAATCAGACATATTTCTGTTTTATAATTTTTAATATATACTAAAAAAAAATGTAATTGCTTCACTGTGAACAGCTGTGAACTACATTTTAGGTCAAGCCGCCATCTGCCCTCGCTCGCTATCAGAAGCAAACAGTCTCCAAAGATATATCGCGGGGCGTTTGTGCTTTAATACCTGCGGTTAGAGGTGTAGGAGGAAGTTCAACTCCAATCCATCATATGTACCCCACATATTCGCTCAGTTGAGATCGAAATGGAGCAAAGGGGGCGAGGTTGACGGGCGGGGGGGGGGGGAGAATCCTCTGTTTCAAAAGAAGCAGGGAGTGCCTTTGACCGACGAGGCGGGGACGCAATCACCAATGCAAATTGTATGGTGAAGGTTGCGGAATGCGCTGAGAGGGTTGGAGGCCCTCGTCCTTCACACACACATACACACTGGAAGTCCACGCGTGCGGAAATACAAGTGGAACGATATGCCCAACAGCTCTCGAAACACTGTTGCTGCACCGTTAGTAACATGCGGTCAATAGTTTCGAACCGGCAGAAGGGAGAAAATATCTTCCGAGACTGCAATGCTTGAAGGTGATACTGCCTTGCGCAGAAACGTGCGTTGTAGGCCTCTTGCGCATGCGCAGTAGACGGATATGTTGAGTGGCAGGCTTCCTCTGCAAGGTTAGAAGATAGACTCGCATCCAACGTGCTCCTGATGGTAATCCTAGTACCTATTTATTATTATTATTCAGAGGTGATAAAATAGACACCTGCCAAAAATATCAATGTGTAAATTGTTTCTATACAACATAAACCAAACAGGAATGCGTACAATCTGCATGCACCATCTGCGTGGTGTGGCTCATATTTAAGGGGGATATAAATATACATTTAGAGCCAAAATGGCCATAAATTGGGCCTTTCTGATAAATTTTAAAGGGTTGTTGAGGAAATTTTGGGAGGTTGTTAGGGGGTGTTCGCATATATCACTGTTGGAAGAGGAAGAGCTTGACTTGCAATATAATACTTTTCCAAGGGGTAGACAAGGCAAACTGTGTCCCTTCCAACCACAATTCGCCACGAGTAGAGATGGTTTCGAGAGGAGACTAGACCTGGCAGAGTTTTGGCCTCATCTCGAATTGTAAAGGCCGCCTCATTCTCTTCTCGAAATATAAGAAAAAAAGTACATGTACAGAGGTCTTCAAAACAAAGAACCTTTCTTAAAAACCATTTTCTTATTCATGCATCGTTTCAAGACTTTCGAAACACTCGAAAAACTGTATTTTTGAGTGGAAATGTGAAAACAATATTTTAAGTTTTCTTCTTTCTTTACGAACACGTGCCCTGTCGTATTAGGGTTTACAAATATGCGAAAAATCCAAATTCACAAGCAAATAACAAAGCAACCATGCTTAATATTCCAGACTTGTCCATCTCTTTTAAAACATCTTTATATGAAATTCCCCAACTCTTCCGTTACGGACAGGAAACTTAAGTTCTTGCAATCGAAACAGCTAAGTGAATAAAATGGGTTTGAAGACCAGTACTTTCTAACTTTTCCCTTACCCTC
>NC_139234.1:69834461-69857253 GCF_977018435.1 Lepisma saccharinum | reverse complement strand
GTGTTGAAACATGCGTGAGTTCAATATTACTTAAATAAGGAGAAAATTATTCACATAATAAACGGAAGAAAAATAAATGCCAACAACGTTTTTTGGGAGAAAAATAATTTATATACACATTCTTTTTAAAAAAATGTTATATTTCATTGAAAAAGGCCAAAAAAGGCATTATCATTAAAAATAGGCAGTGGGGTCCCAAATAGGCAAAATAGGCATAATGAAAAGGCTTCCAAAAGATTCGAAACAACATAAGAAACGTATATCCAGAAAAATTTTATCAATATATGCAGTAGATAAAAAGAGGCATTTTGCCAAACTTCCGGGCTCTAATAATAATAAAAAAATCCTCCCAGTGCATCTGCAAGGCACGGTGAAATCAGGAGTCCAGAGTTCTCTGCTTATGATTGTCCCTCATGACTTCCATAAGCTCATTAGGTACTTATCGCGATTAAATGTATACTGCTAGAAAAAGTGATGGGAGGTGGCAAAAATGCAATATATTAAAGGGTATAAACAGGTAACAAAACACACTTTATTGTAGTTTCTTCAATAATATTAATTTGGTTTTTTGAGTTCTGGGATAAATTTTTCATTCCAAATTATTTCATTATTCACCTCAGATTACAACTCAGAATTCGCTCTTGTCACGGGTTCGAATCCCGCCCTGGATTGTTCTTTATGAGGTCCCTTCATCAATTTCATCATCTCATCACTCATCCTCATTTTCGCGATAACCAAATGTGGCAGACAAGAAAAGTAAAATAGATCAAACCAACAACAATAGGAACGCGCGTTCTCTTTCCCAGATAAATCCATCCGTATTTATGACTTTTAGCTTACCCATTTTTTTTTATTGGAGGCCAAGAGATTAGTATATTTAAATAAAACGAGAGCGTGAGCAAGTATTTTTTATTTATTCATTATATATTCCATATTTGAAAAATAAAGGAACACAACATTTTTGTCTGCACATAATACGTTCCCATTTCATAAATAATAAAACTTCATCCCATATTATACACATTGTACGCACAACATGTAAAATGTTGTGATGTAAATACAGAGAACATAAGTACTGCAGAAATTTTCGCCCCAAGTTCTTTAGAGGATTTACAAATTACAATAGAATCAAGGGGAAGCTAATCCTATCCTAGATAGACTGGAGGGGGGCGAGGGGACAAGGGAGGTAGAGGCAAAAATCTTCCCTTTCCCTTCTGGCGGCTGTTTCCACCTGGAACTGGTGAGGCGGAGGAAAAGCCAGCTAGAGTGGCTCCTTCCAGCCTTGCCCGCAGATCGCGAGAAGCGCGTAAAAAACATTGTTATATATGGACTGTGGCTTTAAGACAATAAATATTGTGATTTGAAAATAATTAGAGATGTGAGATTTATTGATCTATCTCTGCTAGACTAGCTACTCCTCAGTACACGTCACTGCCTTTCTGCGCATAAGTGGACTTAAAACAAAATTCAAAGTCAAGGCAATTCCTTCAAACATGATATGTATGTACCATTGGATTATATTTAAATGTTGAATTCTCAAAAATATAGCTGTGTGTATATTGTGTGTATGTGTGTATGAAGCTTTTAATTAATGGCTCTCAAAAATCATCATTCTCAATTTTCGGTGATAGTATTTCCTGAGAAAACTCACGTATATTTTACTCTTTTTATATGTACAGTTTGCAGAAAGAAATTACAAACACTCCTCATATTATTTGTTTGTGATGTAGATAACTTAGAGTTTCTGTGCGTAGCCATATGACAAATAGTTTCTGAATTGGCTCAGTTTTTACTATATCAATTCGAGGTGCTGAGCTCTATAATTCACAACCACATTCTTGCATGGAACATACGATTGTAAAGAATAAAACCTTGTAAATCTCCAATTTGTCAAAACAGTCCCAATTAAGAATTATAACACCGAATGATTTATTATCTTTTTTACATATTTCATTTATATATATATATATGTCCTTCAAATTAAAGTGATGAATCAACAACTATTACATTATAACTCGAACACACATACACTATGAAGTTGAATACTATTAATGTAATCACATAATAATATTAATAGTTTCTTTTTCTTGTTACTTAGTGCTGAGCACAGTAATGGCCAGATGCAGCACCGATTAGTTCACTACACATCATTATTTAAATTATCTATTAGAGTTTTATCAGTCCACCATCGTTATCGTAATTTACTGATAGCAAGGAATTTTGTCTAGTTCTGTATTTAGACACCTTGTAAGCTATGGATCTCAAGAAGTAGTCACTCTCAATTTAGGATGAGAGCATTTTCTGTACAAATACGCTTATTTTATTCACTCCTTAAATGCAGAGTTTGAAAATTTATAGCTTCCAGCCACTCTTTCCCATATTTACATGTTAAGTGACAACATTTAGCTTTCACGCACGCTGCATGAATTTACTCTACTTTTCCCACGTGGCATTGAGTTCCACAATTACACAATTGACAATCATATTCAAATATGTGAAACAAGAAAACGGAAAATTTCCAAATTGTTAAAAGACCAATTAAGAAATATAAAACGCAGTATTTGTAAGCTTTTTTATAAGTTTATTATATGTATCCTTCAAATAAAAGAGATACGTCAATAATTATTCCTAGATCCTAATAACTCGAATAATGATATATTAAGAATAATTAATAATAATAATAATAATAATACTAAATTCTTCACATAAGCAAGGTGTTCCGGGTTCGATCGCCAGTGGAAGATCATTGTACAATGGCTCGGATTCCACTTAATTACATTGCCGAATAAAGATGTAGTTAAATTATATTGTAGTCTTCCTTACAGAAGTGCGAAACACAAATCATTTAATTCTCACAGAGATTGCAGACATTTTAATTCTGAGTGGTTCCAGTTTGACGAGACTGCAAAAAGAACTGTTTTCTTTTCTTACTCTGGCGCGGAGAGGTGTGTGTGTGGAAGAGGGTGGCACAGGAATTAATTTGAGTTCTTTTCGGGATAAGGTGGTGTAATATTGATTGTATATACAGTATTACTGCTCCATAAACCCCGATAGTTTACTGCGGTTGTAAGTTCCTTAGAACATCTCAGCTCTTGTGGATATTGCTAGCTGGAGGATGCTCGTATGGTTTAACATGGTGACAGTGAGACAGCTGCAACAAATTTGCTAGCTGAAGCGATACCATCCTCCCGCACCCTTCTCACTTCGAGCTCTAGAACACTCATAATATCTGAGCAGTGCTTTGGTAATTCACAATATATTTAGTTATTTTACTTAAAATATGGAATTAAATATAGATTTACAATTATGAAAATGTAAGGAAGAAGTGTCTCACCTAGCTAAATAAAATGTATTAGTCTTGCATGACATTCATTTTAATGCAAAATTCTAGTACAAAATTGCTTTATTTTTTGTTACCAAAACAATGGATTACCAAATTTTATTTTAAATACTGAAGTGTGAATCTCCTCCCGTTTTCCAAAAAGACAGGTTTATATTGACCGAAACTGCGTTCCTTATCGCATGGAGTAATGGGAATACGTATATGTATAGTATGCAATGAATGTCAACCCGATAGCTTAGCTTGCATGCTCTATTATGACAAGAATGTTAGAATAACATACGCCGCTGATAAGGGAGTCAAGGAGGGGTGGTAAAGTGTTTACTTTCAATCTTTATCTTTAAATTTGAACTGGACTTCATATTGCCACGCAACATCTAGTCGGTGAGACACTTTGTTTTCTTTCGACTTTATTTGCGCTCTCTGTGGATCAGAGACTAATTTAAATAAAACATGATTTCTTACTGCAGATTCAAAACAATTGCACATGATATATTAATTTCTAATGTATGAGCATTTTTTTCTGCAGCAACATAGTGGTAACACAACTTACTACGATAAAGTAAGGTAACTGAACCCAATATGGTTTACCTAAGGTTTGGAATAGTTTCTAATGGTGTACAAAGTAATCGCAAGATTCAAAAGAGGGAACATTTCTGGACGTTTACTGAAAATTCCAAATAATAACATGCGTGCATGGAAGGTTTTATTAAAAAATAACGTTTAGGGCATATTGGGTCCATGTGTACCCAATATGGCCTAGTCATATATTTTGTTCATTTACATCAATAATACAACAGAAATTATAAAAAAGGACCACAATATTGCTTTTATAGTTAGTTAAGTAGTTAAGTATATTGATACACCTGCATTTTATATAGATAATGACACATGTGATTTGCACAAAGAAATAATATTGTGTACAAACCAATAAACAAGGGAGCGACATGTCACAATTTGTTACCAGAAGGCCATGGATTATACAGTACGTTAGTTTTGGCTCTGGGCAGAGATAGCGCGTGGCATGGCGTGGACGCTCGCTTATTTATGCACAGGTCTTTAGCATGCAGGTAGACAATTATATTTATATTGCATAACGAGGTCCAACCTGTGTTATAAGATTTGTTCAAAGTTGTCCACGTGCTATATCGGCCCAGAGCCAAAACGAACGCACTGTACAGTACATCACCATCTGGGCAAATGAAAAGTCCCTCATTATCCTTAGTGAGTTCCATACACACTCTACGTGAACATAAAAGTAAGAAATGTCACATTTGCGCATGTTCTTCACTATATATTACTATGTAGGCTATATTGAGTCTACCTTACACAGTGTTCGTTTTTCCTTCGTTTTAAACTTTAGATTAAAGTCTCCACCAAGTACATTGTTGTAAAGTGCAAATTATGAGCTATCGTAATATGTACTAGAGATATAAACTATAAAGATCTATCACTTTGAAGATGCAGTAAGTAATAACTTCCATATGCACTATTAGATCACGTAGAACACGATCACGGGGTTCAGTTATTTCGCTTCATTGTCCTCAAGTTACTGTACTACAGGTACAGCGAACAATTCCGCCATTCGGACAGTCTAAATGACATACTAACGTTTAATTAACCTTGTAAGTACTTGGAAACAGCAAATAGGCCATATTGGGTACTATGCCATATTGGGTTCAGGTACCTTATGTGGTGTTAATAACAAGAAATTAGCACCCCACATCCGCGTAGTTACTTGTAACTTTCATCGTATTGAAAATACTTACTTAATTTCTCTTTCAAAATATATTAGATATTGTTTAATAACTGTGATAAGATTCTTCTACACTAAATATCTAAGAGAAAGCAACTGTCCTATTGGCCCTTCCCCATGTGCCCAGCCTGTACTTAAGAACCATTGATTACTAATTTAGAAAGGGGACTGGGATATGATGATCTTGCTTTCTGCATGACGTTTTTCCCTTAGAAACATAGTCGTAAAATCTCAAATTGATAGCAGTAATGGTGACTAAAGGATATGAAAATTATCAATATATACCTAAAGCTGACAGTACAGCAAGAGGAACCAAACTGTGTTTTGATCTTGTGTAAATGGAATGTCTATGTACTTCCGTGTTTTTACTGAACAATAGACCCGACCCCCGTCCTGGCCCTCTCTAGCTGGAGATAAAGCCAACTATTAAGAAGAGAGTTGCATCCTCACCCCCAGACAGGGAAACCACCGAAGCCCGGAACCCAGACAGTGCGAGGAAGAGGCCAGGCGGAACCAGGTTGGCGCCCTGGAGGGTGGGTAGCAGACTATCATCCCTTTTAACGTGTCATTGTGGTCGACAAAATGTAGTAATACGATGATAGTTTTTAATGTGTGTCTGTTGAGAGACTAAGATGGATATTAAGAATTTTAAGACTGTCTATGTGTCATGTATAAAGTCGTAGATTTCAAAGGACAGGATGAACTCAGATAAAAGTAACAAATGACAAAGATCTAATTCACAAAAATCCAGCCTTGATATCCCAGCGAGTAGAAGAACACTGGGAGAAATGGAAGTGGGTGCAGAAGAAAACCAAGGAAATGGTAGTCATGAAGAAGATACACAGAGTGAGAGGAGAGTGTACACCTTCAGGTTTTATATAGGTGAATTCCATGCTGGTATAGCACGAGAAAAAGTATCTGTCCCAACAAAAACGCTTCTAACAGAAATAGTCAGTAAAATATCTTCTTCATATGAGGACCTCAATTCAGAAAATGACTCTCTACGTGCGATAAATGGAGAACTCCAAGGCATGATCACATTTCTAAAAGAAGAGCTACAAGCTACAAGGGAATCTAAAAGAGATAGGCCTGAAAATGAGAATCAAACATACGCCGACAAATTGAAACAGATTCCGACAAACACTGAAATACCAATACCATCAAGACAGGTAAAACCAACACTGTTTGTAAAAGCAAAAGATAAGAACCCAGAATACATCAAGAGAATCTTACAGAGAAAATAAACCCATCACGAGATAAGATAAGAATTACGGACATGAGATCTGCTAATGAATTACTCATTGTAGAGTTTGCGTTAAGTGAGGAATTGCAGACAATTAAAAACAACGAAACACTACAGGCTGAAGGGCTCCAAATGGAAGTAACAAAAAAGAAGAATCCGCAATTAGTATTATATGATATTCCAAAAGCATATACTGATGAAAATTTAAAGAAAGACATCTTCCATCTGAATCTTGAAGATATTATGACTGAAGAAGAGATGAAGAGCAACTTAAAAATAGTCTTCAGAATGGTAAGAAGACGTGAATTTGCCTCACACGTTATGCTTGGGACAACTCCAATCATGAGAAACATCTTAATAAAGTAAGACAGATTATATCTGCCGTTCAAAGTCATAAGACTGAAGGACTATATTTCAGTCGTAAAATGCTTCAAATGTAATGACTTAGGTCATATAAGCAAGTACTGCAGAAACGGCAGAACTTGCAGGAAATGCGGGGAGCCACATAAGGAACAAGACTGTAACTTAACCAACACCAGATTATGTATACCTTGCAAAATGCGGAAAAGGAACTGTGTCAGACATGCTTGGCCAACGTACCAAGACCTTTTAGATAGAGCCATATCAAAAATAAACTATGGATAGTTCAACCAATACAATAATGAGTAATTCCATCAAACGAATAAGAATTGTACAGCACAATGGTCAAGGGGCAAAGCTAGCAATGCAAGAAATAATACATTACATAATCAACAAGAGCCATATCATCAAAAGGGAGAACTCATTGGAATCCCACTATCAATCCGATGTTTCACCTGCTCAAAGGTGTCAAAAGTAGCTACACTAATAGTCAATAAGGATATACAAGTAACTTGGATTAAATCTCATTCAACGTCACATTGTATGGTGGTAGAAGCGGAACTTGGTCAAAAATCATGGACACTAATCAATGTCTACTGTCAATTTCAAGACAGAATTGCACCTTATATCCAGTTGATGGATAGAGCCATCACCTGCAGGGGAAACCAAGACTCAAATTTAATAATATGTACTGATGCCAAATCACCACTGTGGTTTAGTGACGAACTAGATGATAGAGGTAGAGAATTAGAAGACCTTATATCCAGCAGAAATTTCTGCGTAGCATATATAAAATTTGGATACCAAGATTCAGCAACACTACTGGAGCTAAGTCAAATATAGACGTGACTTTGGTAAACTATAAAGGGCGGCTGTCAGTGAACGGCTGGTGGGTCAACGATCTAACTACAAGTGACCACAATGTGATAGGCTGGTATGTATCTCTCAGTAAAGACAGCACACAAACTATTCCAGTGACTAACATGAAAAGAAACAGGAACAAAGATGAACAAGACCTATTAAGATCGGAGGTCAAGAAGCTACTGGAAAGAGAACCCGTATCAAGCAATAACAGTTTAGACGAAAATGTCAAAATATTAACATATGCATTAACAACTGCAGTCAGCTTATTCACAAGACAACAGCCAAAGAGAAAAAAAGCAGATATGGCCTGTATATATCTTTAAAAGAAAAACAACAACAAAGAGGCTGAGGAAACAATACCAAAAAGCTGTAAATCCAACTTTAAAGCAATTCTACCTCCAGAAATAATTAAGATCTAAATGGATATATTCTGATTTTCTAAAGCAATTTAAAATAAAGACTTGGGCAAGGCTTGTCCAGAGTAAGATTCCAGATGATCCATGTGGTATCCCATACAGAGTAACAACTGGAAAGTTAAAACAAGCCTTTGTACCGACAACATTAAAATGTCCTGACAACTCACATACTTACTACTAATTGGAAAGATATAATACAGTATCTAATGGATACACTACTGCCATTAGATGATACTACAAAGGATACGCAAAGCCAGACCAATATTAGATAACATCAAAACGAGACATATGCGAATGATACATTGGTCTTCCCATTTGCAAAAGAAGGAATTGCCATTGCAATAGACAAGTTAAAATGCAAAAAGGCTCCTGGGCTAGACGGCCTGATAAATGAGGTAATAAAAATTACCAAAAACGAACTTCTCGGAAGTCTACAATATATCTATAACCAGAGTTTGGTATTGGGAAAATTCCCCAAGACATGGAAACTAGCAAACTTATGTATCTGTCTTCTTGATAACTTAGGAAAGATTTTGGAAAAACCCATCATCATAAGATTAATAGAAAGAAGATCTCTGATCGGATAATCAGATAAACAATATGGGTTTACCCAAGGACGATCAACAGAGGATGCTATTCAACAAGTGATAAACCACGTCCAAGGGAATCCCAACAAATACGTATTGGCCATCGCATTGGACATTAGCGGTGCTTTTGATAATGCATGGTGGTCTTTTATTTTGAAAGTACTGAAAGACAATCGAATACAAAAACCACTGTATGAGTTAATACGGAATTATCTGAAGGACAGATGTGGCCAGTATAAAGGATCGGTATAATCCGTAATAAGGGAAGTTAATAAAGGATGCCCACAGGGCTCAGTTTTGGGCCCAATCCTTTGGAACCAAGCTTTGGAACCTCTATTGAATGACTTAGAAAAATCAAGCGATGTAGCTGAAGGAACGGCATATGCTGATGACATTCTCAGCACGGCACTGGAATTAGTAGAGAAATAGAAGCAGATTTCAAAGATGAAGATTTCAAAAGAAAAATCTAACACTTACTACTTAAAGGAAAACTCATGAGACCTGCATTAATCAAGGGACCAAATCTTGTTATTAGGAAATCACCAAATATTAAATATCTTGGAGTGACTCTGGAGTCTCAATTGAAACTCAGACTACACATAAAAGAGGTATTTGGAAAAGTTAAGACAACACTTCATAACATCCTGAGTATGGAAAATATAGCATATAAACTTCCTTTGGAAATTCCTTTAATATACTACAGAGCTGACTTTCTTTCTGTAGTATGTTACTCTGCCTCGATGTGGGCACATCTAACACACCAAAGACAGATAATTCACAGTTGAAGATCAACTCAACGCAATGTGTTAATGAGAATACTCGGTGCATTCCGCACCACATCAACTGCTTCTACAATTGCCATCGCCGGAGTGCTTCCTTTAGACTTAGAAGTAAGGCGTTGTGCAGTCAGATACTGGTGGAAGAAGCGCCAGTATGAAAAAGTTGAAGATCTACTGGGAATACAAGTAAACTCCATCAAGGAAGCAGACCATCATGTGTGGAACCTTTGGCAAGAAGAATGGAGCCAGTTAGAAGTTTCAGCGCATAGTAGAAGATACCTCCCAGATGTGAGGGAGAGATTAAGACATCGATTCTTTAAACCAACTAAAGGGATAGTTCATCTAATCACGGGTCATGGACCCTACAAGAGTTACCTCAAAAGGTTTAATCTAGAAAAAGACGAGATATGCCTGACTTGTGAAGTCAGGGACAGGCCAGAGCATGCTGTGGTCAGCTGTAAAAAACGAGAAAGTAGTGAGATCCAAAGATTAAGGATGGGGTTACAGGAAGAAACCCTAGAACAAGATATTTGGAGACTCGGAAGTTTTAAAAAGATCAACAAACTAACAGAGTTGATCTCCATTCAAGAGGGATTAAACAAGAGAAGTAAATATAATTCAGACACAACAGGAAATAAGAAGAAGCAGTAGACTCAGCTCCAAAAATACAGCACCTGTAGAGCAAGAATCTGATGAACAAAGCCAACCTCAGAAAGAGGTAAGATATTACAAAAAGGACGCAACAGCGCTAAATAGAAGAAGATTTTATATTAAGTCCCTGAGGGGAAAAGATACCCAAGAAGATCTGAGTTAATTCTTGAACATTAAGTATTAAATGTTGAGTTCTGATAAATGGACCTAATATCAGACTTAACAGTGTCGTGAATTGTAAGGGCATGACCCTATATCCTCAAGTTTATAAAACAGACAATAGTGCAGTGAAATGAAGGGATAGAACCTGATAAAATGGATTGAACAATGTTGGACCAACATTTAGAGATTGAAAACTACAAGAATAATAACATCAATATGGAATCCCGCAACAGGACCAAGAGAAGTTAAGAAGGATGAATAAGGGAGGAAGTCAAGAAGATACCTGAATGAAGAAGAAGACCATTCAATGGAAACAAGAAGATGAAGCTAGGGAACTCCCAACTAGTTCAGGATAGTCCCAACCATAAGTTACTCCTGCTACTTCGGGAGGCTGCAAGGTCTAAGGACCGAATTATATGTCTATAATATTTACCTCTTGTTCTATCTTATCCCTCTTATACTGGGAGGTCAAAGGGTCCATGGAACCGATCATCAATCGCTGTATCAGCATTAAGTGTCGTCCTTTCTCTACCTCACCCAGGGAGGTTTGAGGTCTAAGGACCTGACAGTATGTTTCTATATTATATATTATTATATTTTGTATATCATATCATATTTTATCTTAATATATACAATTAAATTATGATGTTATATTTACACCTATGTTTAATTTACACTATCTAATATGATTCCATGGAATCATATGAACCATTAAGATGTAAGGATCTAACACATAATTAAGTATCGTAAAACGGATTATCTTTTTCCACCTATCATAATCTATTATATATACATATATTTCTTCTTAAAGTTAAAACAAGCTTAAATTTTTAACTAAAACATGTAAACACACCTTGGTTAAATTCATTATTAGGTGCCAAGTTAATTTTCCCTTCCACCATCACCAGCGGCGGCGCCAGGATTATTCATCTAGGGGGTGCGGAAAGAAATTTAGGGGGTGCGATTCTGAAAATAAGGAAAACATGAAACACGCATGCAATCTTTCAAAACTGGGGGAGCAACGTGCCAAAACTTGGGGGGGAGGCAAGGGCAGTCTACTTTCCTTTGGTAGATAAGGTTTAGCATAGTGCGGGGGCAAAAATAGCAAGAACTGCGTCCCTAATCGCAGAAGCAGACGGCCCCTAGCATTTATATGGGAGATTCAGAGAGCGAAAGTATATTATTACTTTTAGGAGAAGGAAAATAATAATTGTCATCCTCCAAGATGGTATTGAGGCATCCTTTTAATGATTAGTAACATAATTGAAAACGCGCTACTTTTAAAGAGGGGCAAAGTACATGTGAAAAAATATATTTTGAAAATCCATATTCCTGAAACTTTATGACCGATGCGCTACAAAGAAAGTTGCGTGTTCTCCTTTAGAATTTCGTCATTTTACAAATCGTAATATAATTTTAACAAAAACGTGGCATGCTAAAGAAGAATTAAAGAGTTTAAAAAATAATTGATTAATAGACTTAGTTTATTTTACTTCGCTTATCTGTCACATATGGCTAATCGCAAAGATGAGGATGCGTGATGATATGATGAAATTGAAGAAAGGAAAGTAGACCCATTCCCTGGCGGGGATTCGAACCTGGGGACCCTTGGCATCGTAAAGCGTTGTGCTAACCACTTTGCCACGGAGGTCAGCATTACAACGAAATAAACAGAAATGGCATATATGTTTTAATATGCGAGAAACATTTGCGAGGAGGTTATTGAAGTAGCAAATAATTATTACAAGACGTTGTGATGAAAATTATTAACATATATCTGAAATATTTAGAGTTGACCTTGCAGTCTCTAAATGTACTTTTAGGGTTACGCAAAACCTTTACTCAAAATTGCTAGTATAAATTTATAAGCTATAAAAATTTAAAACTTATTCCTGTTCGAAAAAAGAAACTGCCAAGTCAAATTAATATTTCGTAGAAATACATATATTTTTATTTCATGAGGCCAAGAGAGTATTTGGAGGGGACGGTGGCTTGGGAAGGCTATAGCCCCGGATCTCGATCTGCAAAGGGGCTTCCAGTGGGAAATGATTTCTTTTCAAATGGCTCAAGAATACAAAGATATAAGTGGACATTTGACAAGCTCAGTCTAAATCTTACAACTGAAATCGTACGTGTGTGTGTGTGTAGGAGGGGAGGGGTTGGTTACGTGAGGTAACACAGTGGAATATGATTCACAATACTAAAATTAAAATAAATATGTGGGAACAATAGAAATAAAAATATGTTGTAGCTAGTGACGGCGCAATAGTAAAGATGGAGGGGTAAATCATATTTTTCCGGAGCAATCATGTTTATTATTCCGTTACATACGACACACAAATACATATTTTGGCAAAAAGAGCATTCATTCATTTATTTATTTCTGTCGTTTTACTGGGGGCAGATAAGAGAGAGAGAGAGAGAGAGAGAGAAATTGTCGATCGAGAATAGGGGGGCGTTCCTGCACCCCCCTGTAGTGTGGTCACTGCCTATAGCTATGCTGGAAAAGAAATCACCAATTAATACGCTATTAAATAAAAGAGATTATAACGACTTTGTCAGTATAATTCAAACTCAGTATCAGCACAATAGGTAGCTATGGTGCTATATTGAAAAGGAAATTTAAATTTACATATACTGATAACTTTATAATTATTATATTGATAAAAAAATAGAAACAACAAAAATTACAATAGCATCATATTATGCATATGTTTACAAGAACATTTATAAGATATCAATGCTATACATAAAAAAAATATATCTTTGTTATCTCCTTCCAGGATAAAGCAAGTCTTTGTATCTACAATTCTGAGCTTCAGTTTTCGAAATTCATCATCTGATCAAATCACCTCCAAACGTAGAACATGTAAGTGTCACTCTATGCAACCGTCCTCCAAGCACTCATTTGAGGAACTGTAACATTTACAAGCCTGCCCGTTAAGGAAGATGAAAACAGATACCTATTCACTGCTTCCAATTCAACATGGCATCTATTATACACTATCTGGCCATTCGTCACCGGACACCTGGAACGAGTACTTTAATCCGGTTTCAGGCGTCCGTCAGTATCGTGTGGGGCCACCTTTCGCAGCAAGTACAGCCACAACCCTCTGAGGAAGACTGTCCACCAAATTGCGATAGGTTTCGACGGGAATCCTGCTCCATTCCTCTTGCAAAGCGGCGAACAACTCTTTAGTGTTTTTTGGGGGGTGTGGCCTGGCTCTCAACCGGCGCTCCAACTCGTCCCAAAGATGCTCATTCAGGTTGAGATCAGGACTTTGGGCGGGCCAATCAAGTTTTTGCACACCCATATCCTCGAACCACGTGTTGATCACACCTGCCGTATGACATGGGGCATTGTCGTGCTGAAACAGATAAGGACCACTACCGAATTGTGCCCACAATGTCGGTAGCGCAGAATTGTCCAGGATCGTTAGGTATGCATCTGCATTCATGTTTCCACGCACTAACACAAGGGGACCAAGACCATACCAGGAGAAGCATGACCACACCATGATGCTTCCACATGCCTTTGGTGGGGTGTCCGGTGACGAATGGCCAGATAGTGTAGATATCAGTGTCATTCCACAACTTTCGAATCTTTATAAGATTATATCATATTCAAAGTTCATTCGAGTCATAAAAGGCTTCTATATAACTTAAACATCCAAGTTATTATAACATTGCCCAGTTTAATGCTTTAAAAGCAACAATTATTGTACAAATATATCACCATTCCATATTGCTAAATCTGTACTTATCTTTTTTCCATCCTGAGCCCCTCTTAAAGTCACAGACAACTAGTATTAGAGCAACTAGTTCAAGCCAGATTTTTTTAGTATGAGTTATCTTCAATTGTTTTTGTTTTATATTTTTGTCCATAAGTGCTTAACAGCTTGAATGTTTGTGTAGTAAATGTACATATTTGCTCTGTTACGGCTATTTTACTATGTATATCACAATATACTTATCTAATGATTACAATTACCATTTTTTGAATGTTGATACAAAATACCAAGTATGACATTATATTATCATTGAACAATATTAAAGAGTTGACCTTTGTATATAAACCTTGATGCCAATGCAAATGTACATAATTTCAATAAATTTAATTATAAATTTGAAAGTATCATATCTTTCTTGTCAGAAAGAACACATATGATTCAAAACATTTGCTTTTTCATTTTGTCAGTCAAAAATAACTGTTTTGAATATGAATTCAGAACATTTCACAATTTGACAATTCTGTCATGATACACAAATTGGCTTTTTTAAACATCATATTTAATGGAATAGGTTTAAGTAGTAATTTCAGACATTTAATTGTATTATTTGAATAAAATGTTGAGTAATCATATGACTAAATTATTATAAATATTGCACAAATGTGGAACTTTGGACTTAGCCTAACTATTTTCATATGTTGTTATGACAATTGAAACGTTCTTTAGTCAAAAGAACATGATTTAACTAAAAGAACAAATAATAAGTTCACATGAAAGACTCGAAAGCATACACGTGATGCCTCTCAGGGTATGGGGTAATATCTCTCTTCGTTCGTTGGCCAAAACAAATCAAAGTCAAGTTTTCGCTAAGAGAAAAGAATTATATTTTACGTCTTAGCAAAATAAATACTTATGTGCTTAAAATCCACTTGAGTCAAAGAAATAACAGCTTCTTACAATTCAACTTAACCACTCTTTAAAACTCGAAGCCCGAACTCTTAAGTCAAGAGAAAAGACACTCGTAATTCCCATGGCAACAGCTCTTAACAAGATAATTATATACAGGTTAGTCACTATCCTGACATTATCAGTGATAGGTAAATTACAGTAATTAATATTACAAAAACAATAAACATTTGCACAAGAGAAAAGATAATTAATAACAATAAATATTTGTGCAATGGGAAAGGACGTGTCAATTGCCCCCTCCAAAGAAAAATCAAAATCGACGACGAACTACCAGTCTAGGAGATTTTGGATTCAGTAACTGACGATTTTCCTCTTCATCTCAGGAGAACAGTTGAATTTCTTGAGGTTGTCAAAATTAACCCTCTTCACTTCTTTCCTTGTTCTGGGGTCCAACAGAAGAGCAGTGTTATATTTTAATTGACTAGCTACGAAAGGGCCGGTCCATAAATAGAACAACTTGGAAATAGTTTTGTTGACTGCAGAACTGAGCCGATGACATGTTAGTAACACAAGATCGCCTTCCTCTAAGTTCAGAGCATGCAACTTCTGTTTTAATTTCCTCCTTAGAAGAGCGTATCGCTCCCTTAACTGTGCCTGTATAATTTTATCCTCCCATTCTTCATCCTTCTCCTCCACCTCAGGCCATGGAAAATTTCTCAGCACGTGAGATGAAACTGGATGTCTGAAGAATAACTCAGTTGGACAGCAGCCGGTGATATCTGACACAGAATTATTTAGCAACCAAGCTACATCATATAGATGCTTGGACCATGTCTGATGGTCATGTTGGCAGTACACACGAAGTATACGTACTATTTCCAGGTTAGTTCTCTCAACTGGATTTCCTTGCGGATGATAAGGCGTTGTACATACATGTCTTATTCCTAAGGATTCACTAAACTCTTTCCAAGATTTTGAAGTGAACTGGGATCCCTGATCGGACAATATAACTCTCACAATTGGATAATGAACAAAATACCTCTCCTTCATTATCCGGATGATCTCAGAAGTACTGGCTCTTCGCAGAGGGTAAATCGTAACAAACTTGGAGAAAGCATCAATTAGGCTAAGTATATAGCAGTAACCAGAAGAAGGCGGTAACTTTCCAATAATATCAACCGAAAGCATTTCATGAGGTCTCTTGCCACTGATATGAAGCTTCTCTTTCAATATCCCTAATTTGTCAGGCTTGCTCTTAGCACATATGAGGCAATCCCGTATGTAATTTGAAATATCAGCTTTCATTTTTTTCCAATAGTATCTCGACTGCAACTGTCTGTAACACTTTCCCATGCCAAAATGACCAGAATCATCATGAACAGATTTTAACAACGGCTGTCGTTTCGAACTAGGAACACACAACTTGTATTGTGGTGACTCACCACCGTAACATCTAAATAGTAATTCATGATGAATTTTAAATGATTTTCGTAATCTAGTAAGAGACAAATCATCGTCTTCGCTGGGTTGTTTCAATCGGAACATGGTTTCAGAGCAGAAATCATTATTGGCTTGAGCGAGCTTCCATTCACTCACTTCCATATCTTCATCTTCCTCCCAGAGCTGATTAATGTGATAATGTAGCACCTCTGTCTCCAAATTTCTTTCATTGTCCAATCCTACAGGATAGCGTGATAATGTATCAGGAACGAAATTATCTTTTCCCTTTATATATACTATTTCGAATTGGTAAGATTGTATTTTAAGCGACCAGCGGGTCAAGCGACTGTTCCAATTCTTACTGTTCTGCAGCCACTGCAGACCTTTGTGATCGGTATAAATTTTGAACTTTCGTCCTTTAAGATAAACTGCAAAACGTTCGATTCCAAACAAAATCGCAAGACACTCTAATTCATGGGTAGAGAAATGGAGTTCGTTGATTCGTAACTTCCGGTTGGCATACTGGATAACATGAACATCTGGTCCAAAAATTTGGAAAAGTACACAGCCAAATCCTTTTGCACATGCATCCGATTGTAAACAAAATTCCTTTGAAAAATCAGGCTGCGACAGGGCAGGAGCACTAATCAGTTCCTGTTTCATCAACTCAAAAGCCTCATCTTCTAAATGGGTCCACTGAAATTTCTTATCTTTCGACAGAAGCTGACTGAGGGGCTCGACCTTCACAGCGAAATTGTTAATATATTTCCTTCTCCAACCAGCAAATCCTAAAAATTTTCGAACATCCTTTCGACATCTAGGTCTAGGAAACTTTAAAATAACATCATTCTTTTTCGGATCTACTCGGATAGAATCCCCTGAGATAATGTGACCTAAATATAAAATCTCGGATTTGACCAGATCACATTTTTTTTTGGTTTTACAGTCATTCCGACTTCCTTCAATCTAGACAAAACATAATTAACATGCTGAAAATGCATCTGCAGATTACTGTCGTAAACTAACAAATCATCTATGTACTGAGTTAAGAAAGAATCAGTTTCAGGTCCAAATATGGAGTGCATCGCTGACACAAACACTGAAACTGCATTTGCAAGACCAAACGGCATCTTCGCAAACATCCATTGACGCCCTTTGTAGGAAAACGCCGTGTATCGCTGACACTCAGGCTTAACTGGGATCTGAAGATACCCAGATACTAAATCAAAAGAGGTAAAGTACTTTGCACCTTTGAACTTCTGGAGAGCTTCATCTATTGGTTCAACTGAACGCCTTGGAACAAT
Organism: Lepisma saccharinum; assembly: GCF_977018435.1. NCBI lineage: Eukaryota > Metazoa > Arthropoda > Insecta > Zygentoma > Lepismatidae > Lepisma > Lepisma saccharinum. The sequence goes on along the minus strand of NC_139234.1, from coordinate 69,839,711 downwards.
AATCAGCTTGTTGAGCGATCTAAAGTCGACACACGGTCTTACTGTACCGTCTGGCTTATCTACCACAATAAGAGGATTTAAATAGGGCGAGTTACATGGCACAATGACACCCCAATCTATCCATTTTTGCAGTTCAGTTTTCAATTTTTCTCCTTTTGCTACAGGTATTGGATATGGTCTCTGGCTCACTGGAACATTACTCATTAATTCGATTACACATTCTAAATCTTTGGCTGTGCCAGGCCTGTCCGAAAACACCTTCTTATGACCCATGAAAATTTCATACAGTTTGGCTTTTTGATCCATGCTCAGCAACAGACTAGAGTCAATCTTCTTTTTTTTATCTTCGGGAGGAGTGGTCCACTTGTCATAGGTAGCTTCAAATTTCCGGATGCTCATATGCTTATCTACGAAATTATCCTCTTCTAGCTCCTTTTCAATCGACTCTCCATCCACCTTTAAATATAATTTTCTATGTTTAAGATTGATCTCTGCTTCATACTTTTGCAGGAACGAGTAACCCAAAAGCAAATCGGAAGGCAAACCCTTAACAATGAAGATTTCCATTGGAATGGCGCTCTCAGCAATTTCCAGCACAATACTACGTTTGCCAACAACTCTAGTGCGACTTTTTCCAGCAAAGTCAACAAGTCTAACTTCAGGTACAGATTGCAACGTAGCCCCGGGAAAATTTTGCTTTATTTTTGCCCAAACATTTAAACTCATCACTGAGACATCCGCTGCAGTGTCGACTACACAGGTTATGTCTACATTTGCCACACGTGCCTTAATTTCTGGGGCTCTCACTGAATTTTTACACTGAACGGCTTGCCGTAATTTACATCTAAATTCCTTTTCCTCGTGATTTATTACAAGTATGAGTTTCTTATCTTCATCTCCAGAATGGGAAAAGTCTTTTGCTGCCCCCAGTTTCACCCGAGACTGCCTAACATCAGGGGACGTTTCTATGCTAGGCGAGGGGTAAAATCCCGCACCTGGTCAAGATTAGATCCGGTATCCCAACAGAAGTTCCTCGTTACTGCCACACTACGCTGTTGCTCAACGCTGGGATATGGTTCGACAATGTCTGTCTGCACGCCACTGCTCGTCATTTGAGTTCCGGGAGCATTATTGCTATCTCTCGGTGGAGATAAACGTTGTTGACTTGGCGAAGAAAACCCGCTGTTAGGATACGGTCTATCGTAAGGATTACCTCTGGAAGCTGGATATTCTCGTCGTGATCTAAACTGACGCTGTTGACGGTAATTATTTCCATTTCTAGGGTATGGACTCTCAGCTGGTTTACTCCTATTTTGTTGCTGAACTAAGCGAATTCTAGACGTTCTTTGAACATCTCTGCTGTTTTGTTGAGAGCCAGTTTCTCGTCTCCATGTAGACCGCCAAGCATCTTGTTCCTCTGCTTGCTCATATCTCTTAACAAAATCCGCTAAGAGATCCACGGTGTTCGGAGCATGAGCCAAGCACAATTGCTTTACTCTAAAAGGTAGCTGTCCGATGATTAGGTTAACTACTTCCTGCTCGGTGTAATGATTACTCAGATTCCTATAGGCAGAGTACACAGACCAAACGTATTCCTCCACATTGTTATCATTCTGCTTATTGTACCGCCTAGTCCTCACAGACGCCAATTCTCTCTCTTTCGCTTCTGTTGAAGCAAAACGCTTCTTGAACTCTCTGCAGAAATCAGAGTAAGTGCGGAAATCGTTCTTATGCGAATAAAACCAGTGATAGGCCTTTCCAGTTAACAAACGTGGAATGATTTCAAGCCTATAATGTTGAGGAATCTGTAGAATTTCAAGGTTTGTATTCAATTCCTTTAAATATATTTCAGCTGAAGTAGCGATAATATTGCCGTCGAACTTTCTCATAGAATTGATGTCTGACATCCTAGGAGTTACCCCAGTGTGTACAATGCGTGAAGAAGGCTCTCTTCTGTTTCTTCTGCTGCGAGCAGTTGATTCACTGTCTGAGGAGCTGGATTCGTTCATCTTCTTATACCTCTTTTTCCGTGAGGTTTTTCCTTGTAGGTTTGAAGCTTCATCTGAACAGATGGGATAAAATGTCGATCTTCCAGAACCTTCATCAACACGGTGGATTTTAGGATGATCAGAGTTCGTCTGGATCTGTAACCTATTCAGCTGATCAGAAATATGAACAATTTCACTACAGATATGACCAACATCTGAGGAAAATTTGTCTTGTTTAGTTTCAACTGTATTCCTCCATTCTTCGTCAGCTTTTCGGTATCCCTCGGTTTCATTTATATTCTCAGCAAGTTTCTCTGCCACTTTGTGATTAATGGTATCTTCTAACTTGTCTGTGATAACAGTTACCTGGTGATTCACATTTTCAAACACTTCCTTTCTGAAACTGCTCTGTTCTTCAGCGATTTCCTTACGAAAGTTACCCTGAGATTGTTCAACCTCTTCTCTCAACAGGGCAATTTCTTGTTGCACATTTGATTCCACTTGTAGAGAGTTTACTTCACATGTCTGACGTAAGTTAACGATCTCTATTTGAATGCTTTCTTTTATCTTCTGTTGATTTTCTTCCATTTTTACAGTCAAATTGTCCAGTCTCTGTCCCATCTCCAAAGCAGATTCTGTGAATTTCGAATAACCCTGTGAAAACTTCTCTTCTAAGCGCCGTTCTGATTCCACCAGATTTCTACCACTTTCCTCTAACTTTAAGTTCAAACTGCGTTCCAACATGGCTACATTCTCCTGAAACTTAGCTTTCAGATTGCTGGAACTTTCTCTAATGTTTTCCTTAATTTTTGATTCCAGAGAATCCAAAGCAATGGCGTTTTCTTGGATCTTTGCTTCCAGATTGCTGGAACTTTCTCTAATGTTTCCCTGAATTTTAGTTTCCATAGCCCTTGTACTTTCCTCCAACATAATCCGTATTGAAGAAAGCAGGTCTGCTGTAACTGGAACTGACTGCACTGGAGATTCATTTTCCTCAGCCGACGATTTACTTGCACTTCTCAACATCTTCTTATCCATATTCTTCTAGCACAGAATTTCCTCCACAATCACAAATCAATTACTCTTCACGAACACACAAAAATGAACACCACTAACCAAACAACAGATTTCGGGCCCCGCGATGTTGCGCCAAAATATTGAAACGTTCTTTAGTCAAAAGAACATGATTTAACTAAAAGAACAAATAATAAGTTCACATGAAAGACTCGAAAGCATACACGTGATGCCTCTCAGGGTATGGGGTAATATCTCTCTTCGTTCGTTGGTCAAAACAAATCAAAGTCAAGTTTTCGCTAAGAGAAAAGAATTATATTTTACGTCTTAGCAAAATAAATACTTATGTGCATAAAATCCACTTCAGTCAAAGAAATAACAGCTTCTTACAATTCAACTTAACCACTCTTTAAAACTCGAAGCCCGAACTCTTAAGTCAAGAGAAAAGACACTCGTAATTCCCATGGCAACAGCTCTTAACAAGATAATTATATACAGGTTAGTCACTATCCTGACATTATCAGTGATAGGTAAATTACAGTAATTAATATTACAAAAACAATAAACATTTGCACAAGAGAAAAGATAATTAATAACAATAAATTTTTGTGCAATGGGAAAGGACGTGTCACAATGTATTATTTTTATTGTCATAAGATGCTTTTAAAACTTTTAATCAAATTACACAATGTAACAAAAAAAATATTTTTTCTGTTCCTGGGTAATAATTGTTATTTCCTAATTCCTTGTGTTCCAAAAGTATAGAAAATGGCTATTATTCCTCATAAACTTTGTTTTTGTAGCCAGGACAATGATGTGTTGAGATTTACCCTTTTCCAGTTCACGTTTTTTCTCATTACGAATAAAGAAGATAAATAACGTGGCATATTGCACGCTGTAGCAATATACTGGTCTCCCCTATAACTAAAATGGACAGGTCTTGGCATTCTGTCAGCAACAATAGTGCAAATCGTGCAGTTTGAAGCGGTTCATTGTCATCCTAGCTGCCTAATTAGATACACGTTTACAATGGCATGAAGAGGCTGCAAGTATATGGCAGACGAATTTTGTTATGTCTGTGGCCATTTTATCAAGAAAAGAGGAAATAAGTACTCTGTGAAAGCATCTGCTAAAATGTGTGAAGCATACAGAGCATATTTTGGCATGTCTGTAGGGGAAGAAGACAAAACCTGGGCACCTCATTTCACCTGCGAGAACTGCAAAAAAACTCTGGAAGGTAAGACGGAAAATTAAAATGTAAAATTTTAATAATTTCAATTATATATTAAATATTTAGGGTTTTCTTGAAGAGGCCTAGAATTTTTTGTTTATTTCAAATGATTTTGAAAAATTACTTTTACTAACACCTTACATGTTTAACATTTAATAAACTGCTATATACTTTATTTTTACCCACATTAATGTTGAATTGTACATCCTGTTTTGTAAGTTGCTAGTGCACCTAATCAATAGTAATGCACCTAAATCACAAGGTTTGGGTGCAGTTGTGCACCTGATTGACAAAGTTAATAAAAGTATATAATTTTGTGCGTATTAAATATATATATCTACATATCTCATATGTGAAATATGTTGTGAAAATACACATTAGTTGATTTTTGTCTTTTGTCTTTTGCAGGATGGTACAGAGGAGAAAAGAGAGCCATGAAGTTCGCTATCCCAAGAATTTGGCGGGAACCCACTGACCACTCAAGTAATTGCTACTTTTGCATGGTGGATCCTTCCAAACGTCGGGCTGGAAAGAATGCGCAAGCTATTATATATCCGGATATACCTTCGTCCATCGCCCCTGTGCCACACTGCCCTGAGTTTCCCGTGCCCACTCCTCCGGAGAAAAAGCTCCCCTCTTCAGACGAGAGTAGTAAGTCAGAGAGCGAGGAAGACATTGATCTTGATACTTACAATTTTCGAGCTGAGGAGAGAAACCCGTACTACCCCAATCAAAAAGATCTTAACGACTTAATAAGAGATCTTGGTCTCGCCAAGTCCAATGCAGAACTCTTGACGTCCGGGCTTAAGCAGTGGAATTTATTAGATGAAAGTGCGCAAATAGCAGATCAGAGGAAGCGTCATCAAAGTTTTTACAGATTTTTCATAAGTCAAGATGTAGTCTGCTTCTGCCACAATGTCACCGGTCTGTTTGAAGCAATTGGAATTGACTTCAGTCCAAATGAGTGGCGCCTCTTTATTGACAGTTCGTCCAGTAGTCTTAAAACCGTGCTTCTTC
>NC_139234.1:69799076-69834361 GCF_977018435.1 Lepisma saccharinum | reverse complement strand
AAAAGAGTGAAGTTCCCTAAAAATCATTGCTTAAATTTGAATTTATGGTGTTAATGCAATAATTAACACATATTATTGTGGCTAAAATGAAATTATATGTGTGAAATACATAATTTTTTGTTGACTTTCATTTTCCAGGGGGGCCACGGTCCCCCTTGCCCCCCTTCCGGACGCCCATGCATATCTAGCATGGACGTAACTTAGGGCCTAACTTTGAGGGAGCAGAATCGAACTTGGGGCTTAACTTTGGGGGGGGGGGGGGGTAGACTCAAAAAGTTTTCTATCATAAAAATAATGTCCAGGATTATTTGCTAAATAACTGTGACATTTGTGAAATCACAAATATTACTCTTTATTACTTTGCTCCTCAGGTCCCAGGAGGTTAATAAAAGTACCCTTAATGTGTAAATATTCATAAACCTGAAATTTGGGGGACAAGTGCCCCCCCAGGGCCCGCCAAGTTAAGCCTATGCATCTACATACTTTGGTGTGAAATTAATAGTCTATAGCAGCGGTTCTTGAACTTTCCTACACCGCGGACCCCTTTCAGATATCACTCGCCCTCGCGGACCACCAAGAATTAACTCAAAGTTTAAAGCCCGGAATTTGCATCATACATATTTGTATCTAGTGTTTCATCACTGATTTTCACCATTTAAGGAAGGGAAAATTAAATGAACGCATGCATTTAATTTTATTTGCATTTTATTGTAATGTTAATTGTAGCAATTACATTCAATTAATTAAAAGTATATAAAATACAACTTTTGTATTAATAATACTAACAAGAGATGACACAACACTACTTGTTAATCTTATTTCCTGTGAAAGAGATGATGCTGCATTTCACTGACAAGTCGTGATACAGTAGGCCTATGTAACATTGTTATTCGTACACATAGAATTTCCGTGGAAAAAATGTCATATCTACTAGTAAATATAATCGATTTCATATGTACCTGGAAATTAATGTTAATGAAGGTTTCACCAACAAATGTCAATAAAAATGTATGTTCAAAGTGTATAAACAAGAGAAAAACACGCTGTTTCATGCAACATTGTTATTCGTACAGGCAAGAGTTTCAATCTTCCTCGCATACAGCGCCACCGCTATTCGGGCGATTTCGTGCAGTTTGCAACTTGGTAATAAGTTTGAACATGCAGGCGCGCTCCCCGACAAGTGGAATACTGGCGTAGGTATTGTTGTAGGCCTATCGTCTATCTATCAGCGTGTTCGAAATGGGCAAGGTGAAGGAATTTAGTTCCGATCTGAAGGATGTTATTATAAATTTGGCCCTTAGAGGTTATTCGTTAAGAAAAATTGGACAAACAGTCAATAAATCACACTCCACAGTTCAATACATAGTAAACAAATTTAGAGAGCAAGGTTCAACACAGAATGTGCCGAGAAAACCAAAAGAGGAATTTAGGTAAAAATGGCAAAGTTAAAATGGCAAGCGGAAAAAATGTTATAAGGTGGAGGAACAATTTCAAGTGTCGAGGAATTCTAAAAACAAAATTATTGAAACAAAATCCTGTGTGTTCCTATGACCATAATCATTCGCCTGAATATGATGCTGTGAAGGTTTAAGAAAATCAAAATATTAACCCTCCCTTCATATGAAATGTCATTATATGCTAGAAAAGAATATTGCGCTACGAAGTTCAATAGAATATACATATAACACCCGAAATAATGAGCTTCTAAAGCCATACTTCACAACACGTTGACTACCATGAGACCCAAAAGTGGGTCTCAAGTATCGTCATTCATGAAGCCGTGATACCCACTTCTGTGTCTCACCTCATCAATTGCTTCAGGCCGCGATACCCCTATATGGGTTTCACTTGTCATTTGCTAACATGTTCAAAGATATTGTTTTGGCTCCAGAATGTTACACTATACTCGTAGCCTGGCCCTAGATAACAACAGGCGATTACAACAATGGCGTACAAATGGCCGTAACATTGTAGTAATAAACCTAGTGCTCTGTGATTATTTATGATGACTTTTTTTGTTGATTTTCAATACAACAGGCCACATTAAGAAATGCATCGTTGTTTGACATTTGTTGTATTTCAGGCAAGAATTAAACAAAGAAGGAGAAAAATAAAGGAGTGTAGATTGCATTTCGTGCAATATTTTATGGAAGAAGCACTTCTGTTGTATGTTCTGTTGACGATGTATGACCAAGAAACAGAAAATATGCGTCCAACACTGGACGAGCTTGAAAGTTCAAGTGATTGAAGTTCGTTATTTGAAAAAAAAAGTCATTTACAAAAAAAAGTGAATTTATGGGTCTCATGGCCTTCTGAACAAAATTCTCTTCTCCAGGCCACAATACCCAAAACTGGGTCTTAAATTTAAATTGAATTTTCAACGGTTTTTGAATTGTTTTGAAATTTCTTGTGCTTCACAGATCTAATGATACCAACTTGATCCATTTTCACATTTTTTCATACTTGGCCCCACGATGTCATTCAGACAATCTGGCCTTGGCAGTCAACGTTTAACATCAGTTCAAGAGGAACCCGAACATATGGCAATTAAAATATTCAATAACCTACCAATGATATTAAAGCAGGAAATATGACAAGTTTCAAAAACAATTTTTTTAAAAAAACTATTAGTTAATAAGGAATATTATAGAGTTAGTGAACATCTAGATTGTAAATTATAGAAATGTTGTAACTATATTTTTTATCTGAACTGTACTGAACCCTCCAAATACCAATGTATATGGTTTATATGGAGTAATGCAATTCAAATTTGAACATCCTACAGAGTAAAGACTGTAGGCTTTATTGTGGAAGCTAATCAGGTGCATCCAGCAAGAAAATGAAGCAGTGGTAGCGATCATTCTGCACGCTGAGAGAGGACAACTGCCAAAGAAGAAAACTTGCCATTTTCACTTTGGCCATTTTTTCCGTTGCCATTTTTACTTGGCCATTTTTACCGGACACCCAAAAGAGAGACGGTTGAATAAACGTGCTGAACGCTTTATTTTAAAAAGAGTGCGAGTGTTCCTCAGTTACGACCGTTAGTAGAAAATGTTGCTGGCAAGATGATGTTCGATCAAACTGTCCGACCTGCCTTGTGGAAGCATGGATATCATGGCAGAATACCACGAAAGAGGCTGTATGTAAATAAGGTGAATCGCAGGAATATGCTTTCATTCGCGAAAGAGCACATCCACAAGGACCAGGAATTTTAGGATAGTATCATATGGTCAGACGAGTCCAAGATTAATATATACGGGTCAGATGAGATAAATAAGGTCTGGAGAATATCAAATAAAGACAATGATCACATTAACACAGTTCCAACAGTTAAACACGGTGGTGGGTCATTAATAATTTGGAGCTGTATGTCGTCCAAAGGTGTTGGTACCATCCAGTTTATTGATGGTATCATGGATGCATATATCTATTTGGACATATTGAAGAACAATGTAAAGCAGAGTGCCCCAAAAATGGACATACCGCCTATCTACAGATTCCAACAAGACAATGACAGTAAGCATAAGGTTCGCGTTAACATGCATTGGCTAATATGGAATGTGCCCAAACTACTACAAACACCAGCTCAAAGTCCAGACTTAAATCCCATTGAGCATTTATTGGCAATTTTGAAAAGGCGAGTCCATAAAGCAGGCGTCAAGTCCAAACAAGAATTGAAAACTGTTGTGCAAGCCGAGTGGAATAAAATAAGCTCTGAAACATGTCGGAAACTGGTTAATTCCATGAAGAAGAGGTGTCAAGCAGTAATTAAAGCCAAGGGATAGGCATCAAAGTATTAGAACTGTCAGTCAATTTGCTCTGAATATACTTTTTTCTTTTATATTATTAAGTGTACGAATAGAAAAGTTGTTTCTCTTTCAGTTTCATTTAATTTATTATTGTCATTGGTTATACAGAATTTGGGTAAGATTTTATGTTCCTAATGATATTAGTTATTGAATTGTAAAGAAACAATTTCAAAAGAGTGTATTTCCTTTCAGATATTAAAGCATTTTCTTTGAAAATCCATGTGTACGAATAAGAATGTTACACACTGTATATCGGGCTTAATGGTGGAAACCTGAATCCTAAGTTCTGATTCTATATTTTCCAAACGGTTTCTGTAGGGGAAGGTGGGGGACTTTGCAACACTTTTCAGTTTATTTTTTTTTATTCAAAAACTGTTACAGTTGGAACAAGTTACAAATATGCCATGAAATGGTACATCTTTTGGCTACTTAAGAAACAAATATGAAATTTTAATTTTGAACCTCAAGTGAGAAAAGTCTGTTAATTTAAAGCAGGTCCGAGTGTTGCTATGTGCCCCATGCATGGGGTAAGTTGCAACAGTGTTTGGGGTACGTTGCAACAGGGATTATGCGTTGTCTGAATGACACTATTTGCAATCAATGCACACATAATAAGGATTTCTCTCCGCGCACAGCCAATGGGACCACATTTTGCATTACTTGCACTGCACCCAGTCTTCTTCTTCTTTGTAGGATTCTCCACACACTAAACAGTGATATTCTTTGCAAGAACTTCGGAATAATATTTTCTTGCACATAATTTTCTTCTTGCCCTTTTCATTTGCACTACTCTTTTTTGCATCTTCCAAAGACTTTTTTTCAGGTGTGTCTGTTAGAATGGCACTTCGTTTACGTTTACGATTCGTCGTTTTCCTGGGTTCAGCCTTTGGGTATGGACGAACATTTTCAGGAGAGAAGGAAACTTTAGGTCTACTCACTACTGAAGACATTTGTGTGCCACTTGGACCCGGCATTTCAATTTGCGAAAGCAAATGTTCATTTTGAACATCACCTGAAGATGATTTAGTTGGCAGTGCATCGCACCTGGCAGTTTGGACTATGTCATCACTATCAGATACGGGAGGCCTACTATCTACCTGTCCTGCTGGATTTGGTCGATCTGAAACGAAACACGACGCAAAGTCGCTTTCTTGGAATACCTCAGAATTGAAGGGAAATATTCCTGTTTGAACAAAACCTGATGTTATGTTGGTAGGGGTAACTGTATTCAAAAATGCTGTTTTAACTATCTGTGGTATGTCGTAGATTGTAAGAGTTTTTCCTGGATTATTCTTATGCCAAGAATCAATTGCTCGGCCACACACTTTCTTAAATGGACCAAAAACACTGACATCTAACGGTTGTAGTCGATGCGAACAGTGTGGAGGAAATGACAAAAGGGTAATATTATTATTTTTGCATTCATCTAAAGCTTCACAGCTGAGATGGGAAGAGTGATTATCGATGAAAAGATGCACAGGGGAGTTTTCGTTAGGATTCACCTGAGAAATGAAGTGTCAAATGAATTGGACAAACGTTCCCTCAATCATCCAACCTGAACCAGTAGCTGCTCCAATGCAGTCTGTTGGGCCATCTCGAATGAAATGGTCCCGAAAGTTCTTACGTGGAAATATTAGCATTGGAGGTATAAAAGTCCCTTGAGCACTAACTGCCACTGCAACTGTCACAAGTTCACCTCTTTCTGCACTGCTCACTATGCCAATCTGTTTTGTTCCTTTTCGAGCTACAACCTTATTTCGTTTCATGACAGTTGTGACACCAGTTTCATCAATGTTCCAAATTCTTGAGGATGAATAATTGTTTCTGGACAGAACTTCGGAAACTTTGTCAAAAAAACATGCGCACATTTTCTTTGTTGAAACTGGACATTCGTGCTAAAGAAGTTGATTCAGGAAAGCGCACCGAAAGATCTTTGTTTCTCTGTAGGAATCCCCTGAACCATTCAATACCAGCCATTCCGTTTACAGACCACGATGAAGGAGCACTTATATCAAACTTAACTGCACAGAGATGAGCCAATTTTCGCACTTCCTGTGGTGTTAGTCCAAACATAATCTCACTGGAACGCTGCAAGTACATTTTGAAGATATTCTCTTCTTCCTCTGAAAACACTTTCCACGGTTTCGCATAACCACAACTTATGTTCTGTCCCTCACGAGGACCACTTTCTTGTAATTTCTTCTTTTGTATGTATCTTGAGAGGGTTGAATAATGAATGTTGAACTCTGCAGCCACTTGTCTTAAGCTGACATTTTTGTCATCTTCGTGTTCCAGGACTAAATTTGCTGCTCTATCCATCACATCAGGCGGTGTAGTCCCCTTTTGGGTCTTCCTCTTGTAGTTCCTCATCTTGCAGGCTACCTGAAACAATAGAAATAACAATAATACGGCAACAATTATACAGCAATTCGACAACAATAGTTTCGGCGGGAACATAAGAAGGAACAATCTTTTAAAAATAAATCTGCAAGACGAAAGAGACCATATCAGAAAGCATAACAATATTAATGTTTCGTGCTGCTAGTAGAAATTACATGCACATGATTATAAACAAAAAATCATTCACAATTTATCTAGCACCACTTAGTGAAATATAGTGTTTTCTTGCCGTACTGACGTGCGTGTAATTTTGTATAAGAATAAATAAGTGAAAATTCAAAACGTGTGTTGGTTACTGAATATAGGACTAAATATATGCGATCACATTTTTCTTTTACTTGAAAATATTGTAAAATTAGTAAACAATAAACCGTATTTCGATTTATCACATTCGGGGAAGCGATTTTACAATACAGGGAATTTCTCCATTTTGTTTGAAATTCGGCATACTCACTAATTTTGACCCCCTAATCACGAATCTGCAGTCAAAATTTGGCGCTCACACGTGGAAATAGCAAAATAATCGAAATTAAGTTCTTATTTCCACACCCTCGATTTCCGAATTTCCCGCCGGTTCCGGGCTCCGCCCCTGGGGTAATCGACCTACCGCCCCCAACCGCTATCGCGGCCCCGCCTATATCTATAGACTCCCTGTTAAGGGCATGTTAGAAAGTGGCCGGATTCACCTGCCCCGAAATAAGCGCCAAATTTATACGTGAGCGCCAAATTTTAAGTGCAGATTCGTGATTAGGAGACCCAAATTAGTAAGTAACCGAAAATTCAAACAAATTGGAGAAATTCCCTGTATTGTTAAATTATTCCCATTCGGGACAGTGAACAATTACATTCAATATCTTATTCAAGCGCTGGTCTGTCATGGGGCAGTTTGCAACATTGTGGGGTTAGTTGCAACATCTGTTGCAACTTGCCTCACCGACATGTTTGATTACGAAAGCTATTCTTGCCTCCACAAAAATTGCATAACATAAAAAGCAATATCACTTTCCACACCTTCAATAAACATGCTTTCAATTGACCACATGTCGCATGCTGTGGTCATTTATAGGAATTGCGTATTAAAAACTGTAAGAGATTCTTAAAAATTACTCACCTTCCTCAAAATTCTTCTTTCTTCCTCCACTCTGAAAACATCTGAAAAACTGGTGTAACTAGTGATGGGTCGTTCGTGAACGAGTCGTTCAAAAGTAACGACTCTCTCTTGTGAGCGGTGAACGACTCGTTCACCAGAATTGAACGACACGTTCAAAGAGTCGTATGTGTGCCACGACTCCTCCGCCCGCCAAGCAACTATTATTCCATTATTCCCTCTCCTTTCCACGAATTTTGCGAGGAAGGCGCATGCGCAAGTGTATACTCGCCTGGCGGCCGGAATTTTTGAAAGAAAGCAAGTCGATTCTGCGGCCAGCAAATGGGGACTGGAGAGGAGAGGGAGGGGGGGTCCTCTCTGTTCCTTTTCCCGTAAAGCTGGCTGAAACGTGCCGTGTACGATGAGAGGGGAAGGAGCATGCTCGCGAGTGTTGTTTGCAGAGAGAGAGCGCGCAACCTCAGCCCATGACGGGCAGCGAAGAACAGCCAACAAATTTGTCCTGTAGTTTCAAGTTCGGCCAAACCATTAGCGCTAAAATTACAAGAAATTAAATGTTAGTAAAAAATATTAGGGGAGTCTTGTAAAAATTTTGAGAAGGTGTTAGGCACAGACCTCTTGATTACAATATTCCGATTAGCCTTTATGTGCAGATAGGATAGTCGGGACTGGACCTACAGTTTAAAGGAGGATCCGAACCTCCACTTTGTATTGAACACGGTACCCCTTGATTACCGGCGACGTTATCACTACGCCATCGGGGAGACTCGATTAGCCTATTGGAGCATAAAAGTGGACTTTAAACATTGTCTGACAAAATCGTTTTCATATGACGTGAAATATTTCATTAACATTAACGTGTAAATATTTTACTAATGAAAACAGCATTAAAGAATAAATATAGAAGTTTAATCATAAATCTCATCGTACATGATACTGCAAAAAAGCTTTTATTGAATGACTGCAGAATTAGGAACAACTACGTAAGATGGACATGGGTCATGTTCACGAGTGATATAAACAGCTGTTGGCCATCTGCGGTGAGCCTACGTGTTAAGGTGTTTTACTAGTAGAAAGCAACATTAAAAAAAAATACATACGTATAATTTGGCCCGCTTTATAGAAATTCGATCATACATTATGATATTGGCAGAAACTTATATTGAATGACTGTAGAACAACAAAAAGCTATGGATATGGGATGGACATGGATAATGTTCAAGAGCGATATATATTTCTTAAACACAGCTGTTAGCCATCCGCGGAGAGCGAGCGGGTGGATCCTACTTTAAACTGTAGATCCAGTCTGCTGGCGAGACTGCCGCCGCCGCGCCTTGTGTAAGAGAGCTCGCGACTCGCGAGCGAACGATGAGTGAGCAGAAGAGTCGCTAAGGCGAGCGAGTCGTTAAGGTGCTCCACGACTCTTCGTGCCGTCTCGAGAGTCGTGAACGATGAGTGAGCAGAAGAGTCGCTAAGGCGAGCGAGTCGTTAAGGTGCTTAATGACTCTTCGTGCCGTCTCGAGAGTCGTGAACGAATGATGGGGAAAGAGTCGTGGGACTGTGCTGTGACTCTTCGTGCTGTTTCAAGAGTCGTGAACGAGCGATGATGTGTCGCAGCGCAGATCTGGAGTGCATTTTGTTGACTCGCTTTCTCACATTTGTTGCGATATTAAAACCAGTGATCGAATGAAAAAAAGGAAGAATATGTAAATGCACGTTATTACTAATAAAAGGTTGATATAATTATATAGCATTTCTGTGTATGCTATCGTACTGCATAATTTGCATTATCCGCAGCATGAAATGTAAACTGAAACAAGATACAAATATAGAAAATCTCACTCATGAGGCAGAGTAATGAAAACAAGTATGTGCAATAAATTTTGTTTGTGTGTGTGTGTGTTTACTGTTTACACATATATGTATATCCATACACATACAGAATCGTATTTGTATTTTTCTTATTTTATGCCGCTTTTCTTCAAATTTTAAGTAATCGCGACGATGAAGATGATGCGTGATGTTACAGATGAAGGGACACTCGTAAAGAATATCCTTGACCAGACCGGGACTAGAACCCGGGAACTTCTGTGGCAAGATCAAATGTCGATTACTTCAGAATCTTGGCCATCTAGTCGGCTACACGCACACACATAATACACAAAAATGCAATACAATTTATTAATCTTGAAGGACGTACGTTGTGTTCGTTTACTTAAATACAATCATCTGCTTCAACACCTCCTACCCCCTTCCCCCTCTTCAGGCATGTGTTTCGAGAAAAAGAAGCTTGGCGACTCTTTTGAACGACTCATTTGAACGACTCTTCTCAGTGAGCGAGCGCTCATGAGTCGACTCGCACAAATGAACGGCTTGAACCCATCACTAGGTGTAACGAACGGTTCATGAGAGACACCTACCAACGTGTGTTGGAACGACAGTAAGCGCAACGCAGTAGAGCCATCCTACATAACAGAAAAAGCACTGTTGCAACGTGCCCATGTTGCAAAGTGCCCCACTTTCCCCTACTTGTTTTAAGATAGATGAGAGCAGAGAATGATTTTTCACATAAGTAGGTTGTTACGAAAGGCATTAATACTTTCATGTCCTTCTTTGATAGTTCAAGAAAATCATCCTGTAAGTAAACCCAAAAGTTTGCAAGTGTCGTTTCTTTGAACTGCATTTTCAGAGCACCGTCCACTGTTACTTCCATGAGTTGGTCTTCTTCTGGTTCTGTATTATTATTATTATTATTATTATTATTATTATTATTATTATTATTATTATTATTATTATTATTTATTATTATTATTATTATTATTAAAGTAGGGCTACAATTAAGCTTACATTTTTTTTACATTGATTCCGAACTACAAAAACAGCTTTTTGCCCTTCTACTTCATGCACAGGAGGGGGATTATGGCGCAGGATGCGCCATTGAGATTTTTGGGGGTGATTTTTCCCTTCAAATAATATAAAATTCAACATTTATATATTTTTCCAAAATATATGTAAAAATTTTACACCTTAAATGCACCATATTTAATCCATTAGATGAAGAAAATAAAGTGTTTAAGGGTATTATCGAAGAGAGGGGGTGGGAGAAATATCCACCTCCAAAATATTAGGCCTTATTTTACACGTGGTTCTGGGGGGGATTCTGAATTAAACGTTGGGGGGACAGTATCCAACTTAGGTCTTAGATTATGGCGGGTATTTTAGTTGAGCATTAAATTGAGGGGTATCCAATTCTTGTGTCCTGTCTTAGACTGTTGCGGAAATTCTTGTGTGGAGACTGAGAATTAATTTTTTGGGGCGGCAATATCCACTCTTCAACATCAACAGTAAGTCTAAAATTGACTTGGAAATTATGGTGGTAGGATTGAGTATTGAATTTAAAGGGGAAGATAGAAAGTTCTTGATAACGTGTTAAATCTTAGATTGTCAAGGGATTTCTGTAATGGAGAGAGAGTTCGAACATTAAATTTTGGAGACTGTATTTAGCGACGTTTCGACCCCGAACGTGCCAAAAGAGAAGCTGGAAAATACTAATTATCTCGGAATCCTAAGAAAGTATTGATTTGATGACAGATCATATTTTCCATTCATTATACTCTGACGCCGCAACTCCAACTTTTTGATCATTGCTTCGATCTTGTCTTCAACTAAAAAGATGGTTACTTTTTGTCCTTGAAGGCTTAAGTTCAGATTATTTAAATGGATGAAGATATCTGATAAGTATGCAAACTTGACTAACCAGGAAAAATCATTCAAACGATCGCTGAGATGAAATTGCTTATCCAAGAGAAATATTCTTATTTCGTCTCTCAAAACTTACAAAACTTTACCTCGTGACAGTCAGCGAACTTCACAGTCAAGCAAAAGTTGATGATATTCACTGTCCATTTCTTTGCAGAGCTGCTCAAAAAGTCTTGAATACAGTGACTTGCCTTTTTTGAAATTGTCAATTTTCACTGATTCATTTAAGGTCTGTTGAAGCTATTCTGGTATCTTCTTGGCCACTAGTGCATCCCTGTGTAAGCAGCAATGGAACCATGTTGCCGATGGGGCGATTATTCGTGCTGCAAGTCCAGTAAGCCTTCCCGACATTGCTCGTGCTCCATCTGTGCTAACTCCAACGCATTTCAACCAGTCCATGTTATGAGATATTATAAACGCGTTTAAGCTGGCAAATACTTCTTCAGCTGTAGTGTGCGTCAAATAGGAGATGAAGAGTAAGTCCTCGTAAACACTTTTGAGATGTTCATATATAACGTAGCACATCAGTGTTGCTTTGTTTGTAATGTCTGTGCTTTCATCCAGTTGCAAAGCAAAATAGGGGGACATGCGAACTCTTTCTAATAACAACCTGTAGGAACTGGCGATGCTTAGTCATGTCTACGTTTTCGGCTTATCTACTTCAATTTCTTTTACCTCAGTAAATAAACACCGTAAATTTGTATAATTTTCGTTCTCTCATAATTCATTCTTACCATTAAAAAGTAGATGCTCTTGTCTTAGTAGTTTTCCGAACCTTTGTGGAACACTGGGAGGGTTTCGCGGACCCCCTGAGAGGGTCCCGCGGACCACAGTTGAAGAACCGCTGGTCTAGAGGGAGAGATGACATTAGAAATTTTGTTTGGGTGAGGACAAGGTTGGGAAAAAATATTATCCAGTGCAGTGACAAACACTGCATTTCAGAGAGGAGTAGTGGAAGCTAGAAAACACACACCAAGCTGATTTTCCAAATATAACAACTTTAATATAACATTTTGCTACTATTCGTGAGAATAGATACGTCAGTGGTGAGTGCACTTGGTGCTTGACGCAACAGCTGACCAGCGCCTAGACAAGGAGCATTGGACAGTGTTCTTTCCAAGTTCCTTTCCTCACGCTTTCCTCTCGTCGGACCTGCCTACACTTCTCGTGTTTCAGGACGTGAGATTTTAGAATTGTGATAATGTGCTGTCTGAAGGAAATCATCTCTGACGTATCTTATATAATAAATGCGCGAGTGTGTATGTATGCAAATATATATGTAAATATTACCTACTCTACTGCACGATATTGTTCTTTACTATCAAAAAAAGAAGATGTACCACACCAGCCACGAAAATAATTGGTGAGTTTGTCTGATTCTCATTCTATAATTATTCATACCCTGTTTAGCATACTGCATATAGAAATATATTGCGTATAAGGAACGTTTAGGCACAACATATTGAAAAATATTTTTTGTGACAGTTCTAAAGCTTGGGAAAGAAGTTTTGTGAGTAAGGTACCAGTACTACCATCTATTACGTGAGCAATCGTATTGCTACATTACAAGGCAAAGCAAATATGATTCCTTGCAAGAGAAAGATAAACATGGTTGGCGCAAAAACCTTTTGCAGTTCAACAACAGAAAATTAAACAACAGCTTTTACTGGAATTGTCTGCTCTGTAGGAATGTGTATCGTTGAATGGTATGCAATTAGCAATCCACATACTTAATGCAATTTTTCTGGGCGTTGGCGTTCCGAAAGTCACACGAGTTTAACGCGTTACAGTGGCGTAGCGTTATAGTACGCCCGTACGCCCGGCGTTCCCAGATTTAAAATTTGAAAAAAGCTTAAATGCTGTGATTATAAAGTAAAACGTGACTAATTTCATAAATGTTTGACCTTTATGGCATTATAATAGCTATTTTTCGCGATCCGCTTGCAACGCTCCACTCTCAACACTCGTTCTAGCATCTCTTTTCAATGCCTTTCCCGGCCGAACGCCGAGCAGGTTCGGCGTACAGGATACTATATTCCTTGCTGCCTTTCTGGAGGGAAAGCTTCGATTTCTACAGCACGCGCGTAAATGCTCTCTCGTACGCCAGCGTACGGTACGGAGCAGAAATGTCTACCGTGATTGGTACATGTGACCCTCCTGCCTTCTAAAGCAGACGACAGCGGTAGAATTCCTACCCGGTTCTTTGCTCTTCGCGCTCATGCAACTCGTGCTATGTGATGCTACAATACGCAATATTGACTGACGTAACTTTACCAATCTCAAATATACTGTTCCTTAATGGCCACTGCATTGTATAATTTATCGCACGAACAGCGATGTGCATTAGAAACTAAAAGATCAACACAGTTTTTGTCAAATAAGTTGGTGAAGTCCTCGTGGTAGAAATTCAGCCTGTGGCTGCTCTACCATTTAACCCGCAAAACTATTAATATTTTTATTGTATTTTTCGTTATTATCTAACTACTTAATATTGTGTCAATGGAAATATTTAGCATTCATTTGAAAACTCTTAACATCGAATGGTCTCTGGACAAAATTATTTTAAAATGTTTATCAGCATTCTCAAGATGTAATAAACAGTGGTCTGAATTACTAATCGGCACTGTTACGTCAGTAGAGTGTACGATATTTGGATCATCCACTCTGCTTTGCACAGTGCGCCAAGACGACAGAGGTCCCTGGTTCGAATCCCGGCGTGAGCACGGGTGTTCTTTGTCAGTGTCCCTTCATCAACATCATCACTCATATTCATATTCGCAATTAACCAAAAGTGGTAGAAAAGCGAAATAAAATAAACCAAATCAATCAGTAAGCCAAGCGTCAGGTTAACCTTGCAGCAGGTTTTCGCATATGTAGATCCAAACGTGCGCGCAAGAGTATAGTTTCACTGAGACGGGTTCTATTCCGACACAACTGCATACTTGCAAGAAAACAGTTATTTAATTTGTAAAATACAGACAAAATAATACATCCATTAGGAGGCGTGGACTTGATCGGTTGCAATCACTGTGCAGACGAACTTGGATCCGCAGATTCGCCAACTGGAGTTTGTATTGAGCTGAGGAATACCTGAAGCCCAAGTGCGAGTCGAGCAAGACTGAATACGTTGCAGAGCGCGTGGAATCCGTGATACCAGTGTTGCACATCCCACTATTTTAACCCTATGTTTATTGTGATTAATAATCGTGCTATACAGCGGCGAGAATGGCTGAATCAAGCAAGGTCTCCTGTTCAGCGAGTGTTATTGTGGGCTTCATCCGAAGGGAAAAGCTCTTCAAATCAAGCAAGTTGTTTAAAATGCATAATCCTCCTTACGGAAACAAGATCAAAGTAAAACAGGGCGTGAGGTGATTTGCCGTCAATGGGCGCACGAACTGTATCCCGGGTGTTGAATGATTTGCGGTTTGAGTTTAGGAAGAGGAAACGATTGTTTGTTGTTTGACTACAAAAGAATGTCCCCGGTATTAAAAGATATCCCCGTGAGAAGAAACACGTTTATTATTTGGAGCAGACGTGCTTTAACTCTGGGAGGGGCGTGGGCGTTATATTGATTTTTTTTTATATATATATCACCATGCAAAACCACCGCCAGGGCTGAAGAAACCGACGAGAAAGGGAGGGGGAAGGGGGAGGCTTATTGTTTCACCCACTGAAAGCAATGACGTCTTTGTTGAAGGCGCATATATTTACTGTTCCGTGCAAGGAAAGGGATGGATGATTAGCAAGAAATGGACAGACCAAGATTTGAATCCTGGTTTAGTGAAGTGATTCATAAATTGTAACCAGAATAATAGCAGCAGACAATGCACCTGATTGTATATATCCACAATAACAAATCGTACTTTTTTTTTTTGGTGGTATAACTTGAAGTGCGTGTGTCTTACAGTAACAAAGGTTTTGGTTTGGTTTGAGTTGGTGTTTTAAGTCCACTTTATGCACAGTAAGGCTAATCGGGACTGGACCTACAGTTCAAAGTGGAATCCGAACCACTTGTGCCTCCACCGGGTATCGAACCCGGGACCCCTCGATGACAAGGCAATGACGTTACCACTGCGCCATGGGGGAGGCCCAACAAAGGTTTTCATAAACGTATTTTTTTATAAACCAAAAACAATAATTTGTCATTAAATTCAAGAGGGCCTGTCGTTGTTTACTTATATCTTTGTTTATTTTTATTTTTGCGTGCTCGAAATATACACACATGCTCATGGGCGTCCGGAAGGGGGGCAAGGGGGTCGTTCCCTCCCTGGAAAATGAAAGTCAACCAAAAATTATGTATTTCACACATATAATTTCATTTTAGCCACAATAATATGTGTTAATTATTGCATTAACACAATAAATTCAAATTTAAGCAATGTTATTAGGGAACTACACTCTTTTGGGGGAAATGTGACTTGTTTGCCCCCCTGGGAAAAATACTCTCATGTTTCGAAGATATTCCGCATTTATATTAAGTAATGACACATTTTTTAAATAATTTATGCGCCGAAAGTACTTCTAAAATGTTATGTTTCAGGAGACAAAAAGAAACACAAATATATTCCGCTTGACATGCATGCGGGTTTTGATGTGTTGTGCGGTTGGCAATACTGTGGATTTTCTCAGTGTCTGCGATGTAAGCAGCTCGGCGGTTGAGGCAAGACTGGCACGGAAGATTCTGTGCTCAGTTCCCGCGCGGATTGATACATAAAACCTGCTGCAAACTTAGCCTGACGCGCGGCTTAGTTGGATCACCCATAACAATGACGTCTACTGTTGTGCAGAGGCGCTTGTGATTCAGGTAGGTTTTTAATGACTTGCGTCATGCAGAAAGGTATTAAAAAAGGTATAAAACACCAGAGTTCAAAACATTTGTGGCATAGTGAGGCATCTAATTTTCTAGCTAAAACCATAGAAAAGTTAGGTTTTCTATGCTAAAACATGCAGTAAAAAAATCCGTCGCGCAACAGCCCATGAAGGGCCTAGGCATACCTACCGACTGCCGGTCTCCCTCCCACGCTTTCCTTCGTCACCTCTAAGCGTGGAGATCTTCAACCAGTATTGGAATAGTCGGGGGGTCAGCCCGACGTATCCCCAGCCGTTATAGTAGGTCTGAAAACCCAGCTGACTTCAGGCAAATAAACAATACCTGTGGCGACTAATACCATAAGTAAATTATTAAGCAAGAAAGGGCCGACCCTTCCTTCGATCTTGGCGTTCCCACCCGAAATGCCCATGCTACGCCACTGCTATTCTTATGCCCTCGCTAGAAGCGTGTGAAGTTCGTTTTGGGGCGTTCCTCTTATTGCATTTCGTACGATGCATGAAGTTCGGAAAATACAATATGATTTTAACAGAGAGCGCGATATGATGCAGCATGTACAAGATGAGTGTGATTGATTGATTTGGTTTATTTCACTCCGCTGTTCTGCCACTTTTGGCTAATCGCGAAGAATGTGATGAAATGATGAAATTAATGAAAATACACTCACAAAGAACAAAGAATCCCATGCCCCTTGCGTCGTAGCGCGCTATGCTAACCACTCTGCCACGGAGGTCATCCACAAGATGAACATGAATGTCTACAAAACTACAATCAAGGGCGCGCTCAGAGGGGGCGGGGGAACTTTCCGCTCCTGAGATATCTGATTAATACTTCACATAATTCAAATTTTGAAATTGCAGCGTGAAAACATGGACGAGGGGTGCCGTGGGCGTGAAAGATAGCAGATTAAGTGCCTATGCAAATGATTCTAGTGCTGCATTTAAGCATTGCTGCTACCCCCCCTCTTTTGAGGAAAAATCCTGCGGTTGGCATTTTCTGCAATAGAGTTTATTTCTGCCAGAAGTACATGTCTCCCGCTGGACTCCACGTTCGATTCGTACGTTTCGTTACGACTTAAGACGACTTCTATGTTTTCTGTGTATCTTATAATGAAGTACAGTGAGTTTTCCCATTGATTATGCAGTCATTAAATTAAATCTTATTCAGTGGTTGTAACAAGTTCTCAAAAAATAATGTAGTTTGATGATATGACATTGTTATTACATGTTCCAAACAAACAAGAAAAGTTCCCCATCATATTTATCATTGTTCATTTTATTTTTGTCACGAAATTTGGCGTTACATTTTGAGAAGCTGAGCATGGCTGTTTCATTGTCACCATCGCAGGCGTCGTTAACTTGCAATGATTGTGTGGTAGGGGTGCCCACAGGGGGGTTTAATGACGCGCCTCTGTCATGGGAATTTTTTTGGGGGGGACAAAAATTTTAAACCAATTCTATATATCTTCACACAAAAATGGGGGATCGTATCGTTTGATTGACTTGTTATTGATTTTTAGTTTTGGTTATTATGCATAGTTTTTCTACCTACCTGTGGGTGATCGCGTTGATAGGGTTGAAATGAAATACCACCTCATATGCTTCTAGAATCGTTTTGGATGGAGCTAATTAAATTAAATTAATTAAATATGGTGGAAATTCATTAATATGTCAAATTCATAAATTAATTTGTTTAATATGGAATAAAGAAGAAATACCTCAACAGAGGAAAGAATCCATAATTGTCCCTGTGTTAAAAAAAGGTGATAAAATGAACTGCAATAATTACCGTGGAATTTCTCTACTCTCAACAACATATAAAATATTATCTAACATTCTTTTAACAAGACTTACCCCATATGCTAATGAAATTATACGTGATTATCAATGTGGATTTAAACGTAACAGATCAACTACAGATCAAATTTTTCACATGAGACAGACACTTGAAAAAAAGTGGGAATATAATCAAAATGTCCATCAGCTATTCATTGATTTCAAAAAAAGCATATGATTCGGCCAAAAGAGATAAATTATATAATATATTAGTAGAGTTTGGAATACCTAAGAAGCTTGTTAGTGTGATAAAAGTATGCACCAGTGAAACAGAAAGTAAAATTCGTGTGGGTATTAATGTGTCTGACAAATTTACAATTCATGATGGGTTAAAACAAGGAGATGTATTATCTCCATTGCTCTTTAATTTTGCCTTAGAATATGCTGTTAGGAAGGTAAAACAAACTAAAGAAGGACTAAAATTAAATGGTATGACTCAGTTGTTAGCATATGCAGATGATGTAGACTTATTAAGGGATGATATAAATACAATTAAGAATAATGCTAAAATATTTTTGAAAACTGCTAAAGAGATAGGTTTGGAAGTTAACAAAGAGAAAACTAAATATATGCTTACATGTCGAAACCAAGTGTTAGGTAATAACCAAAATCTAATTATTGACAACAACTCGTTTGAACCAGTTTCCAAATTCAAATACTTAGGAGTAATATTAACAAATGAAAATTATATTAAAGAGGAAATAAAAAGTAGGCTTAATTCAGGAAATGGATGTTACTTCTCTCTTCATAAATTTTTGTCTTCTCGTTTAATATCTAAGAAACTAAAAGTTAAAATATACAAAACAGTAATTTTGCCTGTAGTATTATATGGGTGTGAAACTTGGTCCCTTACATTGAAAGAGGAACATAAATTGAGAGTATTTGAAAATAAGATCCTTAGGAAAATATTTGGACCTAAGAGGGATGAGGAGACAGGTGAGTGGAGAAGGTTACATAATTTAGAACTACATAATTTGTATTCATGTGCAGATATTATTAGAATAATTAAATCAAGAAGACTTAGGTGGGCAGGCCATGTGGAACGAATGGGAGAGGAAAGAGGAGTTTACAGGATTCTTGTTGGGAAACCTGATGGTAAGAGACCTGTAGGAAGGCCAAGACGAAGATGGAGGGACAACGTTGAGATAGATCTAAAGGAAATCGGTAGGGATGGAAAAGAGTATATAGATCTTGCTCAAGATAGGGACAGATGGAAGGCCTGTGTTGCTGAAGCCATGGACCTTCGGGTTTAAGAAGGCTAGAGAGAGAGAGAGAGAGAGAGAGTTGGATGGAGGGGGGGGCGTGGTATTCGCATTAATACAAGGTTAGTCGAGCAGACAAACTGTGCAGAATAAGGTTGACTAACAATAGCAGTGAGCCTAAACTATCTAAAGTAGACATATACGAGGGCTTAAATATGTCTGTATTATACAGTGACGCAACCACAGAGGGGCAGGGGGTCATTGCCCCCCAAAACCTTCGACGGAAGTCAATTCTAGGGTAGCAAGGGGGGACAAACATTGACGTCCTAGGACACCTGCAGGAGGGGCACAGAGGAGCAATTACCCTCTTCGATTTCAAATTTTATGCAAATAAAAATACATTTTGTAAAATTTTCTTGTCGCTCGAATTATCTGCTTTTCTCGTTTTCGTCAAGTTAAGAGCTGTAGCTAGGGGCGGCGGGAGTCGACCATGGCGCCGAATGATCTGAAAAAAAGTTGTAAAAGAGAGAATGCAAAAATTGGATCTAAATATTTTCTTTCTCGCTTCGCTCGCATTCTACTTGTTTTCTGTAATGTAATGTATTTAAATAATATGTGTTGTATATTTGTATTGAATAAGCTTTGAATACGTACACAATTTAGTGTTAGCACAGATAAGGATATACTACTATAAGCAGATCTTCATTGAAGGCAGGGAAACCGCTGCACGGACCTCCCACTGGGATCCGCTCCATGTTGCGTAAAACATATGTTATACATAAGTTACACATGTATCTTCGGAATGCATTTATCATTCATTTTCTGCCATTCAAAAATACAGTTTGTGTGCTTGATTTCCATTATTAGCTAATGTAAAATTGACGGTGTTGAAAAAATATTTCAAATCGTTTGTTCGAAAAAAAGCTTTAGCACAGACTTCTACCCTCTTTTTGCGTAATTTATGAGAATAATAACGTCTTTGATACTACTACTACTACTACTACTACTACTACTACTACTACTACTACTGGTAATAGCAGTAATAATAATAATTAATAATTATTAATGTCATTATTATTATTATTATTATTGGTACGTTTATCCTGGTACTTAACCCCTCCCCAGGCAAAAAATCGTGGTTGCACCTCTGGTATTAAATTTTTTGCGCAATTTTTTTCTGACAAAAATAATTTGAGTAATTAATTAAGCATAAACGAGGGGGGGGGGTGTCTCGTAACTTTTTTGGGGGAGGGCGTCATGGGTCGGGGGGGATGGGCACCCCTGTTGGGTGGAACAATCATAGCCGCACAGATTTGCTACTTGTGTTATGTATGAAAGTAGGAAATTAATTCATTTATGTATAACAGGAGGAATTTACTTTAGGAAGTCATCAAATGAAAACAAATATTATATATGAAAGAGAAATGTGCTTTTACTTTCACACCGCAGCAAGCAAACGGATAAATTTTGAGCCAAGCAAAGTGTAATCAATTATCACTGTACTTACATTGAACCGGCGTTCTTTTGTCTATTAATGACAGATTTTATTTGTGTGGTTCAATTTTGAGGTTCCGATTATGCAGTTAATTTATGTTTCGAGCAAATACGTACATCCATAGAAAGCAAGTATTGTGCTTTTTCACGGAAGCACAAATGTTCAATGTTGTGAGTGGCTGTATATGCGTCCCACTTTTCAAGCCACTTGCGCTTCTGACCGTACATACAAGGCAAAGTTCTCTGTTAACAACTAGCGATTTCTTGCCACCGTCACACCTTCGCTTTCACTGCCAAAGCCCGTGTCGCTGATTGAACAAACGAAAGTGAAATGAGCGTATTTCTTACGTCACCGTCCAATTTCATCGCTGCGTCTCGGTACTTTCCTCTTTTTCTTTACCTTTTTTTGATTGCGGTTGCGAAGTCATCGCTTCTGCGCAACTCCAGACTGGCGGTTGACATGTGCAGCGCAAGGTCATGTTCTTTGCCGTAAAGGTTGCAGAAGCTATCGTCGCAGTGCTGACTTATCTCCTCGTTCGTATCGAGAAATGGCCAAGTTTGTGCAAGAATTCGCTGACCTCCAGCTTTCGAGATCAGCATTTTTTTTTCTCGACCACCTCAAACGTTAAGACATAATTACTCAACATGCTAAGTCCTTGCTTTGCTTGCAGGAAGGGTGAACTGTTAAAGCACGAAACCGATTATGATCGCCGTCCCCGACCCGGCCAAAAGTTACAACGGAGAGTTCATCAAATTATAACACTAACAAAACAGTACTAAATTGCCCCCCCCCCCACTTCTGACATGTAATTATATTAAGTTTAATCAACTATCATTTTAAGAATGATATGAGCATAAATAAAATAATATTATAGCATGCAATAATTTATATTTACAGTAAACTAAAGGCTTTCTACAGCATATCTGTGGATATCATCAATGAAACTTTCTGTGGGTCCCTCGTCCCCTTCAGATGACACCTTCGCACAGGCTTGAAGAGTATCCCGATCCATCATATTTCTTAATTTAGCAGTTGTCAAAACGGACGATAATTTACATTCGTTCATTATTTTGACTTTCAATTATAAAGAGGACCAAAACAGTGCTTATTATTACGAAAAACAGAAGAAGTACGTTGTACATTAAATTAAAGTGAATGAAATAAAGCAAAGTGAACATGGTTGCAAAATTTCTTAGCTATTGTCCGAATGCTCTGCCAGGTTACTGAAATTTTCTGGGGGGGTTAATTCTCCGGGGGGGGAGAGATTTTCACCTCCGAGCCACTTCCTGAATTCCTCACTGTTTGCGAAGAAGATTATCTTTCTCTCCCTTTCCACCCCTTCTTTCTTCCTCTGCTTCTCTCCCTTTCAAAGGGAGTAGTGCGCACTGCATCGTTTCACCCTTCTTATATCCTTTCCACATTCGTACAAGTTTGTCAAATACATTGTTTTCCCCCATCTTATGTTCATCTAAAAGCTGTTTGTGCTGTTGGTTTTTCTTTCCACAATCGTGCCCCTCTTTATTTACCATTTTTACATGAATCAACCCTTGTTTTACTCACTCATTCTCAAATTCTGCAGTATTTTGACAAAATTTCGCAAAAAGAATCTCATTCTGCATTCTTTCGGGACCAAAACTGACACAAATTAATTGAGGGACCTACTACTGCTTTTGTTTTCTACAAATTCACTTGTTTGTACATTATAATTCGTAACCTCTGAAATGAAGAGTGAAATATGTCCCATCACCCATGTTACATTAACCCTTAACTGCCCCAATTATTTTTATCTAATTAATCATTTTACATATAATTATGTTCAGTCACAACACACATCACTTTAATTTCTTCCTCTACCCACACACACAACAGGGTATGGAGCAATTTGCACACATGGTTTCACAATGATAAAGAATAAAATGAAGATTTATCGCCTAAGGACAGCGCGTTATTATACTTAATGGTTAGGATAAACACAGTGGCCTGTTTTTATAGTAGTCAATCCTAATTTTGTCATCTCTCCTGTTCTCGACGTTCTGTTTTTAGAAACACTTGACCGAAGGGGGTGGGAGTTATGAAACCCCCAACCTCCCACTTGGGCACGCCACTGGAGGAATTAAGAACATTAATTCATTCATTATTTATTGGACTTAGCTGTTATACCAGCTCTACACCAAGTGTCCTAAAAAATAAATTAATCATACATGTAACATGATATTGTTACGTCAAATTACAAATTTTGATATACAGGGTGTTTCTGTGACCGTGTTACAGACTTGCAAGGATGATGGAAGGGAACAAACGCAACAAAATGAGATAGGGAACCCTGGTCCGGAAATGCCCCAGTCAAAAGTTACAAGCCAAAACCTTCGAAGGGAAAGCGACCTAGCACAACGCAGAGGGGAACCATAAAAGAAAGGGGAAAGAATCCATCGCGCATGCCCTGGAAAAGACGTAACGTCAAACTCGACGTGTGTAGTCTAGAAGCACGAGTGTCGCGGCTGCAATCAGTGCAATGGAGTATACGCTCGAGGAACTGGCTGATATGGTGTTTGTGTATGGACGAGCAAATGGGAACTGTAGGGAAGCAGAAAGATTGTATCGGACCACGTATCCACGGCGCAGACATCCAGCGCACACCATGTTTCCCAGACTCAAATGATAAATACAATTGTTATATCTAGTGACGATATTAAAGAGGAGAAAGAGGTTGGGAGAGATAGGGCTATTCCTTTCTTAATTAGATTCCTGAATAAGGAAAAAGAAAGACAATTAAATGAAATTTCATATTGAATGTAACAAGATAACTATTCTTTTATAAATGTTAATTAAAATTGAATGTAACAATATACGAAATTTATTTGTTAACTTATTATTAGAAAAAGCGACAGATCATTATAACCATCATAATTGTTTATGGGTAGGTCATTCCATGTCAAATCATCCAGAAATTTGCGAAAATGTCACCCACCATCCCCGATTTTGGTGAAATTCGGTATATTTATAGAACTATTAATTTTGAGTACAAAAATGACAACTTTTTTAGATTGGTCAAGGGGTTCACAAGTTACGCGCTTTTTAAAATCTCCGTGTGCGCCGCATGTGGCTGCACTTTGAATGACACGCATTAGGCTATAAATGATCGCACCTTCCTTCAGGTTTGCCGTAAAACCTTCAAGTTTGTTTTCTTTTGCTCAGAATAGTGTAAGCTCTCGTTTAAATAAAGTTTCCGATGAGTGTTTCAGCATTTTTATGTATAGTTTTATGTATTTTTAGAAAAATAAATGACTAAGTTCAACAGCGAATTTCATGCAATGCCCCCCTCCTTCAATTTCCCCCAATTTTATATGTAGGTAGGTCAGAGTGTGATGGAAAAATTGAGATGGGCGGTTCAGAGACAGGGTGATAAAAAAGCATTTACATCAAATGACATTAAAAGTTATTCCTATTAAAAATGCTTATATATTTAGCACATAATCTGAATTACAATATGTTTTAAGGTATAATATTCAAAATTTCTGTTCACTATGTGCGAAGGTAAGCATAGGCGTAACCTGGCGGGGGCAAAGGGAAGCACTTGCCCTCTCCCAAATTTGTAGATGAATTAAACTTTACAAATAATAATTAAAGTGTCTAAGTTAGTTTAAACTGTTTTCATTTTTTAAAAAAATTTAATCATCATTATTAAGATTCCCAAGTTTAGCAAATTTATCTTCGAGAACATTAATTTTATGCATTTTATCTCAATGGAAGTTTTTTGGCTACTCTTCACGGGGATACGTAATATTTATTTATTTATTTATTTTGTCTTCTTTTACATGGCGAAGTTAAGGCTGTGGAGCCTTTTCTTCCACTTGACCATGTTTACAAAAAAGATTGAATATGAAATAATTAAAATATTGAAAAAGAGAAAGAAAAAAAATATAAAAATTACAGAGACATAAAAAAATACAAAGAAAAATTACATATAAGAAACGTAATCTAACCTATAGATACGGGCACACACACTCACACTCACACATACATATTTTTGCCCTTACACACGTACAAGCAAATACACAACAATACACTTACTTAAGCACAGTCCAATATTACACATACTTAAAACACAGTCCAAAACGGTATACTTTGACGATAATTCATCTTAACTATTACGCTAAATCATTTTTGTGCCTTACGTCCTTCTATCATTCTCTGCACCTGCCATATTATTAGGGAAATCAAACATTTAATTTTCATTGTATAATATGTGTAACTTTAACAATTTCTTGAACGTCACAATTGAGGAAGAGACATGAATTTCAGGTGGCAACTTGTTCCAAAGGCCTGCTGAGGTAACAGTAAAAGAATTTGCATAAAAGTTGGATGTGTGGAGTGGAATGGAGAGCAAAGACCTTTCGCGTGATCTGGTGTTGCGGCTGTGAAAGTCGGAAAGATGTTGAAATCGGTGATAGAGATATTGCGGGTCTTTTATTTGGAGGATTTTGTACAGTAAAATTAACTTATGAAAATTACGTTTATCGCTTAATTTAAGCCACTCGACCTTCGCAAAGTACGATGTCAAAGGCTCTGAATATTTTAGTTAGATCGAAAACGAAACGAATGCAGACATTTTGAATTCGCTGCAGTCGTTTAGCTTGCTCGTGATTGACATCCAAGAAAGCAATGTCGCAATAGTCAACAATGGGAAATACAAGAGACTGGACCAGTTTAATTTTTATGCGTTCAGGGAGGAAGTTTTTGAGCCGATAGAGTGAATGCAATGCACCGAAAGCTCTTCTAGATACAGAGTTAACGTGCTCTGCCTAGGTGAGATGGTGGTTGAGTATCACACCCAGATTCTTAACAGTAGTGGAGAAGGGCAGATGAATATCATTTACGTTGAGTCTAGGGAGGCTAGATTTATCTATTTTGCTCAAAATTCTAGGGGAACCTACAAGAATACACTGGTTTTTAGTCGGGTTTAGATGTGAGCCATGGCGTGCAGACCAAGTACTTATTTGTTTAAGGTCATTGTTCACAATTTCTATTGCATGCAGTATTTCTTGCGGGGGGAAAGAGAAATATAACTGAAAATCGTCGGCATAGATATGGTATTTACAGCAGTTAAGCACCGTCGGGAGGTCGTTTATATACAGAGCAAATAAGAGGGGGCCGAGTACAGTGCCTTGAGGGACACCACATGGAATGTTTTTCCACGACGATTTTCCATATAGGTCAACGACACATTGTTGACGTTCTTGTAGATAGGAGCAGAACCAATTAACCGCGGAGTCGGAAAAATTGAATATCGATGATAATTTAGCGAGTAGAATTTCATGATCAATTGTCTGAAAAGCTTTTGTAAAGTCTAGAAGTACCAGAATCGTAAGTTGTTTATTGTCCATGGCTAGCCTCATGTCATCGGTTACATTGACAAGAGCCGTGCAAGTGCTGTGGTTACTTCGAAAGCCAGACTGAAGAGGATCTATTAAATTATTTCGCGTTAGAAAGTCCCGGTTTGATCGCTAACGAGATGCTCTAGGGCTTTAGACAAGGCTGGGAGGATGCTGATTGGTCGGTAATCGTTGACGTTTATTATGTTGTTTGTTTTAGGTATAGGGCGTACCAGGGCGAGTTTCCAAGACGAGGGAAATGTAATATGAAGTAAGAATTAATAATACGTACACATTTGTGCTGATTTAAGTTTTTTCCAAATGGAGCTTTTTTGGCACATACCACAGAAAATCTCTTTGTGACGGAGTTAGAACAGTTAAAGGACTTGTATAGACTTCTACAGTATCAAATAACTAGGGCGGCAATGATGTACCATTTTTGTTGAAATAGTATTCAAGGTATAAATTTCTTATTAATCAGCTAAGGTGAAATAACAACACACAGTACAATGTGTCAGCGATTGCAAAGTACTACAACTGTACAGTACCAGGAAGATTAAGTATACACTATTTTGAACTTATTGGTTATTTACAGTGTTCGGTAAGTAGTAAGTTACTTTTTACAAGTAACCGAGTTACAGTTACTCATTATAAAAATTAACTCAGTTGCAGTTACTGGCACTTTGAAATTAACTGAGAGTTATTTTTACACATGCTGTAAAAGTAACTTACAGTTAATTTCACACAATCAATGATCATCAAGACTTGTGTGTTTTATTTATGTTTCTAGTACATAATATGTCTTCATATATTTACAGTATTACTGCAAATAAAATGGAACGCAGAATCAGTTGTGCTTGAACGACTTTAATTAAGAAATCATTTGTATGCTGACCATGGTATTTTGAATACGGTGTCATTGATTCCATTTGCACCTATTTCTTTCTCCTCCATTCCAAGTTCAACAAGCTCCAAAGACCCACTCCGTCGACAATGACTTTTTCCTAGCTCGACAACCACTTTCCAAACGAACGCAGCAGCCCACCTAAAACACTGAATGTATTTATTTATTGATTGATTTGCTTTATTTTACTTCGCTTTTGTGCCACTCTTGGCTAATTTGCGAAGATGGGAATGAGTGATGATATGATGAAATTCATGAATGGACACTTACAAACATCCATGCCCAGGCCGGGATTCGATCCCGGGACCCCTGGCGTCGTAGTGCGATGTGCTAACCACTCCGCTACGGTGTACGGCTAAAAACACTGAAGTTTTCACATACAATTAGAAATGAATTGCAGTAAGGCGTGGATGTTCTAAATTTAGCATGCAACAAAGTATAGCTTCCTTGCTAGCAATTCCAAGAAAACCATTTCGCCTAGCATCCAGAGAAAACACATATATTTGTTTTATATAGTTAGTTGGGAACAGAATTGTCAAATTTAGCCCTATTGCAAAAAGTAGCTCTGATACCGTTATTTACTTTTAAAAGTAGCTAGTTACAGTTAGAATTTCTAAATAAAAAGTAATTGTTACTTGTAACGAGTTACTTCGAAACACTGGTTGTTTAACAGTCAGTGCAAAAATAGTAAGTGCTGATGAAATATGTTTTGTATAACTGTATGGTTTGACAGTTGTGCAGAAATGGATTTCCAAATTCCAACTCTAAACAATTATTAGTAGCATGTGTGTGCGACTCAAACTTGTTTGTAGGATTGCTTCAACAGTCCACGTGAGAAAAGGAGATGCAGCAATTAAATTCTTGCATCCACTTGGTCCATTAACTTCCTACTACTGGCCACAAAGTATTCTGTGTCCAGTGGACATTAACAACACGAATGAAAGGACATGTGTACTTAGTGGTAAGTAAAATACTTTACTGTGTTCGAAAAGGTCTAAATATCCATCTAAAATGTGAACGGCACAATTTATAGTACATTGAATTTTGGCAATGCATAGAGTACAATAGAGTAAGTACCGTGCGTTCATTTCGATCTGCAGCCGAGAGATCGAAATGAACGCACGGTATTATTAGGTAGTATCTTCATGAACGTAACTTGGGAACTCTCTTTGGGTTGAGAGAATCAGAAAGAAAAGTTCTCCATCCCATAAAAATAGTGTCCAGGATTATTTGCTAAATACATTTGGAAAATCACAATTATTACTCTTTATTTGTTTGTTGCTCAAGTGCCAGGAGGTTCACAAAATATATTTTTGTAAATATTAATTAATCTATAAATTTGGGAGGGGCAAGTGCTTCCCTTTGCCCCCGCCAGGTTACGCCTATGCTTACCTTCACACATAGTGAACAGAAATTTTGAATATTATACCTTAACTCATATTGTAATTCAGGCTATGTGCTAAATACATAAGCATTTTTAATAAGATTAACTTTTAATGTCCTTTGATGCAAATTATTTTTATCACCCTGTCTCTGAACCTCCCATCTCTATTTTTCCATCAGGCATTAGTACACACACTGAGCTACCTACATATAAAATTGGGGGGAGATTGAAGGGGGGCGCATTGCATGAAATTCGCTGTTGAACTTAGTCATTTATTTTTCTAAAAAAATACATAAAACTATACATACAAATACATGGTTACCGATACACTCATCGGAAACCTTTTTTAAAAGAAAGCTTACACTATTCTGAGTAAAAGAAAACAAACTTGAAGGTTCTACAGCAAACCTGAAGGGAGATGCGATCATTTATAGCCTAATGCTTGTTATTCAAATTGGAGCCACAAGCGACGCGCACAGATATTTTAAAAAGTGCGTAACTTCCGAACCCCTTGATGAATCTAAAAAAAGTTGTCATTTTTGTAATCAGCATTAATAGTTCTATAATGTCGTCAAAATCGGGGATGGTGGTGACATGGAATGACCCCTATTTAACTTGTATGTATTTTTTAAATTAACAAATATAGCTATTGAAAACGAAACACATTTGTAACATGGAAACGTCGAGATTTAATAAAATTAAAACTGTGGTAACAGCGACAATTATACGTAAGAATTTTTTTTAAATCCTTCGGGTTTAGGGGTGCCAAATATTGGTTAGTTAGTTTCCTATCTTTCCACCCCTTGTTCGATGTTCCGGGTTCAACAGGGTGCCTTGGAACCGCCATTAAGAATTGATGAACTTCTTTGAGAAAGAGAAAGAAGATAACGTTGATTGGCTGAATTTTAATTCTTTTCTCTTTGACAAACGTAAACCTGCACACACACTGTGTCAATTTGTTCTACCTTTCTTAGCGAGACTTTCTTAATTTTTTGTTTAAAAAAAAAAAAACTAATTTTATTTTAGTGACCTAAAAATTCAGATTTGCCCAAGAAATGCAGGGCACTCTTTCTCCCGGAAAAGTTGTTTTCACTTTCTTCGATTACATTGACTCAGTTCTGTTCTTTGCTTTCACTTCGTTTGTTTCGCCATGAAGCGGAAAAAAGGCTCCTGGCTGATTCGATTTGATTTCTGAAAAGCTGCGCACAATTCTCTGCCTCATTTGATTACCCAGGTCCACTCTTCAACAGAAAACCCATGTAATAATTGCTTCCTTGCACGATTGCTGTATAATTCTTGTCATTCAAGACAGAATGTGCCAGGGGTCCCGAGTTCGAATACCGGCTTGAGCATTGTTGTTCTTTATGAGTGTCCCTTCATCAATTTCATATTATGACCATTCATCCCCATCTTCGCAATCAGAAGAAAAGCGAAGTAAAATAAACTAAATCAATCGAGACAAGATGTTTATTTTATTCATATTGTCAGTGGCGACGGTAGAGGAGGCATGGGCGGGGCAGGTGACGCCCACCGATCGACAAGGCTGTCTGCCTCCCCAGAAAACAAAAATGTAGAAAAAAACATGTTATTTTGGATCAAATATGTATTTTATATGGTATTAGTGGCATATTCAATGTGCCTGATAAGTAACTAACGATCTGACATTCCTAAACCCGAAGGTTTATTGGTTTATTGCCGCAGCAACATACGTTTTCCAAGTGTCTATCCTGGGCAAGACCAGCCCAAACTTACAAATTTCACTCGAGTCCATCTTAATATTGCCATTCCATATTTTTATACTTCTGCTTGGCAGAGATAAGCATGTTTCTATGTACACCTTTCCTCGCATCTTTACAGACCTTTAACTTTACCAGAAGCTAAAGGAAAAAGAAACGTCACACATTGTTATGAATGTCTGACGGTGACAACTCAATTACACATACTTTTTTTAATTTTTTTTCCAAAGAAATCGGTGATTGCCAAAGACACTCGTTGACTGATTTGACATGGACCAGTTAAGAAGTCGTAGCAGCATTCGCACTTTGTTTTTCACCAGGCGAAACTAAGGGAGGAAATATTAATGAAACATCATCCAACACTCATCTCGTGAGTGGAGCTAATTGTCTGAAACCTGTTCTCTTATTTAAACTTGATGGAGGAAGTATGCTCCGTTATACGCACGATGTGCGTGCTACGCGGCAAGGTGACCTCTACGAGAGCTGCGGTGCGTAAAATCATCAATAATTAAATGGAAGGCAAGATTCCGCCGGTTCTTCTCTTCTAAACCATCGTGCATTCGAAATCCTCGTTTTGCAAGCCGTAGTAGCATTTTTCACGCGTCTTATCGTTTGATTAAAATGAAATTTCCGTCATGTACTTGTAGTTGCAATTGCAATAACTAGAGCCCGGACATTGTTCTAAATGGCTCTTTGTTTCTGTGAACAGATTCATGCTGTTGATGTAAAATTTAACAGTAGAAACAATGACAACGAATAATAATCAAATAATTATTACAAACTAATACAAATAAACTATTTTTGTTGACAGTTCATAATAATAATAATAATTATTATTATTATTATTCCCTTAATTTCATTATTTCTGTAAATAGTAACAATGGTGATAAACTGATAAAACTCTTATAGATAATCTTAAGAGTGATGTGTGGCGAGTTAATTGTAGGAATTGGACGTAGTGGTGTATCTGGCCATTGATATGATCAGCATGAAGTAATAATAAACAATTATTATTATTATTAGAGGTATTGTAGAAGAACTTGTTGAAAATTATAACTTGAAATGCAAATATGACGCTCTCACTACAATGAAGATCTATATCCTGATGCTTGGCTTCTCCTAGGGAGGGGAGAAATATAAATCTGTCAATTTGAAAATACCACGACACTTCTAATTTCCTGCTCTGACATAACGTATTCTAAATCAGAATCGTATGTTGTAGTGTTTCTCAACCGTGCCGTAAGGGGGAAGCGACTTGCAGGCCAAGATGGCAACCACGTGGAAAGATAACCTTTCGTTCGGGTTTGAGTTCGACTGCCATAACGGGAAAGTACTTTCGCGACAATGGCGGTGATCTAACCGGGGGGCATGTTGCTTACCGCCTCTATGGACGGCCACCAGCAGTGCTATTGATGCTGCAGCATTAGGCCCATTCCTGAAATAGACCCAGATGAAACAGACGAGAATTTTCCGAAAGCTGAACAGTTCTCTTTTGCTATATTAACCTGAAAATAAATCTTAGAATGAAATTCGGAGCACCCATTTCGGACGCCTAGACACACCGTTACTTATTATACAGTTACTATTATTCTTTGGGCTGTGACCTAACTATAACGTCGTTGTGTTTATTGTTCACCGATACCTGTTCAAGCATCAGGCCCAATTTCGTCTTAATCCGGCCCTGGGCACCAGGGTCAATTTAGTTTGGGCAGCAATTTTCATTAACATTCAAATATATTGAAGTGGAAATATTCTGACTACTTGGAATTTTTTGAGTGTCTGAAATGGAACATGCCAATAAAACTCAGCACTTAACTAACTTTTTAAATGATATTGGCCAGAGGATACTAAAACTTTCCATTAGATTCAACCGTTGTCAACTACTTTAAACCAAATTTTATGTTTGTCAACAAACCCAAACATAATCGAACTAATATTCACTATGATTGTCATAATTAAATTTCAAGGGTACATGTTAATTTACGTATTTTTTTAAAAAAAAAAAATAATTGAAAGCTCTTTACGAGTAATATTGTTGGGATCGGGGCATCGACTTTTGAAAATCGAATTTAGTGGGGTTGAGAACCACTGGTATGGTATAGTGAATTTTCATGAAGGATATGCTGTTGAACACCGTTGCCAAGTATTGTATAGCATAGAAAGTAATAAAATAAGGTTAATAAAATTTAAACCAAATTAAAATAACAACATGCTCACAAAGTAGGTACTTTAGCAAAACAGTGTGCATTTACATTAAAAATAAAATACTAGTATTAATCTTTCTGGGGGCTCCCATATGAGGCACGTAGATAACTGTGATTTAGTGACCTAGTCTCTTGTTTCATCTAGAAGGATTGGGATAAATCGTGTTCTTTTTTATGGCATTAATAATAACGTTTGAAATGTAACTTACAAGATCATTCAGAAGATTTTGAAATTTTGAAAATATCAAGACTTTCAAATGAAGACAGTGAAAAACTCGGGAGTACCATAGTGGTAAATGTAACCCCGATTATTATTTTTGTCTTTGAACAATTTTCAGAACGATGGCTTAAAATGGAAATTGCGAAATATTTAATTGTGCTTCCCGCTCCCTCTAGAAAGAGGCTATGTAATCATCCACCTTTAGAATTACAGCCCCCTCCAAAAGAAAAAGAAAACCTGTGCCTGCCCACTAGTGCATATGGACGACACAACACATGTGCAGAGGGTTGCACTGACTGTGAACCCAGGCGCCTGAACCTCGTTTGCCTGCAGAACTGCAGTCCAGGGTGATGCGAGTTTGGCGTTTGGTCCCAGTTACTTTTAAGCAAAGCTACCCTTTGATCGAAGTAACTGTAACTTATAAGCAAAGTTACTTTTAAAGGACAACTGCAAAGCAGTTACTATTCAGTAAAGTTACTTTTTGAGCGAATTAATTATAACCCAGTTACTTTTAAGCAAAGCTACCCTTTGGTCGAAGTAACTGTAACTTATAAGCAAAGTTACTTTTAAAGGACAACTGCAAAGCAGTTACTATTCAGTAAAGTTACTTTGGAAGGACAACTGCAAAACCGTTACTATTCAGCAAAGTTACTTTTTGAGCGAATTAATTATAACCCAGTTACTTTTAAGCAAAGTTACCTTTTGATCGAAGTAACAGTAACACAGTTACTTTGAAGCAGAGCTACTTTGAAGGAAGTAACTGTAATACAGTTTACTTTCAAGCAAAGTTACTATTCAACCGAACTAGCTGTAACAATTAATTTAAGTAGTTACTTTTTGAGCGAAGTAACTACAACACAGTTACTTTCCAGCAATGTATATTTTTGAGCGAAGTAACTGTAACACAGTAACTTTTAAGCAAAGTTACTTTTCGTGCGAAGTAACTGTAACGGTAAGTCAGTTTAGTAAGCAAGTCTCCGAACACTGATATAGAGTTATCTGAATTCGTTACTTACCGCCACCAACATCCTGGAAGGGACTCAGATGTTAAATGCAGTGAGGGCTCGGGAGGGGAAGAAGTCGGTATTTATGTGGCGAGGGAAAGCACCAAGTTCATTCTGTCTCAGTTTTCGATCCACTGGGCACACGCCGTGATTGAAAGCCTCTTAACAACGAGCAACGGTCGACTGCCTCCACGAGTCCACGGGGTGGGAAAAAAGTTGGCTTAAGTTGATGAGGCAACGCGGCGATTGGACAATATCTTCCAACAAGCATGGCAGAAGCAGCTGGCAAGGTGATTTTGAGGCGGTTTCTGCCGGAATTTGGATATTTGAGGACCTTGATGAAGAGCATTGACTCCCTGGAAAGCTTCTGAAAGTTTGCGATGTCGCTCTGTGGGGTTCATCTCCCCACTGCCCTTGGGGTATGGCGGATAAGTGTTCAAGGGTTCCGGGACGTGATTTGCACAACCTTGAGCCTCGTTTCATGTTGTTGGAATAGTCATTGTTACTATGGGTGCAGCTAAAGTTCGGCGAGGGAAACGCCCTGTTCAAATTTGGTTTACCCTCTCCCCCTCTTTGACAATATCACCCAAACGACACGTGCGGCCAAGGATTCAGAGAAGGCATTCCAAAAATATAGTCATATAAGAAACATGTTCTTTGATTTGTTTTACTTTTATTCGCTTTTCTGCTCTTGACTAATAGCGAAGATGTGGATGGGATTGGTGAAAGGACAATCACAACGCGGTCTCCACGGAGGATTATACTAGCTGTAAGCAGGGTGCGGAATCACTGAAGAAGGAGCAGACAGACATACACAATATATATATATCCCAGTATCATTGCATATAAATTGTATATATATATATATGCCATTAAGTATGTATCAATTACTAAATAATCAAATTATGTTATAAAATATACAATATATCGACTGTCCTTCATTAAAAATTAGATTGTAAATTGAAAATTTTAATATGCTACTAATGCTATGAACAATGATTTCCGTGACTATTTGGAGGGGCAAAAATTAAGAAACATTAGGAAGATAATAGTTTCCTACAAAAAATTCACATCTGAATGCTATTACATGTTTTATTAATATATTTAAGTACTTTGCGGTAGCTGACGAAAGGCGATGATAAATGGAGAAGAAATAACAAGTCGAACTCATTCAGTGTCCTTAGAGATGAGGCTCTTTGTTTTCCGTTCTTTGTGTATGTTTTCGATATTATTTCAGTAAAGTATATTCGACTCCTAAACTAATTGTTTATGTTTGCTGTTAGAAGAAAAACTCTCCCCCCCCGGAAACGTTTGGTGGGGGGGGATTTCAGGACAAGATCGTTGGTGGGGGGGAATTCCCCCTGTCCCCCACGGGATTTCGCACCCTGGCTGTAAGGGTGTACTACGTGTCGTTAGAACACATAAAAATTTTGCTTTATTTCCACTCCATGTTGAGATAGGACGATCGGGACTGAACATACAGTTGAAAGTGATACCCGTTGATTTCATTTGTGCCACGTCGCTTTTCTTCTACTTTTGGCTAATCGCAGCGATGGTGATGAATGATGGCAAGATTGACGGCACACCTCACAGAGGATTATACTGATTGTGGGTCCACACGCCAGAGCCTCATTAGCTTGTAAAAGTGGAGCCCAGGAAGTACTACCTGCAGGAGAGGTTGAAATTTGGGTGTTTTCGGCGAAGTCATTACATCCCTGGAATCGGAAGCCCTGTGTGCCTCCACCGGGAGTGTAACCCGGGACACTAATGGTATTAGATAGTTCACATCTCTACCGCTCACCCAACAGCGGAAGAAAGATAATTGAAAGGAATTTGTAATTGATTTTTAAGAGGTTTCTGTAATTAATGCGGCTGCCCGCACAAAATATTTCCAGATCTTCCCGTCCCTAATTTAATTACTATATACTTGCGATGTTACTACTTGATATAAACACACACATTGAAATATGACAGACGTGCGTAGAAATTTCCGAAGAGAAAATACAAATAGAACCAAATCATCTTTGT
>NC_139234.1:69740948-69798976 GCF_977018435.1 Lepisma saccharinum | reverse complement strand
GGTAAAAATGGCCAAGTAAAAATGGCAACGGAAAAAATGGCCAAAGTGAAAATGGCAAGTTTTCTTCTTTGGCAGTTGTCCTCTCTCAGCGTGCAGAATGATCGCTACCACTGCTTCATTTTCTTGCTGGATGCACCTGATT
This sequence comes from Lepisma saccharinum, assembly GCF_977018435.1. Taxonomy (NCBI): domain Eukaryota; kingdom Metazoa; phylum Arthropoda; class Insecta; order Zygentoma; family Lepismatidae; genus Lepisma; species Lepisma saccharinum. The sequence goes on along the minus strand of NC_139234.1, from coordinate 69,798,834 downwards.
AGCTTCCACAATAAAGCCTACAGTCTTTACTCTGTAGGATGTTCAAATTTGAATTGCATTACTCCATATAAACCATATACATTGGTATTTGGAGGGTTCAGTACAGTTCAGATAAAAAATATAGTTACAACATTTCTATAATTTACAATCTAGATGTTCACTAACTCTATAATATTCCTTATTAACTAATAGTTTTTTTAAAAAAATTGTTTTTGAAACTTGTCATATTTCCTGCTTTAATATCATTGGTAGGTTATTGAATATTTTAATTGCCATATGTTCGGGTTCCTCTTGAACTGATGTTAAACGTTGACTGCCAAGGCCAGATTGTCTGAATGACATCGTGGGGCCAAGTATGAAAAAATGTGAAAATGGATCAAGTTGGTATCATTAGATCTGTGAAGCACAAGAAATTTCAAAACAATTCAAAAACCGTTGAAAATTCAATTTAAATTTAAGACCCAGTTTTGGGTATTGTGGCCTGGAGAAGAGAATTTTGTTCAGAAGGCCATGAGACCCATAAATTCACTTTTTTTTGTAAATGACTTTTTTTTTCAAATAACGAACTTCAATCACTTGAACTTTCAAGCTCGTCCAGTGTTGGACGCATATTTTCTGTTTCTTGGTCATACATCGTCAACAGAACATACAACAGAAGTGCTTCTTCCATAAAATATTGCACGAAATGCAATCTACACTCCTTTATTTTTCTCCTTCTTTGTTTAATTCTTGCCTGAAATACAACAAATGTCAAACAACGATGCATTTCTTAATGTGGCCTGTTGTATTGAAAATCAACAAAAAAAGTCATCATAAATAATCACAGAGCACTAGGTTTATTACTACAATGTTACGGCCATTTGTACGCCATTGTTGTAATCGCCTGTTGTTATCTAGGGCCAGGCTACGAGTATAGTGTAACATTCTGGAGCCAAAACAATATCTTTGAACATGTTAGCAAATGACAAGTGAAACCCATATAGGGGTATCGCGGCCTGAAGCAATTGATGAGGTGAGACACAGAAGTGGGTATCACGGCTTCATGAATGACGATACTTGAGACCCACTTTTGGGTCTCATGGTAGTCAACGTGTTGTGAAGTATGGCTTTAGAAGCTCATTATTTCGGGTGTTATATGTATATTCTATTGAACTTCGTAGCGCAATATTCTTTTCTAGCATATAATGACATTTCATATGAAGGGAGGGTTAATATTTTGATTTTCTTAAACCTTCACAGCATCATATTCAGGCGAATGATTATGGTCATAGGAACACACAGGATTTTGTTTCAATAATTTTGTTTTTAGAATTCCTCGACACTTGAAATTGTTCCTCCACCTTATAACATTTTTTCCGCTTGCCATTTTAACTTTGCCATTTTTACCTAAATTCCTCTTTTGGTTTTCTCGGCACATTCTGTGTTGAACCTTGCTCTCTAAATTTGTTTACTATGTATTGAACTGTGGAGTGTGATTTATTGACTGTTTGTCCAATTTTTCTTAACGAATAACCTCTAAGGGCCAAATTTATAATAACATCCTTCAGATCGGAACTAAATTCCTTCACCTTGCCCATTTCGAACACGCTGATAGATAGACGATAGGCCTACAACAATACCTACGCCAGTATTCCACTTGTCGGGGAGCGCGCCTGCATGTTCAAACTTATTACCAAGTTGCAAACTGCACGAAATCGCCCGAATAGCGGTGGCGCTGTATGCGAGGAAGATTGAAACTCTTGCCTGTACGAATAACAATGTTGCATGAAACAGCGTGTTTTTCTCTTGTTTATACACTTTGAACATACATTTTTATTGACATTTGTTGGTGAAACCTTCATTAACATTAATTTCCAGGTACATATGAAATCGATTATATTTACTAGTAGATATGACATTTTTTCCACGGAAATTCTATGTGTACGAATAACAATGTTACATAGGCCTACTGTATCACGACTTGTCAGTGAAATGCAGCATCATCTCTTTCACAGGAAATAAGATTAACAAGTAGTGTTGTGTCATCTCTTGTTAGTATTATTAATACAAAAGTTGTATTTTATATACTTTTAATTAATTGAATGTAATTGCTACAATTAACATTACAATAAAATGCAAATAAAATTAAATGCATGCGTTCATTTAATTTTCCCTTCCTTAAATGGTGAAAATCAGTGATGAAACACTAGATACAAATATGTATGATGCAAATTCCGGGCTTTAAACTTTGAGTTAATTCTTGGTGGTCCGCGAGGGCGAGTGATATCTGAAAGGGGTCCGCGGTGTAGGAAAGTTCAAGAACCGCTGCTATAGACTATTAATTTCACACCAAAGTATGTAGATGCATAGGCTTAACTTGGCGGGCCCTGGGGGGGCACTTGTCCCCCAAATTTCAGGTTTATGAATATTTACACATTAAGGGTACTTTTATTAACCTCCTGGGACCTGAGGAGCAAAGTAATAAAGAGTAATATTTGTGATTTCACAAATGTCACAGTTATTTAGCAAATAATCCTGGACATTATTTTTATGATAGAAAACTTTTTGAGTCTACCCCCCCCCCCCCCCAAAGTTAAGCCCCAAGTTCGATTCTGCTCCCTCAAAGTTAGGCCCTAAGTTACGTCCATGCTAGATATGCATGGGCGTCCGGAAGGGGGGCAAGGGGGACCGTGGCCCCCCTGGAAAATGAAAGTCAACAAAAAATTATGTATTTCACACATATAATTTCATTTTAGCCACAATAATATGTGTTAATTATTGCATTAACACCATAAATTCAAATTTAAGCAATGATTTTTAGGGAACTTCACTCTTTTGGGGGAAAATGTGACTTGTTTGGAAAAAATCCTGCGGACGTCCATGTAGATATGTGCCAGTATTATCACCAGAAAAAAACAAAATAATAAATGGAGAAATGGGAGATGAGGATATTTTTGAACATCAGTCATGTACACCTAATATATCACATAAAATTCACATGTGGTTAAGATTCATATAAATACCAGGTTTTTCATGAGTTCTTCTCTATCCCTTTCAAGATATATTTAAAGTAATAAATCAGAGGTTGATGTTTGAATATTTCACAAAAACATTTCAACTTTTGCACTAAAACATGGGGAAGTGAATTCTGAATAAATCTCTTGTCTCCCTACCATGACAATTTAAAAGATTTTGTTGATCTTCATACATTATATTATATGCATACATATACACATATACACACAGCTTCAGTTAACTGCTACAAATGAAACAATGTTTGCAATAAAAATGTGTACTCTACACTTATAATATTGGTTGGTACTACACCTCAGTGCCACCATGTTCAAGATTCTCCCTGTAACATTACTGCCAATAAAAAAATAATCGAAAACGGAATTATTAACTATTTCTCCCTCCACAGATTACTTTTCTGTATAGCTGTCTAGTACTAGTAGATGCAACGAGCCATGGCAGTGGAAGACAAGGATCTAGTGACACAGGTAAAAACATTTCATATTCATGATTACTTAGACAATACAATTTAAAAACTTTCCGTATTTCATATGAAATATTCAACATTCTGTCAGGCCCATAGCTAGAATTGATCTCCAGGGGGCTCACGGGTTATCAGGGGGCTTTGTAAACCAAGTCCATTTTTCAAAAATTTAACAGTATTAAATTAAGGTAAATTATGTGTGTGGGGGCTCATTAAGTTATATAAAATTTAAAAATATCATATAAATACTACATTTTTCTACATCTTTTAAAACATCTCTTGAAATGTTAATTGACTGATACTGAAATCATCCCTTACACACTCCATACTACTTTAGAAGATACAGGTATTTATATCACACACAAAAAATGCACACTATTCAATCACAGTGCCTACAGTATATTCCACCCCTGGCCGAAGCAATTAAGCTCATCTTCCTTCCCAAAACTAGGGAGTTGTCGACCTTTGATGCAGATGCAGAGGGAATTTGCATGATGACATCAAAGTCACAGATTTCTGTCTAAACAGGAGGTTGCAACAGGGACAGTGAAGGTACAGATAAAGAAGCTCCTCTATGAAAGAACTTTCTGAAGTCTAGAGAATATCCTAAATACTTGCAGCTACTTCTGCTCATAAACAAAATGACCGAATGTAATAGATGCTGTTCATATTCTTTGGAATATCCTTAAAGTTGTGAGCTGTCTACATTTTCACTCTTCACTGCAAATAAATTATGCAAAATAGTTTACCTAACGTCAAGGGGAGCTGATGATAGTGCTGGGGGGAAGGGGGCTGACAGCAGTTCCAGGTGGGAGCTGAGCCCTCCCTGGCTACGGGCCTGCTTTCTGTTCTCAAGCAAGTAATACATCAGAGTTTGAGTGGTTGGTACAACACCTCAGTGTCATATTCAAATGGCTCCTTGTAACATTATTGATATTAAGAAGAAAATCGAAACAGAATTATTAATTATTTCTGTCTTCAAAGATTTGTTTTCTACATAGGCTGTCTAATGCCAAAACTGTTGTATTTCATTCAGCTTAATCCTAGATTTCCAGCTATTTGAAATGAAGCGGACAGTTAAAAGCAGTGATGACACACATATTTTCTGAATAGATATTGCGAAAAAGTTGCTTCACAGTTCTCGACCTCAATGGTCAAGTTTGTAGTTTATTTGTATTTCATTATTATTATTATTATTATTATTATTATTGCAACACCTATGGTTAATTACATCAATGAGAATTATTGTTAATTTATTGAGGGATGAAAAATTCATTGAATCCATGACTTACACAGAATTTCTAACTTAGCAACTGATTACACATTGGTGGTGAAATCTGACTTATATTTCAGCCAGAGAGCTAAACAGCATGATGCAACTTAAAAACATAGGTCAGAGCTTGCAATTATCTCTCAGGGTCACTTTTCGCCTCCCTGATCTTGAGAGGGGGTTGAAAGCTCGGACCTACATTTTTGACCAGTATTTGTTTTGTGCAGTTTTTTACTTCTCTGACTACAAGGTATAAATCAGATTTTACCATGATTGTTACAGCATGTGGTGTAAGAAGTTTTAGTTAAATTTTATGATTACACTTTGTTGATCCATAGATACTGGTAACTTCTTAATGATTATATACAATTGTATCGTGTGTTTTATTTCTGTTAGCTTTCATGGTTAATTCCCTAATGTTTTGATGTAACAACCAACTTGAGACAATATTCATATTATGTTATTGGTATTACGGTAATACCTATATTCTCTATCTTTGTTATTACTCAAAAGAGTAGATTCCAATAATAAATGTCACAAATACGAGAGTCAATATTAAACCACTCTCTCTTATGGAAGTTATATTTTAGTTTCACCTGAGAATAAAATTTCTTTCATTTTCCTGTTAGCTGTATTTATATATTTACATTACATAATATTTCAAAGAAACTAATAATGCTAAATTTGTAATGAATGGAAATTCATATAATTACAATAGGTTTGTTTTAAAAGTTATATTCAAGCACATTAATTTTTTATTCTTGAAATTTACCACCCAACTCAGTTAAATGTAATTGCAGAGGAGGTTTGTAAGAAACTGATGAATAGGAATTTTTACTGCAGTATATTGTATTCTGAACACAGACAATTGTATTCCGAAACAAAATGGGGATTTTTCTCACTGAAAACAATGATGAAAATGATAGGAAAGCTCGAATGTATGGATCAATTAATATTTTTATATTTGTGTTACAGGTCCCATACAGTTCCCTCCTGATACAAGTGGTGGACCAGTACATCGGAAACGCTTCAAACTATTAGGTACAAGAATTACATTATAATGACACGATCATATTTATTTTTGCTAAGTTTCACATGTTCTTATGGGTGGAGACATAAATAAAATAAAACTAAGCAAAATGTATATGTATTTTAGGGTGGCAATTATTTTGCAGTCTTAAAAAAGAAGCGACATATTTCAGCAAACTAGAAGAAAGTTGAATTAAGAATGATATTTTAATCACTTTTATGCTTCCTTAGGTTAATCGCAATGATGAGGATGAACCATCATTAGCTGAAATTGATGAAGTCATGCTCAAGTGAGGACTTAAACACAGAACTTTTGGTGGTAAAATCATGGATTTTGTTAACAAGGCAGTTAACAATAAGTAATAAGAAAAGAATAGTAAATATACAAAGCTACAATCAGATCTATACAAACCATTTTTAAAACCTTAAAACATATTTTAATGCCATTAGTTGATAGGAAACTAAAATTAGCCCCTATGACGGAAAAGAAAATTGTATTTTTGATAATGCGTAACTATAGTATAGTGCTTTGGTTTGTTCAGCTTGATGTACTGGGTAGTCCTTTTTCTTGGTAGAGAACTCGCAATCATAAATATGGAACATGTCTTGAATTTAGATGTCACTTCCCAAATGCATCAGCAATTGTAGCACCGCACTACAGCACTGATGACAAAAGGGTATGATGGATGGGTGGGCTAAATGAATCACAAGTGCTTGTAGGAGAGTCACTTGACCCCTTTTCCATCGAATATGGAATATTCACATACTTATTCTTCCCTTCTTCAACCGTTTTATCCTTCCCATGTTTCTTTTCTTGTAACTTCAGATTTTCACCTTCATTTTAGACTTAAAATAATCTTTCCAGTGTTGATTACTTATTTTAATTTCTTTCCTATTGAATTCTCTTTCCGTCTCACTTCTTTTATTTCTATTTTTCAGTGTGTGTGTGTATCTTGCTTCTCTAATTTCTCTCTCTCTCACCTGTTTCTTTATTGCTCCTTGTATATTTTTTAAAAATATTTTTCTTTGCTACATTTTTAACAATCTTTCTCTTATGACACCATAACAATTGTGTCAATATAGCACTTTCTTCCCAGTTTTCACAATCACTTAAGTTAATATAAATAAAATAATACTTGTTCAAAAGAAAATGTGAAATAGATATACATATCTTAATTTGAAGCAAGATATTCAAAGACTCCTGCCAAGGCCCTCAACTTGTCAGTCAGCCTGACTTTTAAGACACAACAGTATGACCCCGGCTCATCTTTTTACCTGTTTTCAATTCTTTTAATATCTTGGCATGCCTAAACAAGAAACTGTAATGGTTCCGCAATCTTTGAAGAAAAATTTGAAGTCCAACTTGTTGTAAGCACAACTTTTTACACAGTTCTTGGATGCATTTTATTTATTTACGAGGTGCATTCAAGTTCTAAGGTCTCCTATTTTTTCTTCATTACTAGAAGCAGTTATAAACGTGAGAGTTGTTTGAGAAGAAGCATCCATTCTTGAAGGTTCATGAGGCCAGATGACAGCACGAAACGGCCCATAGGAAGCTACAGTGATTCCGACGAAAGAACGGACTTGGAAATTCTATTTTTGTCTTTTCTGTCGAAAGACATGGAGGGTAACATGAACAGTTGAACCAATCGGCTTTGTCCAGTTGCCGTCCGGAGGGGGAGTTCTTGTGGTATTCTGTGTTGCCAAATTTTTCATTTTGGGTCGTTTTCGAAACAGGTGGCACCCTCATCAAAGCCAGCACGGCGAAGCCTAATACGTAGCCACGTAGCAAGCGAATGGGTCTCTGATTCCCTGCCTCTCCCTGAAATGCGAGCGAAGGGGGTTGTTGACAGGAAGATGTGTCGTGTACGACTGGACAAAAATCAGGCGTGCAGGAACCGGTAGCAACACCGCTTTCCCCCTCTTGAACTGGAGGCGGAAAGTCTGGCTTTCTTCAAGTCCATTCTTTGGGTGGGAGGACTTTAGTGACGCTATCTACTGACTGATATGTTTTTAATACTGGAAATGACATCACTTACATCGAAAGAACAGTGTGTTATTATCCATTTTCTTCACCTGCGTGGAGTAACACCCATAGATATTCATCTTAAATTGACTGAGACATGCTGTCGTAGTGTCATGGACATGAGCAATGTGCGTTCGTGGGTCCAATAGTTCAAGGAATGTCGAACGTCGTGTGAAAACAAACCAATGGAGCCTCGCCAGTTGCCAGTTACTCCATTGCTGAGAAAAGGGATATTTTGGGACAGCAAAGGCGTTATGCTCACGCATTGCTATCCTAAGGGTACCACAATGATGGGTACAAACTATGAAACTGAGTTGAGGATCAAGTTGCTTCAGGCATTGCGAAAGGAACGGCCAGAAATGGCTGAAGCTGTGTTCTTTTGTCAGGACAAGGCACCTCCTCATTGGACAGCCATTGTTCAGCCACTCTTCATGAAAAACAAATTTGAAGTAAATGACATGCTGTTCATACTTCCCTGACCTTGCACCTAGTGATTTTTGGCATTTCCCAACACTGAAGGACTTTCTCTGGGGCCGCACATTTTCCTCTCGTGCTGCTATTGCATCGGCAATTTTCCAGTAGGGCAAGCAGACCCCTAAAGAAGTGTTCGCGGCAGCCATGCAATCATGGCATCGACACTGTGAAAAGTGTGTACGTCTAGAGGGAGACTATGTTGAGAAGTGAATGAAGTTTCATCTCTGTTGTGTAAGTTGTTTATGGAAGAAAAAATAGACCTCATTCACAGTATAAAAAACTTACGTTGAGTATAATGGTCGTAAAATTCCTAGCAGACGATGTTTCGCGAAGCTACACTTTGCTTCTTCAGGTATTACTTTTCAGTATATAAAATACTTCGTCATATATGTAAAAATAAATCCAGGATTAGGTAAAAAAAGGGTATTGGGATATGGAATATAAAATTACATGAAGTTAAAAATGCCATGTAGGCTAAGAGATAATTCTAAAAGAACGGTGTACCCATACTACTATACAGAATGAATGACTACTGTAGCGTACGAATGCTACATCCCCTCCAATGAGAACTTCACAGATTCCCGCGAAACGTCATCTGCTAGGAGATTTACGACCATTATACTCACTCACGTAAGTTTTTTATACTTTTTATACTGTGAATATATTTAGTGAGTAAACACACAAATTTTCAAAATGTGTATAAAAATAGACCTTAGAACTTGAATGCACCTCATATATTGACAATATACATTCCAGTTCAAGACAGTTTCCAATGTTGATCTTATCAGAAAATTTTCTACAGGCACCTATGAATAAACCCATTGTTCACTTGTGTATAATGTTATAATTCTATTGTATCATGTTACAACTGGCATCAACACAAAGTGAGCATTGAATGGGAAATGGGTTTGACAAATGCCTCTCTTCACCGTTTCTAGTCTTACGTTAAACACTGAGTAACACGAATTTTACCTTTCGTTAGCTGGGCCCAATAAAGACTATGATGCCGGATACAATGATGATTATGACTACCATGGAGGTTACAGTGCCAACGTACATCATGGCGGAGGGCACGGAGCAGGTGGCAGAGGGGGCCATCACCAGGGAAACCACAGGGGTAGCTCCCATGGCCATAAGGGGAATGCCGAATACAGTGGGCACGTGAACCATGGTCAAGGAGGCCCAAGAAGTCACAGAAGTGAAGCAGATAGTAGTCACTTACACAGTGATAGCAATTTCAATGCTTTTGGTTTGCATACTTTTAATGGTAAGGAATGAGCACTTGCTTTATTTTTAATATTCTATAAAGTATACCTCAGAATCTTCAATGAAGTATTATTATTAACTCATTAACTGAGGTGGAGCTATATGTAAACTCTCAACAAATGGGCCGTTTTTGCGTAGCACCTACATATAGATGGCATTTCAAAATTAACGGTTCTTGTATTGTGTGGAAAGTCAATTTTACTGACCTTGTCCATGCATAAAGTGACTCTGGGTCCCACCCAGCCTTAATGCTGTATGCAGGGGAACTTTACCATTAACCTTACTTAATATGTAATGTTTATTTGCAGCAGAGTATTTATATAGATTGTTTAACTTAGCTTCATTTTGAAGGAAGTCTTTAATTATTTTCTTGTATTATTGATGATGAAGCGAATTTGCGGTTGTATCTATAGAGACGATTTCTTTTTGGACCTACTTCCCTTTCAAGGTCGCCGCAGGGAAGGACTTAAGATTATTATTAATTTTTTAAAAAGGAATTTCAAGACCATTTTGTAATGTTTTAATTTATTTTAATTCAGTTCACAGTAAAGTGTGGAAATATGATCACACTGACTTCACTTGCAAGAGTATATAGTTTTATCAATAAGATCTGCTGTAGGAAAAACAGTGATTTGATTTGATTTGATTTTTGTTACTTAGCATCACTTTCCTGCAACTTTGGACTAATTGCAATGATGAAGATGAGTGATAATATGATGAAACTGATGAATGGACACTCACAAAAAATCCAGCACGGGATTCAAACCTGGGACCCCTGACATCATAGCACACTGTGCTGTGGGAAAATACTGTTATGTGAAAAATGGTGCTCCACATATGTACAAGTATCAGATTTAATATTCCTCAAATATTTGTAAGAAATTCCACAAACTTTTTGCCCCACACAAAACACAACACCCCATTTACATTTTGGTGATATTACAAAGTCAGATACATTATATTACATACACACGATTGTAATGAATCTACCTCATGTGTGTCACTTTATGGATGGACAAAGCCGGAAAAATTCCAACCTTAGATCATTCACCCTGGGAATTGAACCCAGTTCTGCCAGTGGAAGTAAGATAAGCTACCAACAAGACCACTGTGGCTATATCCCTGGACAATGCTACCCCATCATTTATGTTCCTAATTCAGGATAGACGTGGAACCCAACATTTTTTTATATAATATATATATCATAGGCGTAGCTACGGGCTGCTTTATCCAAGAGAATTAAAGACAGATATTTCAATAAGAGAGAAAATAAGCGGCAGTTTGTAAGAAGTTGAAAATGTCATTACTTGGTACAAAAGTGTGCATTATCGCTGATGAAACGAGTGTCTATAGTTTTTCGATTTTTTGATGTCATTGGAGAAAGAAGATATTTACTGCATTCTACTCTGTACTGCACGTGTGAGAGAGAGCTTTCTCCAAGCTTACCCAAGTTAAAACTAAATTAAGAGCAACTTAGAAGCAGGATAGATTGGAAGCCTTGCTCTTGCTATTTGTGAAACAGGAAAAAGCTTAGTCTATTGATGTAAATGAAGTTATTGATGAGTTTAAGAACATTGTACCTTTTGACAGACGTCTCTTGTTATAGATGACGTGTATTTTGATGTATTTGTTTCTAACATTTATGAACATTTTTTGTGTGTGTAATTTCTATGCAATTTGATTTTTTCTACTACATATATTCAAAAATTTTCAACACTGTCATTTAGTGAATTTATATTCGTTTACAAACATCAGTGCAGTTAAAGAGTCAAGTGATTGTGTTGCAAAATATGCTATTAAAAAGGTACAACACCTCATTTTTTTTTCTTTGTGCACACCCAAATATAAAGTTCTAGCTACGCCTATGATTATATATATATATATATATATATATATATATATATTATATATATATATATATATATATATATATATATATATATATATATTATATATATATATATATATATATAACGACAAGCGCTGATGCCGTGCCGTAGCGAATGTCAGGGAATTCTCTGTATATATATTTTATATTTGCAGTTTAAAAGGAAATAGTTATACTATTTTAATTATTTCTTTCTTCCTTCCAGATTTCTGGTAAAACATTTCTACAAATGGCAATTCAACAATTGTTTCTTCATGTTATTTATTATTAATCATTATCCTCAAATTTATGAAATGTTTGTAAAAATAAAAAAATCACACAAATATTATGTTGTAATTATTTGCACATGTTTGTAATATGAAAACCCATTTTCTGGATAGATGTGTTCCATTATAACAATAACACAGAAATTCTCTCTTGCATATATTTTGCATTCTGACATACCACTAATACATATTTGTTTCAGGGGTCAAGTACAGAATATTCGCCAGTGATTCAAATTCTCAGGACAGAAAAGTAAAGAGTGCCTCTACAAAGGTTACATGTGAATTACTTGCAAGTCCCAATCTATTTATTTTTATATGCAGCATGTGACCTTGCTTAAGACATTAATTGCATCCGATTTTAAATAAGACCTACGCATGAGCCATTTGGAGAAATACTTAACGTTAGATTGATTTGTTGTATTTACTTCACTTTTCACTTAACTTTAGAAATGCTGCACTCGTAAAAGATTATTCAAAAAAACAATAACCATTCATGATGACATGTGATATACATGGATCCTTTTTAGTAAGGATATGACCAATTAGTCATCCGATTGAACATTTCATCACTTATCTTGGTCTGCCAGCATTTATTGTCCTCTAAAATACCAAAATGAGTTTTGAATAATTTTTTTATGACATATAATTTATACATGTGAAATATCTATATTATAAATTAATCTGCATTTTTTTGGAAATGAACACATGGACATTTTGATAATTTACATACTTAGAAATAGAAACCTAAGAGTATCCGAAACTGAACGTAAAAGTATAGTATCTTATGGTCAATAGAATTAATGTACATGACACTAATGTTTGTTGTTTAATGGTAACATGCATAATATTTATTATCATATTTAGTATCGTTGGGATATAATGAAAGTTGAATACCTACAATTCTTAATCTATATGTAGCCAAAGCCAATGTATCAGGTCTGTAAAGTACGAGTTGGTAAATTTTGTATAAGCACAAAGTTGCTTTCTAGTGTAGTCTTATTGTAATAATCTTTTAGAAGACTTAAACGAGTACTAATAATCTTATTGCAAACTTATTATTTACTGGCATACAACACAGCCTTCTTTACGCAAAAAATCTGATTTACATCTACATCACATTTTTGGTCTGTGATCAGAAGGAATAAAACAAGGATCATTTCAAGTAAAATCCATTTATAATATTTTTACATAATTTTATTTTATTTTAGTGTACACAAGCAGTGACAATCACAAGTGATTCAAAGTACTGGACTCTCCTTCCTTAAAGTTTTGTCCCAAAACCACTATCACTGATGAGTGCTGGCATCAGTAAGTTTACCCATGCAGTGTGAAATGGGCGGGAGGGACAAATGCATGTCAATCATTATAACCAAAAGCTATTGAGCCTAAAATGAACTACATTTGAATCAAGAGAACTATACCACATTCTATCAGCAATTTAAAAATTAATTAAAGGATATACAGTACCCAAAGTGAAAGATATACTATGCTGATCTATATTTTTGAAAACATCTGCATTATTTAACTAATTATTATGTAACAATTACAATAATTGAAAGTAATACAACAGAGACAAGTATAATAAACAAATTATGAGGCAACCCATGATAATGACATAAGAAAGCATTCTCATTTGGTTCATATTAAGTTTAGAGAAAAATGGGATCCATTCTTAAAATATTAAAACAGTACAGTTTTAACTTGACTAGGTCCATTGCAATGGATATTACACTATTCAATGTGGCACTTAAAACAAAAAGTATAGAAGAAATGGACAACAGATTCACCAAAAACTAAAGATATTCTTCAGAATGTTTAAGTATATAGTTTTTTTTAGAAAACAAATATCTGTGTAAATGTTCCTTTTTTTTCCTCCTGGTAATATTAGTGATGGCGGGCACCATTTAAATCTGACTAGCATAGCTCTAGGGCATAACTTTATATTTACTCTTCTTACTTGAGTTTTGGAGATTGTGTGTTTTTCATCTTCAACTGCTGGGATTATAAGATCTTGCGAACACAGGAATACTTCGAAATAAAGTTAACAGAAACTTAGCATTGAGTGCAACTTGCTGAATGAAAATAGTTACAAGACATATTTGCAAAATTACATGGGATATTTAATTTTTATTTTTGGTAGGGATTAATATGTACCATTTGTTTCAATACTCTCAATATGTATCTTCTGATAACTGGAAAAAGCAATAGACATACACAAACTAACAATGAAAATTTGATTCATGGTATAGTTCCCTTATTCTTAATATGTCTCCCGATACAAGCTTGCCACTTTAGGACAGAAATAAAGGATTCTGCAAAATGTTTCTCCCTTGTCTCTACCAATAGACAGGCAGCTATTAGAGCCGATTTTAGAATTGCTGCAGGTAAAGCACTTTAAAACAAAAGGTTGGAAAATTCTATGCCAAATCACCTCCCAACTGACTCCACAAGGTGTTCCTTTCTCAAGAACTGGCAACATTCATGCTTCGACATGGCTATCAGGAAAATATAAAATTCCTTCATTTCTGTCCTGGAGTGTGTGCAAGTAGACTCCACTTACCAAAACAAGGATTTTGCATTGGTGACCCTCCCTTTCCCAACGACACATGCATTCGCCATCACAAGACTAGATAGAGCACTATTTTCCACTCTAAATACACTGCACACAGTGCCTGAAGAGAACATCAGGAGCTTGCATTCACGTTAACATAATTAACTACAACATGACAGAATTCAATATACTCTACATATGCAATATTAAATTGTGACAAGCAGTTAAAAATATGACAACGTATGCCACATATCTTCCATTTAACAGCATATATAGTTGTAACAATGTCATGATAGTATTATATGCAAGCGCTGCATACAATGTTCCGAGTTAACATGTAACCAAGGCAATCTTTAAGTTACCTCTAGTGATAGTTGTAATAAAACATGGATTTATTTTCTTAATATTAAAGCAAATGAAAACAGATCCAGTACAGACTTAATGGTTATGAAAAACTCATTTACCCAGTTCTCATACAATCAGTAGAGTTCTTTCACACGCACAAGCATGCACACACACACATGCAAAAACGGAAAAACCTGCCTACAAAATCTCCATTAGCACATGTATATCTACTAACGTAAGCATAGAACCAGAAGAGGTATAAACTACATTCACGGTAACAATTATCTACTGAGGCATACAGAGATAATATGAGTGCATGTGTGAATATCAGATCTAAGCCTATAGAATATTTTGTTTAATCCATTTACCCCTTTAATAACCTACTCTACACCAGGTTACAAAAATTTGTACTTTTTTTTTATTTTTTGGGGGGGAACAGGCCAGTTCGGTGGAGAGCTGGCCTCACAAACAAGGCAGAATTTCCACAGACTATGTGGCACAAGGTATCCATGGGAAAGGAACAGGGACGAGGGCAGAATAGGCACTGAACTACAAACATTACCATTTCACATGCACTCGCAAAGGAGTCCGTTCTGAAAAACCCCCGTCAGTCTTCTCCATTAATGGAATATATATGTATTTACAGAACACAACCCCTTTTGTCCCCTGAACCTAACAAGCTGTTTCAAAAGCTGCTCACAATACCATTATAACTATCAGCATGCCCCACCATTCTCTATTTGAATTATCAATTGCTTTTCCATAATTCAATAGACCCCAGAAAAAAAAATATCCATTCATAATTTACAGTGTAAGTACAACATTCATTTTGACATTCTAACAGTAACAGAAAAATCTTTCGTTCATAAGAGTTGATACTTCAAAGCCTTATATATACATATCCAAAACCTTCTTTGTACATAACAAGTATAATATCATTTTTACTACCCAATCAATCAATCCACACTGATTAACATCTCTAGGTTCCATTCGAGGATAAGGAAGAGGGATAATTGGATAAGGGATCAGTCTTATAATTCTGCCACATAATATGTGAATAATTCATCAAAATGTCCTCTATTGAAGATTACAACTACACCACACAAAAAGCTACTAATTCCTAACAGTGAAAATTTTTAGTACAATAAAATAACTCTGCCTTAAAGGAATATGTGTATATGTATTTTTATGTATTATATATATAATTATATGAGAATCTTAAATTCATTTATAACCATTATTTAAAAAATTCCTATCACCATTCCTTCCTGAAGTTCCCACTAACATTCTAACTGAATGTAAATTAAAGAATAGCAAATGGCAGTGAAAAGTAAGCAGGATAGACATTTATGATTCCAACTTTCGAAAGCTAGAACAATAGAACAAAGCATGCGTGAAAGATTAAAGCAACAAAGTTCACCATGCAATGGCCTACAATGTCATTATACAAGCAGAGAAGGGAATTGGGAAAGCTAGCACAATTAATCCCAAGCTCTACCAGAAATATCTTTTAAAAAAATAATACACGTAACAAACTGTATGCACGACAATAAAGTGCACCATTCAACTTAAAATATAAAGTCTATATATATGAAATCAAATATGAACAAAACACTGCTTCCTTCCACGTGCCACCAATATTTATCATACAACTTATCAGAAAGTGGTAACGAGACACACTGGGGTGGTGTGAAGAGGAAGAAACGGAAAAAAAAAGTGGTGTTGTAATTTGGTACACGCAACCATATTAATATATACTTTACGAGGGGGGGCTGGAAAGTTCATGAAATCACCCAGAAGAAATAAAAATTGGAACAAATCGTTGTAGCCATTAGAAAGAGCATTTATTGTAAACCTCTTATCCTGTATATGATCCTTTTGTCATTGTTATTTTATTTGTTTCAAGTTCAGTAAGAAGAGATGGCGGAGGACCTAAGGAAATTTGAGAAGAATGAGCTTCGCAGTGTCATCAAGTTTTTCGTGTTGCAAGACAAATCCCCCATGGATATCCATAAAACTTTGCATGAGACTTTGGGGGAACATGCCCCAGGATATACAACAATAGCCAAATGGGTGAAGCGTTTTAAGACTTACATGGTGAGACCGAAGATGAACCCTGCTCTGGCAGGCCTGCAAGTGAGTGACCAGGGAAAACATTGTCAAAGTTCACGACATGTTCATGGAGGATAGGCGCATATCCACCAAAACCATTGCTGCGTATCTGAAGATATTGCGTGAGCATGTGGGTGTCATAATATCAGAGTATCTGGACATGCGGAAGCTCAGTGCAAAATGGATCCCAAAATGTCTGAATGCTGACCAGAAGAGAACACGGGTGCAGATGTCACGGGAGATCGTGCGCAAATTTCAACACCCTGATGATTTTTTTCGCTGTCTGGTGACTGAAGATGAAACATGGATTCACCATTATGACCCACAGACTAAACAGCCATCCATGGAGTGGCGCCACAGTGGGTCTCCTCGACCGAAAAAGTTCCGAAGTCAAAGGTCAGCGGAGAAGGTTCTGCCATCGGTATTTTGGGATAAGGACGGTGTCATCCTCATGAAATATCTTAAACAGGGTGAAACCATCAATGCTGCTGTTTATTCCCAATATTTGATTGAATTGAAGGTGGCTCTGAAGGAAAAACGTCGGGGAAAAGTAAGCCGTGGTGTGCAATTTCTCCAGGACAATGCGCCCTCGCACAAGGCCCATCAAACCATGCAATTGCCAGCGGATCTGGAGTTTACCTGTGTACCCCACCCATCCTATTCCCCTGATCTGGCCCCATCCGACTATGACCTCTTTCCAAACCTCAAAAAACATCTGAAGGGCACACATTTTCCGTCCGAAGAGGTATTGGTTGAGGAGGCGGAGGGCTGGTTTGCATGGCTGGACAAAACCTTCTATTTAAAAGGGTTACAAATGTTGAAACATCATTGTGAAACTTGTATTGAGCTTCGGGGGGAATACGTTGAATAATGTATTAAAATGGTTGTTCCAGCTGTATTTATTCTGGGTGATTTCATGAACTTTCCAGCCCCCCTCGTATAACCACAAATCATTCAATAATCTTAAAATAATCTTTCAAATCATAATTTGAGATACGTCCTGTACATATGCTGCATACTCACAGACAAAATGAATCCCATGGCACTGGTATGGACATAAAATATGTGACCACCTCACTCTATTTCACTGGTGTTCAAAAGTCAGTTGTTCAGCAATCAAATCAATCATAACACAAATCAGCTTGAAATCAGCACTTCCAATTCATTACGTTTGATCTGCTGTGGCCAAAGTGAATTATCAAAAAAAGGTAGCACAGAGATGAACCCACAATAACAATTCAATTCTTAGATCAGATATAAATTTTCATATTTAATCACTTGTGGTCTCATCTTCCATCTGTACCCAGCATTTACCCTAATCCTTTTTTTTTTTTACCAGATAGGAACAAAGTTAACTTAAGTCAAAAGTGAAAATAAATGGAAATGAAATTTATGAAAATCTTAACAGAAACAAGGATGATTTTCTTATTATTTCATCACGTAAGTTATCAAGGTCCACCACCTCAATCCTTCCATTTTCAATACGTTAGTATCCATATTTTAAAACATAATCACACCAGCATGAATGTACAAGAAAAATCTATGATTTCTACTATAAAAAAAAAAGAAAAAAAAAAGTTCATGCTTGGAACTGTACAGTGAACAGCCACCATCAACACAAAAATCTACATCCCTTTCAGATCTAAAGAAAAACACTCAAAAAAAATTCTTACCTAGAGTTTGAAATCCAAAAATAAGCACTCCTGTATCAAATAATAATACTTTTTTTTTTCACAAATACTATTCATAGTTCAACTTTTTCATTACATATACATATTGTCAAAAAAAAAATCATCTACATTTTTTAACATCAGCATTGCTTTCCTCATATAACTAAAATAATCGTATAAAAACACCACACTTGGGAATATTATATTAATAAAAAAAGAAGGAATAATGGTTGATATTTTTGCCTTACGTGTTGCCTATACTATAGGAAGGAAGACAGTGCGATTCACATTTCTCAGAAAGAAAGCATGAAGGGGACTATGATACACATGCTATAAACAGCAGAGGAAAAAGATGACTGTCCATTGTTAAACTTATATGTTCTTACAAACGACGAAAAAAAAAAGTATGTTGCCATGCAAAGCATTGGATCTCCTTATGGAGACTCTTATGACTGTATCATTGGTCCACACCACCAGCTAACACTTGGAAAACTTCACATCGAAACCTCAGACCAGAAACGAGGCAATATGCACATACATCTGCGAAACAAAAGCTGTGCAAGGCATTAAGTGTTCGATCCAACAGAAAGAGAAACCTCCAGACAGTAATTACATAATCATTTTCTCTACACATCAAGCAAGGCGGGGAAAAAATGTTATTAGTGTTACATACTCTAATACTTCATCAAAACACTATTATTACTATTTCTCACCCAACACCAATCAAAATAATAGCCCTCCTGCCCAATTCTACAATAATCAATTCCAACAATGAGGTGATTAACAAGGAAAAAAAAATCTCTCAATACTACTAAGTGCAAGAGGTAATTCACAAAACTCAAACAAAACCATCCTTGACCATTACCTTAGCTCATTAATGAAATAATTATATTACTGTACATAATCTTGCTGCCTCTGTGAGTACCAAAACATTCTCACATTCTTTGTCAATTACAAGAACTGCATATTGTCTGCTATACAAATCAACCCCTGGAAGTTTTATCCAATCAAGTAAAATGAAGTACATATAAGGGAAACTCTTTCTCACACACACCCAATGTAAACTACATTGATATCCTTTTCCGGAAAAACAAAAATCTCGATAGCAAGTATCGAGCGACATAACAGAACACTTCTGCAACAAAGATTTCATAGAAAAAATGTTGAACCTGCCTACCAAGTACATTTCTCAGCAATGAATTACAGACATAGCAAATACAACATTAAGATGTAGAACTACCCTTAACTCCTTGGGTTAGGGCCAAATAGGGGAGTCTTCCTTCTTAGCAAAAGTGGACAGTGGCTTCACAAAATGTGTGTCCACTGTGCCACAATGTGGACAAGCTAGCTGATGGCTGTAGTCAGAGTAGAAGTTCAGTCGTTGCTGAGGGTGTAAAATTGGTTTCTGACAGTTGTTGCACTGAAAGGAATTAAGAAATAGTCAAAATTGTGTCATGTTTTCATGAGGGCTGAGTAGATTAAATATGAAGCAGTGTGAATAAATAACAAAATGGGAATGAAAATGCTACATATGCACCCTGTTTAATATTGGAATCTAACTCACTTGTACACACTTTTACATCAATTTCATCATCATTTTTCACAAGTTGTGATGATTCGAGGCTGGATATTTGATCCACGATTTCTTCTTTATCATATACGCAGATTGCACTTAACGTGTTGAGTTGATTTTAAAAGATATGCACCACATAATTCAACATTATTTATTTAACACCAAATTGCCACTAAACATTTTACAATGAACTCCATGTATAAAAAGACAAAACACAATCTGTTAGTGTAAACTTATTTCCCTTTCCAAAGGTATTATAAACTGTACAGTCCATTTACATACACAGCATCACACATGACAGAAAAAAAATAAGCTGGCGTGGAAAATGTATGAAATCATAACAAAAGGTAACAAAAGGGGAAAACCCTGGACTACATAGTTCCCCATCAAGGATGTATTTAAGGGGTGGGTCCAGAACCCTCCCCCACCCGCCAAAAGACTTGCCAAGTACTAAAATTAAATAATCAAAATATACTTGTTTAGCATGTTATTTATTTCCACCGAACTTATTGGAAGGCAAGGAAGTTGGCTCATACGGCTTCGAAGGACAGTTCCAAAGATTTATGCACGCTGCTGCTTATGATAATATACATAAAAATATTAATCAGGAACTTTACTTTCTATCAATTGCATTTAACTTTTTTTTTTATTCAATAAGTATTCTATGCTTCATCTATTTGATAGTAATTTCCTTGCAAGGGCGTTTTTTTTAATACAAATTTTGGCGATCTATTATTTTACCATTTTCTTACATATTCATGTCATAATAACATTACAATATTAATTAATTTGCATATTTAATTAATATTATTTTAATTTAGTTCAATATAATTATTCTCATTAATATCATTATTATTATTATTATTGAGAACCTTGTCATGTTACACTGAAAGTTTGTTGTTAGTTTTAGATGCTGTCTCTCATGGTGATTCCTTATGTTTAGACATCAAGGGGATCATACTTTACTCTTGTGTAAACCAATTAATTGCTGTTAATGTATCTAGGGAGCAAACCCACCCTCTGTCCTCTCATTTAATCTTCCCATGCTTCTGTGCAGCATCGTGTTTGCAACACGAAGTTTAATTCATGTTTCAGGAATAGTAAGTTGCGTGGAAAAGTTAGCTAATCATTTCCATGTATGTATTGAAGTTTAATTTTTACATATAAGCCTACGTAGACTATCCAAAGTAAATTTCACTGTAGGAACCGATCACTTCGAGATGTTGCTGGCATTGCTACTTGGGGTAGCTGTCAACATGGTGCCAATCAGAGTTTGTTCCTGCCTGCAAGTATTGCCACTTATGAATCGGAATTTCTCTAGCATCAGCAAAGACTTTTCACCGCCTAGCAACAGACATATTGTATGGTGGAAATTTGGACTTACACTCCTCCCCAAATGGAACATTCTGGATAAAACCCTGCTTACGAGTTTGTAACTGCCTGCAAGTATGCATTTACTGCTGCACAAGCCATCATTCATCAATCTGGATACAAACTACTTGAGCTGGACACACTGTCTAGGAGCAACGGACACCTCACAGTGACACCCAACCCTCGCGTTGATGACCTGCAAGGGGATAAAAGGCCACTCCCTTAAAATTCCAAGAAACATGGAAGTGTGACAAAGATTTATTCTTGGATTAGATCAGAAAAATCCTGAATCATTCCTTCCCCACCTCTTCCAAGAGAGGGAAAGAAAAACATGCCATGGAGCTCTGTTTTTAGCATAGCCACTCGTTGCATAGAACAGATGGAAAATTTTGCGTAGAATCAAAGGAACTGCTTCCCTGCACAACTCCATGAGGCATTATGTGATCCAGTGTGTAAGTGGTGGCAACATGTCAGTGTACGAGAAGATTGTGAGGAAGATATAGATCTATCAATTCTTCTGTTATGCAATTTACAGAGTGCAATGGTAGGCTGCTACTTTAAGAGTTTCATCTATCAACATACTATTGGCGTACTTCATCTTTCTGTTCATTTTTAGGTGATCAGTGCTTGTTGATTCATACTGAATGCGACTGGGCTTTTAACCACTGTTCGAAGACTGTAAATCCTCAAGGAGTTAGATACTTATTTATACAGTCATCTGTACATTTGAGGGTTTGTTGTACTACTACACTGTATATTTTTAGTGTTTGCCACATATATTCATACTAACTAAAAAGTTTCCTAATTGCAGATGTAAATTTCTTGAAATTACGTACCACAAACCTGCTACTTTCAACACCAGTACAAGACTGACACACTTACGAGCTTACATCGCGACACACTTACGAGCTTACATCGTATGTAGTGTTAGGGTGTCAAAAGTTGATGTTGAACATAATGGTGGTGTGCAGTGGTAGAAAAATACAGGGTGCCTCAAAATTTTCACCTGGCACCTGAATTTTCAAACTCAGTTATAAATTTTTAAATATTTCAAATTTGAAAAGTATGAAAATTTCCATTACCTATTTTTAAAAGTAAACTTTTTTAATGTTTGTGTTTTTTCTGCATCATGAATATTATTAAATCAGAATAAACATCCCATTATAAATGTTTCACTGTTGGTACCTGAATTTTAAAATCTGCAGCGATATGGTAGTGTCAGCCGTGTATTAGATAGTTATTTATCTGTCGAGATTTCTTCAGGAAGGCCACTCTGGTGCAATAATTAATTACTTCTAATCCAATCTTACATTAATTAATAAATTTAACATTTTAATGGCACATTTCAAAATGTGTAGCTCTATCTTAGTTGGATTCATGGCTTTCTTAAACTGTAAAAATGCAGGCTCCTGAGAAAAAGGGGCTGGTACCGGAATTATTTTCACCTTTGTCTACCCCTGGTTGTGTCTCTTCCTTAGTTAGAAGCAGGAAATTTTGCATTTTTCGGTGGCTTGTTGGTTATTTTTCAGTTCTTTGTTGCATTTTTATAACCGATTGAGGTTTTCAACTTTATTTTTATCCTTTGTGCATTGTGGTCGTATTTGCTTTCCCCAAAATTCTATAATGGAAAATCCCTCTTCTACTAAGTACGTAAAGGCAGAGATAGGAAGGAATCAAATCAGGGGTTGAAATGGACCGGAGTGGACCAGAATGGCATCAGTTCGTGAATATCTAGAACCTTCATGTTCCATCTTGTTGCTGTCATAATCGGAGACAAAACAGACGACATGCTAACGAAAGTAATTCCCACTTTGAGCCCTGAATCAAATACTCACCACTCTATTCACCACGTTACCAGCCATAACCGGAAACCTATCCTAAGCATTGCCCAATTCCTGAGAGCACTATAAAAGAGGTAAATAATCTGCCTCGGGAGAATACATGGAGACTGCCAAGAGCCAGGAAGTAAGTCAAGAGGTGCATGTTGAGTTCGCTTCAGTGCGACTGCTGCCGGCCACCGAGAGGAACGAGTCCACTACAGGGCCGTCAGAAGTTGTGGGGTCCAAGCCAGGGCTTACCCAGAAGCAAGACACCTCAGGCCAGCAAGCAGGACCAGCAACCAGTGGACCATCCCAGTGCCAAGGCTCAATCCAGGAACCAAACAATCACTAGGGTGCTCACCCTTTCACCTCTCCTCTAAATTCAATGCAAATGGAGTGCTCTTATATTGCTAACAAGAATAAACATATTCAATTGGTAATCGTGTAAGGTAAATTTACTCTACTTCTGTCTTAGCGCCCGTAGGTCAACGGGGCCTACCTGCTAGGATAAAGGGTGAAATCCGGTGCGGCGAAAGTGGACACCCCAGGGTCTCCAGGGAATCACCCTGGGAAGGAAACCTTGGACCTTGGTGAAGGCATCAGGCAGCGTGCATCCTCAAGCTGCTCCAGTACAAAAGCACTTTTGCATTTCAAAGGGGAAAGTTGAAGTACCCACACTGCTCAGCCGAAAAAGTATAATGCACTTTCCCTCTCACCTTCAATAGCTTCAACCTTCAAACAAGCTGGGTCCAATCATACAAATAATCCATGAGCGTATTCAGATATTATTTTATGGGGGAGGGGGGGGGGTCAGGCAACTTATAAAACTTGAATAGTAGATGTAGTAATAATGATTATCATTATCATGGTTGTGATTATTATTATTCAATAACTATTATAATTTAATAAAAATGCACCAATTTCATTCCAACTTTATTATTTTTATCATTGTATCCTAGTTGAGTGAATATTCAGCACAACTTTCATTATGTTTTTACATTCCATGCAGTTTGTGTGCTGAAGTTATTCATTTTTATTGTAATTTTTACACATCTTGTTCCGGAGAAAGCTTTAAAAGTTAGGAGCATACAGTTTATGTTTTTTTAATCGCATATAAAGCTCTAATTTTTGGAATTTTGTAAAACTGTGGAACCATTTCCTTCCTTGGATTAAACTGTAGGATATGAAAATACATAACCTCTTGGTTCTTCTATTTTACACTCAAATTTTTCAATCTAAAACAAGTTTTCACTCTGGTTAATGTTTGTAATAGTAACTAGCTGAACCTTAATTATTAACAATAAAAATAAAAAGTTTTCTGTTTCTAAGTAACTTGATGGAGGGGGAGTTGATAGGTGGATCCCCAATTCAACGCCCATGCTTTAATATTTGTCATTCATAATAATAATTTCAAGCTTACATTTTAATACTACAGTAAGTTAACAGCACCTAATGGATCCTTCTTTATAGCTTTACGTTCATTTTCATATCATTTTTAGAGAATGGATTTTGAGACCATGAACTTCCAAGCAATAGTATTGTACCATGGGTCACTAACTTTCTCTAAACTGAAGTAAAGAGATACATACTAACCTTTAGCCTCTCTGCACAGCAAGGCATTGCTGCAAATATATCATATGAGTACATCGTGCCAAGTACAAGAGAAGACCCATTCCAGGCCGAGGAGCAGTGCTCGCACTTGATGTGCCCTACCCAGCCTTCCAAACAGCTCATGCACACAGTAGACAGGTACTGGGTCCTTCCTTCAACACGAACCTGAAGAAAAAGAATAAATGCCTTTATTATTATTTGTAGCCATGGAAATGATATAAAATTGCAACATGGAAATTTTCCTAACTGCATATACTCCTCGTTTATTTGCACTTAAAATTTAAAGAACGAGTGTTCCTTTTTTTCAATATTTCCGAAGAGCCCCTCCGCACACATATATGATTGTAGCTGGCTCAGTGGGCGATAGCATTAAATGGTCGACTATTGATCTTGCCACCAATTTCCAGGAATGAATCCCAGCCTGGGCATGGGT
Source organism: Lepisma saccharinum (assembly GCF_977018435.1). Classification (NCBI taxonomy): domain Eukaryota; kingdom Metazoa; phylum Arthropoda; class Insecta; order Zygentoma; family Lepismatidae; genus Lepisma; species Lepisma saccharinum. Next base: position 69,773,654 of record NC_139234.1, on the reverse strand, counting down.
GATCTTTATGAGTTTCTTTCATACATTTCACATAATCATCACTCATTCTTATTGTTGTTATTAGCCAAAAGAGACAGAAAAATGACATAAAATAACAAAACTACAGTGCTTTTCACAGTCTGTGGAGTGGCCACTAGCACGCCGGGTACTGAGAGCACATCTGCCAGCATTTAGACCCACACCTGTACGCTGACTTGCCACTGGATGTGTCAGTGCTTCATTAGCCAGATAGCTGGTGTCCGGTTTGCACGTGTTTGTAAAGTGTTAAGGTGTTAACAAATGTTTTAGATTGTTTGGTTTTAGTTTACGTATTTCTAGTGGTTTTCTGCACTCTAATAATGCCACACTATACATGCAATTTAAAACAATGAATTTTTATGTATGACTCTTACATTATAACAAATTCTTGTAGGGAAGTTAGAAGGCATTTTGCAGCAGAATTCTCAGATGTTCCCGTTCTACACAGAGACCGTGTTTGAAAACTTGTGAACAACTTTAGGGAAACAGGGTCTGTTCTTGATAAGAAGCGAAGGGTGAAATGGTGTGCTTATTGAGGAGAAACTAGATGACGTTGGAGCACGATTGGAACATACTACTCAAAAATCCATCTGAAACAGACATTTCCATGATGTTTGCGTGGCGAGCTACCAAGCTTTTAAACCTGTAGCCATACATTAGAACAATTGAAAGAAAATACCAGGAGAGAAATTGAAGCAATTTTGGAAGAGGAACTGCTATGTGTTAGTGAAAATTTCCTAAAAAGATGCTGTAAATGTGTGGAAGAGAGGACAACACCTCTCGTAACAAGGTACATGCTCATTTTAATTGTAACTGTCAATGTAATTATACGAGCGTATTTCATTACATAGCTAGCGATTACAGTTATGCGGATGTTGCGTCCAGTTTGCCGGCAGATGCACTCTCACTGCCCAGCATGCTAGGCAGCTCCAAGGGTGACTCGACTGTGAAAAGGAGTGGACAAACTCAATGATTGTATTATTATCTCTTGAGTAAGATGTATGTATAGTACATTGAAACATGAAATAATAAGGAAGTTAAAGCCTCCCCGATGGCATAATCTTCATCTTGTAATCAAGGGGTCCTGGGTTCGATATCTGTTGAAGGCACATTGCACAGTGGTTCGGATCCCACTGTAAACTGTCCAGTTTCGATTAGCCTATCTGTGCATAAGGTGGACATAAAACAACAATTCAAACAAACAAACAAATAAGGAAGTTAGCCCCTGCAGAAACAGTTCTTATTATGAATAACATTATTTGCGTAAAGACAAGTCCATACAAAGGCTCAGCACATCAAATCCCATTGCTGTTGTTTTCTGGAGACTACAAGTATTGCTTTCAAGTAGCCCCACAACTGACACTTGGTTCACAACTGTAATGTTGGAGCTCCCAGTGGGGATTGAACTAAGGACTGCTGCACCAATGGAGAGAGAACCATTTGGCTATGGTGCAATTCTGCATCAGGATAAACTAGAATTAAACACATTAGTGACCTGAGGCAAGCAAGCTTACCAGGGAACATACAGGCAAATCTACCATACACTGTTTCTGCATCAGCAGTTCCATGAATTCGTATATGGACTTCAGTTACCCCTTTAGGCACATTCCTTAAGTCATAACAAAAGCCACAATTTAAATGGAAATTATTGACCTTGTGAACTTGGTGGAACCAGTTATTTTATAACCTTAGGAACACACTAAGTGGAATTATTAGTTGCAGATGTTCTTAAGAACATTTACAGAAAAAAAAAATTATATAATGCTTTTTCTTCAAATTATATTTCACGAACTAGAGCAGTTTGAAGCAACTATGCATGTGCATTGTTTACAGCAGACAATTTTCACAGAACAAATGTGCCTTTCACTCTGCAAACTTAATGCATTGCAGGAAAGTGACTTTAGTAATGCCATCACAAGCATAGGTGTGCGCAGTCTCTCTGATTACATCAAAAAGCCTTGATGATAGTTCACACAGGAAAGAAAAACGTAATTTCATCTCGCTTGTTTAAATTTTATTGCATTGATGGGTGTGTTTATATATACACACCCTCCCCCCACACACATATACATACATACATACATATATATACAACACACACACACATTTACATACCAGGTGTAGAAGTATGAAACCGGAATTGGCCGATAGATGGTGCTAGCCGGCAGTGGAGGGCGCGGAAGATGCTGCCCGCCACTCCCGAGGATGTTATATCGAAACACAGTAACCCAAGTGCCAGACAGAGGAAGGTGTTGCACACCCGGAACATGTCGAGTTTTGTGCCTACGAACTATGATTTGCGGACAGCATTGGTGTTCTGTTATCATTTGAAGAAAACCGCCGCAGAATCGCATCAAATGCTCATCGAAGCTTACGGCAAACATGCTCTCGGGAAAACACAGAGTTTCGAGTGGTTCAAGAAATTCAAAAGTGGCGATTTTGACTTGCGAAACGAGGAACGTGGGAAACCTCCGAAAAAGTTCGAAGACAACGAATTGCAAGCCTTATTGGATGAAGATGATACCCAAACGCAGCAGGAGCTTGCGGAACAATTGAATGTGACGCAGAAAGCCGTTTCTCTTCGGTTGAAAGCTATGGGAAAGGTGCAGAAAGCGGGCAAATGGATTCCGCATGAACTGAATGAAAGACAGCAAGGATCCCGCACGACCACTTGTCAAATGCTGCTCGCCAGATAAAAAAGCAAGTCGTTTCTCCATCGCATAGTGACCGGCGATGAGAAATGGATATATTTGGAGAATCCTAAGCGTCGTAAATTGTGGGTGAATCCAGGCGAACCATCGACATCCACTGCAAGACCAAATCGCTTTGGAAAAAAGACACTGCTCTGTGTTTGGTGGGATCAGCGGGGCATCATCTATTATGAGCTACTAAAACCCGGTGAAACCGTTAACGCAGATCGCTACCAACAGCAAATGATCAATTTACAACGAGCATTACGTGACAAACTGCCGGAATATGAATCAAGGCAACACAAGGTCATCCTGCTCCATGACAACGCCTCACCACACACAGCAAAACGGGTCCGGGAAACGATCGAGGCATTCAAATGGGAGATACTAGGGCATGCGGCGTATTCTCCCAACTTGGCTCCTTCAGATTATCATCTATTTGCCTCACTGGGACACGCTCTTGGAGAACAGCGATTCAATTCGTATGAAGATGTACGAACATGGCTCGCGGACTGGTTCGCTTCAAAAGAAGAATGTTTTTTTTTTTGGCGTGGCATTCATAACCTGCCGGAAAGGTGGGAGAAATGTGTAACTAGCAATGGAGCTTACTTTGAATAAAATATTGTTTCTCAGTTGCAAACACCAGCTGTTTACTTCTTGCAAACAAATTCCGGTTTCATACTTCTACACCTGGTATACATATCAGGAGCGTATATTTCAGGCTAGCTAGGCTATCTGCAAAGCCTGAAGCCTAGAAAGTAAAGTACTGAAGAAAAATCGATTAGGTACTGTAAGTTAACCTGATTTCAAAAAAAGATAATGGCGATTCTGAGCTTGACAACCTGAATTCTGAGGAGTTGGTAACCTGAATTCTTAGGAGTTGACAACCTGAATTCTTAGGAGTTGGCAACCTGAATTCTTAGGAGTTGGCAACCTGAAATCTTAGGAGTTGGCAACCTGAATTCTTAAAAGTTGGCAACCTGAATTTTTATAAGTTTGCAACCTGACTACTGTTGGGATGGGAACGGGGCTTCCTTGAAGATGTCAAGAATGAGCCTAGTCTTGTCCCCTCCCCCATAGCCTAGGATCAGGTGTCATAGTGACTTAGTCCAGGTCTTAAGACTCAGCAAACGCCACTGATACATATATACCAACAGTAAAAATCATATAAATTATCTCTCAAATGTGCACGTTCATTTTCATCCAAACAATTGTTAATGCACTTAAGAGAAAACCTTTTAGCAGCAGTACTTCTCTCTTCAGAAATTTAAAATGTATTACAGAAAACAAATTGCGAGCGCAGCGAGCAATAAATTTTCAGATCCAAATTTTTGCAAAATGATCGATTTAATATGGCAAAAAAATTTCATGGAGCGCCATATTATTCTCCTTTGCAATTTTTTTCATTTAGATAGTTTGACGTCCAGGGTTAACTCCTGACGACCCCTAGCTACAGCTCTGAACTTGACAAGACTACAAGAAAAGCAGATATTGCGAGCAAAGCGAGCAAGAAAATTTTACAAAATGTATTTATATTAGTATAAAATTTGTATAAAATTCTTGGTGGTCTGAAAGAAATAATGCAAGAAAAATGTGAAAACTAATTCCATCTTGAGTATCCTTTTGTCCTGCTACTCTTAGATTCTGCTGGTCTTGCTTTCCTTTACTTTCATGTTTGTCCCCCTAAAATTGATTTCCGTTCAAGGTTGAAGGGGGGGGGGGCTTTGGTTGCGTCACTGCACCCCCTGCTCCCGTAGTTGCTTCGAACTTTCATCGGCTTGAAAATACTTAATTTTCTTTAAGAGTATAATATCGTTTAATAACGGCAATAAGATTCATCTATCCTAAATTTCTAGGTGAAAATATAATAATATAGGGGCATAGATGTCTGGAAGGGGGGCCAAGGATTGCCAAATCTTCCCCTTAGAAAACGAATGTCAACCAAAAAGTACGTTTTTACATGTATAATTTGATTTCAGTCATAATAATTTACATTAATTATTATAATGAGGATACAGCAATGCGATAATTTCAAATTCAAGAGGTGTCTTTTGAGGGGGCAACACTATTATCGGGGTAATATGCCCCATGGAAAAATGCCTTGCTTGTCTCTTCGTGGAAAAAATCTGCGGACGTCCATGATTAGGGGGCATTTGTCCCCCCTTGCCCCCCTGTGTGCACGCCTATGATCACAAGTCATCAGGGTAAACTGCTTAACATGTTAAAATGTATGCAACTTTTGAAACATGCCCATTTGCTCTGGATTGCAACAGGCACTCACAGAGCCTAACTAGAAAATATCTTTAAAGAAAACATGAAACTTAAAAGCTCTAGTTACAAAAGGTCATCAAGGCAGTGTAGCTTTAAAAATATATTTAAAATACGATGATGCGTAACTCTGGTTCCTTTCTATACTTTTAAGTAAACTTTTAGCTGGTGATTAATAACTTTTTTCCTTAGCGCTAGGATTTTCATGACTTAGCATATTTTTTTTGGTAAGGGTGATATGTTCCCCAAACATATAGAAATTCATATTATGAAGAAAATAATTAAGTTAAGGTACTTTTTAAAGGCATATTTTGGCATATTTGGCCATTTTTGCATGATATAGCATATTTTGATGGATTTTCGGTCATATTCAGCATAGTTTTGCATTTACGACGTGGATTCGTTCTTACTCCCATGTTTACTCGAGAGTTCTTTTTTCTTGGACTGTATCAAAATCTTTTTCTTTTTATTTGAAAATTTAGAGAAAGTATTCATTGTGCATTGCAACTCAGGGCCGATAAAGTGAACTAAAAATAGTACGTATGTGAAAATATCTTAGCATTTACGAGGGTGAATCAAATATGAACGAGCCTTGATTGGCTAAGCGTCGGAATGGGTAGCAGGGTGTGATTGGCCATGAGCGGCCGGTAGGTGGGGCTGTCGTGAGTCAGGAACCAGAACAGCCGGCGTGTCGCATGCTTCGTTTAGTAGCTCTAACGATGAGTGAGCAGAGTGTGCCAGTGTCTGTTGCGCAATGCATAATCATCAAGTTCCTCACCCAGGAAAACGTCAAACCAGCCGAAATTTACCGGAGACTGCAGGCCCAGTTTGGGAATGGTACCCTCTCGTGGGCAAGAGTGAAGGTGTGGTGTAAGGAATTCCAGCAAGGCCGTGAACGTGTTGCAAATGAAGTGCACCCCCATCGTCCTCGCACCAGTGTCACGAATGATAACATGGCTCGTGTTCGTGAGCTTGTCGAACAGGATCGCCGAGTCACTGTGAAGCAAATTGCGGCAGAACTTGGTGTGAGCTATGGAAGTGTCCAATCAATCATCACAAACACTTGGGCTTCCGCAAAATCACAGCTCGGTGGGTTCCCAAGCTGCTGAATGTTGCTCAAAAAGATGACCGAGTTCGCATTGCTCGCCAGCTTCACACTCGTTCTGACGTGGAAGGGGAAGCATTTTTGCATCGCATCGTTACCTGTGACGAGACATGGGTGCATCATTACACCCCAGCATCCAAGCATGCCAGCATGGAGTGGAGGAGGAAAGGCGAAGGAAACCCCGTGAAGGCCAAAGTTCGGTTGTCTGTGGGGAAGGTGTTGGCCAAGGTGTTTTGGGACTGGAGGGGGATCCTACTGGTGGATTTCTTACACTAACGTCGTACCATCAACGCACCCTACTACTGCAGCTTCCTGGATCAAGTTAAGGTGCAGTATCGACGCAAACAACGAGGCTGTCCCATCCGCCAGGTCTTGTTCCTCCACGACAATGCCAGACCCCATACAGCAGGTGTTACGTGGCAGAAACTGGTGGAAATGCACTGGGAACCGCTTCCGCATCCACCGTACAGCCCAGACCTTTCACCATGTGATTTTCACCTGTTCGGATCCCTCAAAGAAGCACTTGGGGGCGAGAGATTTGCGACCAACGATCAGGTGGAAACCTTTGTGCGCAACTAGTTGGCTACCCGCCCAGCTTCATTCTACGAGAACGGCATCAAGAACCTACCACAACGTTGGGAAAAATGTATCACTAAGGGTGGAGACTATAGAAAAATAGGATGTGGCAATGTCTCTGTTTCCTTCAATAAATTTTGTTTTTCCGCACAAGGCTCGTTCATATTTGATTCACCCTCGTAGATATTGATGTTTGAAACAATACAGTTATAAGGGCATATTTTTCAAATTATAGTGCATATTTTGTAAAATTTTAGGTCATAAGAGCATATTTTAATTTGCATATTTTGGTGACTTTTAGGTCATAAAAATCCTATCCCTATTAATAACAATAATAATAATATGACGAACAGGTCCACAAAGTTCAGTCAAATGCAAACCAAATCTCATAATTTTTTGTTTCCCTTTATTCTGCTGTCTTTCCTCACACATACCTCCACGCAGCACTTGCTGTGTTGGCGAGGACTCAGGAAGAATGTCCCATCCACTAGCGGGTAACGATCGAAGACCAACATGGGAGCATGGCAGATAACACACGCTACCCTGGATGTCTGTTGAGCTGCCAGAGTGGACAGAATGAAGCATCGGGTATCATCATTTCCATGGTTTCCCTCATCCTCCATCTGCAAATGAAACAAAACATGGTTTTCAGTAACTGAGAATAACCACAAATCATGAATGCACTGTGAAAAGCTTACACAATAAATAAGGCAAACTGTTCATACATGATTTAACTTCATTGGATTTTATATACATATAACCTTCAGCATCATTACTATCCTCCTCAGATTCAACAGAATGAGTAGTTGGCAATGAGGAAACAGGTAATGCCAGTGGAATGTTGGGTATTTCCTGTGGCAACACTAAGGGGGAGGGGACCATGGCATGGCCCCCAGAAAAGCAACTAGTCCTCCCAATTTTTAGAGAAAAATATTTTGACTATTAATATAGAGGTCTGTCCAGAAACTTCACGAGTTTTGTAAATATAAGTTGTTTGCACTCACTTAGAAGCTAGTCAGTTTTTTGTTGTTAATAAAACATTAAAATACTGACAAAGGCAGAATTTATTGTATAGAAAATATATACACTAAAAAAGGTAACGTTTCCACCCTCTAACAGGGTCTTCTTCAGACTCTAGTGTGAATATTCGTCTGAAGAAGACCCTGTTAGAGGGTGGAAACGTTACCTTTTTAGTGTATATATTTTCTATACAATAAATTCTGCCTTAGTCAGTATTTTAATGTTTTATTAACATGGAAACAAGGCTTAACAGTGTTACCATTTTTTGTCATCTTCGAAGTAGTCCCCTCCTGTCTATGCACTGAATCCAGAGTTTCTTTTGGATGTTGCGCAGCTCCTCTAGCAAATTTTCCTTGATGGATTCAAAACGGCAGCCTTTGAGAAAGGATTTTAATTTTGGGAACAAAAAGAAGTCTGATAAATATGGATGGACGTTTGGGAAGAAGTGGTGTTCAATTCTTGGCCAAAATCTCTCTTATAGTCATGTCCGTTTTTGATCCTCTGACAACAGAGGTGAAACAAATTTTGTCGCAAGGTGGCGCATTCCCAAAATGTCGGTTAGAATCTCACGAGAGATGAATCACTTCATTAATTTTTGCCACAATGGAATTAGTTTTTTTGACGAAGATGATATTTCTGAACAGGCATCATCTTCACTTCTTTGAAAATTTTTCCACCATTTGGACATTACAGTTTTCTCTAAAGATGAAATTACGTTTTTAACATCTAATACTTATGTTTCCGTAAAAGATTTTCTGAGTTTCACACAAATCCGCTGCTCCTCTGGCTGGCTCATTGGATTCAGCCAGAAGAAAATCGCAAAACACAGTCAACATAATACAACAAATGAGGATAGATCGAACTGCTTTCGGCAGATAGTACACAAAGCTTGCCGTTAGAGGGCTGTGCAAAATGCATTCAGATCCAATTATAGGCTGGCGTGTAATTTAAAAAGTTTCCGCACTTTCCGGACAGACCTCGTATAATGGAATCATTATTTCCATGTAATATCCTGTATCACCTTTCGGGTTTGAGAATTTTTGTCCATTCCCAATCTGTAACTCTGCTCCCCCTCCTATTTTTCGGTATTGGTATTGGGTATTTGATTGTCAGCTTCTTTTGGAAACAACAATTTTCACTAGTGGAACAATGCACACACAATTGTCAATGTAATTCGTAGGTTTACTGTTCACGTAATTTTGTATACTACAAATGACATATACGTATATTACCTCTTGATTTAGCCATTGTATCACATGCAGTGACAGCCAGTAATTTATCAACACACCCCCAACGGCCCTTTAAATTTTCCCAAAGGCTCCAAATTTTGGCCATTTTGGATCCTAATTTTCCATACTAACTTACATCCTCCCTGTGTAAAATTCTGGATAGACCCCTGGAGGCAGAGAGCACACATTCGATGCCGAATTCCTGCTTTTGTCGACAATCTGGCACCCACGAAGCAAATTACACGCCCTTCGAAAATGACACATTTCGCATTACCTCGTAATCCCCCCCCCCCCAAATCATGTAAACTAGATCGATTGATTTGATGTATTTTACTACGCTTTTCTGCCACTATTAGCTAATCGCGAAGATGAGGATGGGTGATGATATGAAATTGATTAACGAGCACTCGCAAAGAAACATACATGGCCGGCTGGGATTCGAACCTGGGGCCCCTGGCGTCGTAGCGCACTGTGTTGACCACTCCAGCACGGAGGTCGGCTACTAAACTAGAGCTAATTAAGTTTTCACGATGTCACATTCGTACTGAGCAGCTAAATGTAATCTCTGTCGTGTTGTGTTTAGCTAGTGAATTAGAGCAATTATTGGCATTCTTATATTGGGTAATACGCACTAGTGAAGTTCACAACTGACTTCCACTACGCTAGGCAAAACAAAGTCTAACGATTGCTAGTGACAGCTGACTTATGGCCCACCCGGTATAAGAGGTGAGAATTCTACGCGCATTCTAAGTCAAGTAGGGGTGGCGGCCTCCCCTGCTCCCCTTCGAGGACTTCCATGTCCAGGTGCGTAGCCAGAATTATATTTGGGGGAGGGAGGAGGAGGCTCATCTCTTATCAGGAGACCCGCTGCAGCTACGTAACAATTATAAAAAGCGATAGATTTATAAACCAAGGAAACATTAATACTGTTTTGTCGTATGTCCATCTGCACTAACTCATCAGGAGAGCTGATTGAAGTTGGATTTATATGGATGGTGTATACACTACATGATTTGCGCAAACATTTTATTAATGTTGACAATTCACCCCACTTGACATCCATGCACGTCGCTTCGGAATGTAACACATTAACATGTACGGAACACGATAATGTTAACTCATTTCAGACGGAAATCCGAGATAAGACAAAACCGTATTCAGCTGGCGATTTGAAGGATTTCGGGGGGCTGAACCCCCTGGCTACGTGCCTTTCCATGCCTACGGGATTCACTTCTCCCTGGAAATTTTCATCGCCCACCCTTCTCCACTCTAGCCTCTGGAAGAACGCCATGCGCCAACTGCTGGTGGACCCTTCCGAGTACTGTTTACGGCCGTTCCTTCCAGGAATACAATGGGGAGGGGTAGAAGAAAGCAACCAAAACTAATTCCGGCTCCCCTCTCGGAGGTATTTACACTGAAATGCTCCGATCGAACAATTCCTTCCATGGCGGCTCATGCAATCTAACTTGACCTACCAGACGGCCAAAGGCTTTGTCCGTGTGCTTTCGCGCAGATCGGCGTGTGCTCGGCACAGAGCGTTAGGGAGAAGGAAGGGCAAGGGGGAGTATGTAGTGCACGCCACAAAAACCCTCGCCCGTCGTTTTAGGAACAGCAGGGAAAAAGCCGTAGCCTAGCCTTTGTTTTCCTCACGCAGCGTTTGCCTCGCGAAGGGTGTGGCGAGGAACCTTGAATTCTGAGTAAATCTCAGGTTGTCAGATAGACGCTGTATCTTTCATGCAGCGATGATTGGCCAATTTTTGTTAATGCTGTGAGTGTGAAAGGCACACCGAGGGCGTAAGACCAAATTTAGGGGGTTACAGCTCCGAGGCTCCATCTGGGAAAAAGGTTTCCAATCGCCTTAAAAAATGATCGTAAATTAAAAAAGGCAAACATATATAACATATTATAGGCACCACAAAAAAGGCCACGCGACTCTTACGATTACTGTATCGTTTCAATGAAATTAGCAATATGTCAGCCCTCACGTTATACTTCAAGTCATTCATTTCTCTAATAATAGAATGCTCTCCCGTGAGGTCCATGGCGTGTCCCACTCAGTTCTCTACAATCGTTTCAGTGTTCCACTTTTTCCTATTATAGCTATAGTTCGTTATAGGTTTTCCTCATTGCGCATTTTTCATCTCCGCATCTTTTCTCTTTTCTAAACTTGCAGACTGCATATCGAGCTTATTTTACGTAAGAAAACGAAGACTAGAAATTCATAAAAGATCTCTAGACTTCCCACACAATATAATTACCTCCCATCAATTATTGCTATATCTTCCTCGGAGTAGGTCTTTCGCTCTCCTATCAGAAGAAATACTTGTAAATAATGTCAAATAGTGCCTGCCATCTTTTTTTTATTTTGATTTCTTCATTGTTCACAATTTCAGTGTAAAATGGCCATCTGTGCTGTAAATGAAAAATAAAAACAAGCCGTAAGACATAACCTGACCCAAAGGTTATAAATGAAAATATATTTCGCGTGGACTGTTAGTCCCAGGACTCCCACGTCCACATATATACCTAACTGTTTCGGAACCGCCTTTGGACTTAATTATTTTGAAGAAAAAGAAGTCATTATGAATCTTTCGCTCGAATTTTCTACCCATAATGACATTCAAAATGCTTGTTCAACAGCTCAATCGCTTCCCCGTTAAAAACTTTCTGGGTGTGAGTATGTTTGTTGTAATTAGCGATCTTCCTATTGTACGCCGTTTTTCTGCCACTTTGGCTAAAGGTGACCATGAGGATGAATGGTGATTAAATGAAATTGATGAGAAGAGAAACTAATATTCTATTAAATCCAGTCGTTGTGAACTAATTTAAACCCAATTTTATATATTATCACAAAATCTAAATATAATCGAACTAATACTATTTATGATTATTTATGCCATTATTTATTAATATTAAATTTCAAGGATTTTAATATATTAATTAACGTATAAAGTTAAAAAACATTAAGCTATTTACAAGTAAAATTGTTGGGATTGGGTCCTCGGCTTTAAAAAAAAAAGGAATTTACGAGGCCGCGGGATCACAAAAGTGAGAAGCACTGCTCTACATAAATATTTTGCGTAAAAATTTACAGCTCCACGTAAAAAAAAATTATCCTAGATCAACATTTCTGTGGACAAATAACTGAATACAACGCTGTAAAGAAAGCCTGTTACGGGTGTGATGTTCGATTAAAATTTAGATAAATTGAATTTAAATTAAAATTGTAGGTTTCAGCAACCTTCGATTGATTGGTTGATTTTATAATATATTTTACGTAGCTTTTCTGCCACTTTCGTCTAATGGCGAAGATAAGGATGATGAGTTGGATGAAGAGACATTACAAACGATTACGGCCCGTTTCGCCTTATCCCGTTTTCACCTCCCCAAATACAATTTCGCGTGATTTATGTGACACTAACTTTCTAAGGCGAAACGGGACATCCCATTTGGCCTTATTCTGTTTCGTCTTACACACAAAAAAAATTCAACCAGGGAATATTATCGACATGAAGGGTCATTATAATTAATGTATTATTAACCTAACCTAACCTAACCGACAGGACAATGGGAGCCAAGGTAGGCAACATCACAAGCTCTACGCTCCCATTATGAATTACCCTTCAAGTCGATAATATTCCCAGGTGGGATTTTTTTTGTGTAAGGCGAAACAGGATAAGGAGGAATGGGATGTCCCGTTTCGCCTTAGAAAGTTCGTGTCACATAAATCATTTGAAATTCCATTGGAAGAGGTGAAAACGCAATAAGGCGAAACGGGAGGACACGTTACAAACATATGTGGACGACACAACACGAGCCCCACCGAGGATTATACTGGCTGCGAGTCCAGACGCCAGAGCCTCGCTAGTCTGCAAAATGCAGTCCAGGGTGTACTTCGTAGAAGGAAGGTTTACATTTGGGTGTCTTACACCGCTACCACACTTCCAGACAGTGTTATTCCTAATCTAGCGCCTAAGTACTGCCCACCATTACGCCTTGCTTACGACGTTCAACCCAGAAACTCCTCTCCTTTATCCCACCGCAGAGAACATCGAGAAGAAAAAGAGGCGCCCAAAGCTGCAGCCAAAAAGGATATCCTATTCTCTTTGGCTGCAACGTTCGTGCCCAACACGGAAGTTTCTTTCCTTTTTCTGCAACAAGGAAACCGGCTCGGAGGCAAACACAGCCACTGAAATGCAACTACGCATTAAAATAATGGGGGAGGAAGAGACGCCGTTGCACAGATGGCAGCTGACCCACTTACCCGAGCGACCGTTTCAGAAGGCTGCCACTTTCTTTGTTTGAGGGCTTAAATCGAATGGAACGAGAAACGGGGGGCGGGTTACGTGCACAGTTTACCTGTACCAGTCATGGCGCCCTGTCAAATGTTCACAATTATCGGTCAACACTGGCTCAGGACCATAGGCGTGCACACGGGGGGGATGTCCCCCTCCCCTAATCATGGACGTCCGCATATTTTTTTCCACGGAGGGACAAGAAAGTTATTTTTCCATGGGGCATATTGCCCTGATAATAGTTAGTGTTGCCCCCTCAAAAACACCTCCTGAATTTGAAATTATGGCATTCCTGGATCCCCATTATAATAATTAATGTAAATTAATATGACTGAAATCAAATTATACGTGTGTAAATGTACTTTTAAGTTACATTCGTTTTCCAAGGGAGAGATGTGGCCATCCTTGCGCCTTGCCCCTATATTATTATATTTTCACCTAGAAATTTAGGATAGATGAATCTTATCGCCGTTATTAAACGATATTATACTCTAAAAAAATTAAGTATTTTCAAGATGATGAAAGTTCAAGGCAACTACGGGAGAAGGGAGTGCAGTAGCGCAACCACAGGGAGCAGTGGGCATTGTCCCCCAAACTTGGACAGGAACCAATTTTAGGTGGGGCAGACATGGAAGTGAAGGAAAGTAAGACTAGCAGAATCTAAGAGTAGCAGGACAAAAGGAGACTCAAGATTGAATTAGTATTCACATCTTTTTGCATTATTTCTTCCAGACAGTCAAGAGCACCTGCAGGGGGCACAGAGCTTCAACTGCCCCCTCGATTTCAAATTTTATACGAATAAAAATACATTTCGTAAAATTTTCTTGCTCGCTTCACTCGCAATATCTGCTTTTCTTGAAGCCTTGTCAAGTTCAGAGCCGTACCTAGGGGTCTACGGGAGTTTGGCCTGGACGCCAAACGATCTAAATGAAAAGAATTGTAAAAGGAAATGCTATAGCGCTTCATGAAAATTTTGCGCCATATTAAATCAATATTACTTTCATTTGCAAAATTTTTGCTGTTGGTTTGTTATGGGGCGGATGAATTGATTATTTATGTATATATATTATGTGTGTGTGTGTGGGGGGGGTGTATATATACACACATCCATCAATGCAATAAAACTTAAACAGTGAGATAAAATTAGGCTTTTCTTTCCAGACTGAACTTTCAAGGCTTTCCCCCCCCCCATAATCAGAATGTCTGCGCACGCCTATGCTCAGGACAACGCTATAACAGTGTGCACCATGGTCGATTCTATTATTATAATTTAGCGTCGCTTTTCTTCCTCCTTTGGCTAATCGCGACGATGAGGATGATTGATAACCAATAAAGGGACACTCGGAACGTTGTAGCGCGCTGTGGTAACGACTCCGACACGGAGGTCGGCTTCACCATGGTCGTTCAAAGGAGACGCGAGTTTTATGTTCGTGAGGAATTTATATTGTTAAGGATAACAATATCAGTGAACATAACTGAATAATTAAAATCAAGAAGACTTAGGTGGGCAGGCCACGTGGCTCGAATGAGAGAGGGGGAAAAAATACAGGATTCTTGTTGAGAAACCTGATGGTAAGAGACCTGTAGGAAAGCCAAGACGAAGATGGGAGAGTCGACGTTGAGATGGACCTAAAGAAATAGGTAAAGATGGAAAAGATTGGATTGATTTTGCCCAGGATAGCGACAGATGGAAAACTTGTGCTGTTGCAACCGTAAACTTTCGGGTTTAAGAAGGCTAGAGAGTTAAACCACGGCCATGAAAATAGGCGGCTGGGCAGAATTGCACTGGTGCCACCAAGGACGTATTTAGGGGGTCAAGTACTAAAATTAAATAATGAAGAATATATTCATTTAGCCTTTGTTGTATAATTTCCTCTAAACTTATTGGAAGACAAGGATTATATTGGGATCATGCGGCTTTTAAGGACAGTTATCAATTATCCCAAGTTCGGTCCATGAAAAAAGGTGCAGTTTCTCAATGTTTATAAACAATGTGTCAACTTAACAGATCAAGAGCCACATGTAATTTACGACTTGTGATACTGTCATATCAAATCAACATGAAATAAAATGATTTTTGAGCGACCTACAATTCCGGGCGTTCGTTCTGCAGCACCGAGCGCCCATGAACGTAAAGCCGAGCCGGGTGGCCTGCTTTTTTTGTTGGGGAGATATTAATTAGAGAAAATGATGGTCCTCGCCCTGGCAACCGAAGAGCTCAAAGAGGGGAGGCAGAAAGGTCAAGTGTTGCTGGGATGCCACACTCACCGTGCATAAATTCTCCCGCTCTCCCTCCCCGCCTTTATTTGCCCAGGACGTGGATCAGGAGGCAGAGAGATTTGCTTTTTTGCTACGGGCACAGGCGTACGCAGGGAGGGAGAGGATGGGTTTACAACTCCTCCCGAAATTTTGGAAAAAAAAATCAAATGAACTCTGTAAAAAATCAAATTGGTAAATGCAAATTTTTTGAACAGCTGTTACAACGAAGGTTGAAAATGGTAATTACGAAATATTTTATAGCGTATCGCGACCCGTTCCCACTAAAACGCATTACGTAATATCCACCTTTACAATTCCAGGCCCTTCCAAAAAATAAACTATACTCTGTTCCGGTATCTCTGGAGCAAGGGCGCGCATGGCGTCATAGGAGGAGGGGATCGAGTGGGCACAGCGAAGCAGTACACGCTGCTCCAAGGCGTAACTGCAGTCGCTTCCCCATCCCCTTTACGCAATACCGTTCCCTCTCGCCTGTTTAGTAGTGGAGCCGTCTCGCGTCACTACTTGCGCAGAGACTTGTTTTCGTCCGCTTGCTCCAGAGTATACGTTCGGAAGTGACCATGGCCAGCTTTTAATATTAAATACTGTCAAGAAGCCAGTGGAGGTTGTTTTTATTGTATTTTATTATTATTATTTACGTTTTAAAACTGCTTTTTGCTCCTTCATGGTCATCCGGTCCTATTTGCTTGTCCCAAAATTCTACAATGTAAAATACAGCATCTACTGCGCTCAAGTGGAAAGCATTTGTTTTTTTGTTGTTTTTTTTGTTATTTAGCGTTGTTTTTCTACCATTTTGGCTAATATGAAGGAACACTCAGAAAGAAACACTCATGCTCACGCAAGGACTCGAACCTGGGACCATCGATGCGTTTCGCCCATTTCTACCTTGTACCTTAGATTCTCGAGACAGCCAGCACCTGGATTAGTCTTTCATGCTCACAAGTGGATAATTGAGAGCAGGCGCCTTGTTTTGGTAGGTAATGACACGGTAAGCTAAAGATAAAGGTACCCCTGTGCTTGTGCACACGTGTCATGAAGGCATATGGGATGATGGGAAGGCTTAAAGCTCCACATATTCTTGATCTCGGCCATAGTAGGGATGATGTGATCAGCATTACGCCCGGTCGCCCTTACCCCCCAGGGTTAACTAAAGGTGCCCATTTAAACGAGGCTGGATGGACCTCAGAAACAGAAAAATGACTAGGAAAATTCCTGGTCCAGATGCTCTACCGGTGTCCCGACAAAACATACCACTTGGGTTTTCGCGACGAAACGTACCACTTCAAGGAAAAAGCTTGAATTTGCCCTTGACATGTCAGACATCACAACACGATGCGCTATCCAGCTAGGTTATTCGTTTTACCTCATTAGTCATTATTAGAGCCCGGAAGTTTGGCAAAATGCCTCTCTTTATCTACTGCATATATTAATAATTTTTTTTCCGGATATACGTTTTTTATGTTGTTTCGAATGTTTTAGAAGCTTTTTCATTTTGCCTATTTGGGACCCCACTGCTATTTTTAATTATAATGCCTTTTTTAATGAAATTTTACCATTTTTTTTAAAAAAATGTTGGCATTTATTTTTCTTCCGTTTATTATGTGAATAATTTTCGCCTTATTTAAGTAAGATTGAACTCGCGCATGTTTCAACGTTGCTGAAGGAGAAAAGTGTGAGAAAAAAGTATTTCATGCTGAGTTAGGATATTGCCTTTCGGTTAACATTTCCTTGTGCATGATTGACTACTGAAGTAGAGAGGTTGATTTCGAACACAAAGAAGATATTTCTGAAATCTCCCTCTCAAACCCGAAAATTTCAAGAAGTTGCGCCTGAGCTTAGTTTACTTCCGCAACCAGTCTTGACAAGATGGGGAACCTGGATATCAGCAGCTATATATTATGCTAACAACCTTCAAAAAATCAGTGAGGTGATCGATGCTCTTCCAGAAAATGAAGCGGCTTCAATTCGTGAAGTGAAAAAACTCCAGTGCTATTCAGAACTGAAGAATGAACTGTCGTTTATTTTTGCACATTATGGTGCATTGCCAGATACAATAACAAAGCTAGAAAAAAGAGGTGAGACTCTTGAAGCATCCATGAAAATCTTCGAGGAATCTATGCAGCAGATGATGGAAGTGCCAGGAGAAAAGGGGTCAGCTGTTGCGGAAAAGTGCAAACGGGTAGTGAGTGCAAATAAGGACTTGAAACAATTGAACACAATTTGTGATATTCTAAAAGGTGAAAATGCTGTTACCAAAATGAGTCCAGCTACATTAGCTTGTTTTATGTATGCTCCAATAACTTCTGTCGAAGTAGAAAGATCATTTTCTATTATGAAAAACACTCTCTCTGACAGACGACTATCAATGAATGTTGAGAACTTAAAAAAACACCTTGCAGTTATGTGCAATGAAGACGGAGAAAATTGAAATGCTCTTCCCAATGTAGATTTTAACATGTTGCCAGAAATTATAGATAAAAGTAAGCGACTTACAAATGTGCCTCTTTTTCGGTTTATTTTGCCTTTTTTTCATTTTAGTGCCTATTTTACACATTATAAATGCCTTTTTGCCTGCCTATTTTAACGAAAATAAATGCCTGAACTTCCGGGCTCTAGTCATTACAACTTTGATCTCTTAGGTGGAATATTCAGTTGGGAGCATGAACATGGAAATAGAGCTAAGTGTTATTAATATAGCTTTCATGCGAATTTCCTAGTTGGTTGTTTTCATATTAGTTTAGTTTAGGTTAGTAAGAGCTTGAAACGCTTTACTCATTTTTTCATGGATGGTAGTACTTTTAAGTGCTGTAGTAAATAATTTTCTCAGATTTACAGCATCCATGCAGATTTTCGAAGCACGGCTGAAGAAACAAATATCAACCCCGTAGTTTTTGCTCTATTGCCCAATAAGGATAGAGAGACCTTTATTCGCTTGTTTCGACTTATCATTCAGGCTGTTCCGGAGTGGAAACCAGAAAGAGTGAACGTGGATTTTGAATTGGCAGCCATATGTGCGATTCGCCAAGTGTTTCCTTCGACAGACATCAGTGGGTGCTTCTTCAATTTTAAGAAATGCCTTTGTCGTAAAGTTCAAGATATAGGACTTTCAAATGGTACGTTTTGTCGCATCGCAAATATTTTAAGACTCATTAGAAGACCCTTCGCAGGTATCCGCCCAGGTGTTAGGTACGTTTTGTCGCGTATTCGCTCTACCAACTGAGCTAACGGAAATAACCGAATAATTAGCATTGCTGCCAGCTGAAAATAAAATCTACATTTGTACTTGATTGTTATCATTCTTCCTTCAGTAGTAAAATGTGCAAATATGTGTCACTGTAAAGTCGAGGTGGATGAGACACAGAGTACCTAGAATTTGAAAACAAAAATCGGACTGTACAATAACCTACGGAAAATCGGAAGAGGAGAAAGAAGAAACAATGCAACAAAAAATGTGAAAAATGGGATATACAGTATTATTATGAATATTGTACTTAACATGGGTCAGTACAGTACTAACAATGATATTAGCGAAAAAATAGTTAAATAATATTGAACTTACACCTTAACACTTGAACTGCGAAGGATCTGATACCCCCTAGAACAGCGAAAAGGGATCATTTTTTTAACCCTTCATAAGAAATGCATTTAAAATACTAATTATTTTAGAATCGGAACATATATTTTTTTAAGTTATATTATTTTCTGTGCTTTATGTATTATAATCAAAGTGCTTAGGTGGTTTGTGATACATTTAGATTACAAATAAATATAATAATAATCAACAACTGAACACTTCAGAATAGGTAATATTTCACCACGAGAAACTGCTACTTGATGCCACAGAGACGTCCTTCCCGGTCCAAGAAGACTACGACAACACGTAAACTGTGACAAGTGGGAACATGCTAAAGACAGGTTGACACCGGAACCGCAACCTAACGCTGATATTGCAGCATGCATAAATGAAACTTTACAGGGGTCAAATTGACCCCGCCCGCTGTTCTAGGGATAAAACATGAAATTTCACAGAAATAAATAAATTATGTTTTGTACATTTCAATATACCGTCTTAAAAAGGACAAGGAATTATGTAAAGTCAAAAAATTTCGAGGAAAAAATAAGAAAAACGGGATAGTTATTAAAGAAACGGTCATTTTGACCCATCCCGCCGTTCTAGTGTTAAAGAAATGGTCAAGTGTCTACTGCTGTAGGACGTTGCTTCGTTGCACAAACCCACTTATCTGATCACAAATCAAAGTAAAACTCTTATTTTTTTCCCCTCAGATTATCGAGACAACCAGTGCTCAATGTGAGGGGAGGGCTGCGAGGTATGATATCCCCCCATAGCAAAATTTTCGTAACGCATCCCACTAGTCTCATTGTCATAGGAGCACCCAAACATATCCTAACATTTTTCACTTTAAGTGCCGGAAACCACTTTACTTTTACAAGTGTGACCACTAGCGTACGTAGGCCTATATTTATTTTCGGGGGAGTGGAATACACAATAAAATATTTCGAATTACAATTTTTAAGAGGACCACTTTGGATTTCCAAGAGTTCCTTAATTCTTTCCAGTGGCAGCGATTGGGTGGGGCGTTGGAGGCAGTCCCCCCCTTTCTTTTTTGCCCCACACTATGGTCTCTTAATGCTAAGCTTTGTTGTCTACCAAGAAAAAGTAAACTGTCTTGCACCCAGTTTTGGCATCCAATCGCCGCTACTGTTACTTTCATTTGAAAATGTTGATTCCCTCAGAATTTCGGAGGGTCTGTAGCCCAATCAGCACTCCTGCGTACGCCAGTGAGTGTGACACTTGTCATTTATGAGGAATTCATACTGTCATCAACGTTCTAGGCACAGTTATTAATTTTCCCTCGTGGGAAAGTCAAGTGTTAGTTTGAGTTTTTGTTTTAAGTCCACTTTATGCACACCAAGGGTAATCGGGACTGGACCTACAGTATAACGTGGGATCCGAACCACTATGTGCCTCCACAAGGTATCGATCTCGGGACCCCTTGATTACAAGGTGACGACGTTACCACTACGCCATCGGGGAAGCCCCAAAGTAAAGTGTGAAAGCAATGGTGTGCCCAAATGGTGATAGGGTTATAACTGGGGCTCGGGACTTTATGTTATAACATTTTTTTTTCAATTGACTTCGGATCTATTATTGGATTGAGATCTTTACATATCTGATGAAAATCAGCCGAAATAGACGAACTTGACAAACCATATTTTGACATATTTCACCAATTTCGCGTTTTTACAACATGTTTCTTCAATTTTGTTGTAATAAGACATATTTCTGTATAATTTCGTAATTCTCTCGCACATAATCGGTTATTTCATATTTTTTCTTCGTAGCTTCAGCACAACGGATAGTTCATATTGTCGATGGCAGGATATGGAAATTACGGAGGAAGAAAGGTGCCGTCTTTTCTTAGTACAGAACAAAAATACCCCCACTTTATTTATCCCACCGACAATTGATAGCCATGCAAACATTATTGAGGAAAAATGTTCGCTCTCATTGTTGCACGGGAAGTAAAGAAGTTTCGTTCTCATTTCTTTGCCTTTTTCGCTTTTTACAAATATCAGTCAAAAGTAAAAATAACATTCGGTATACTACAGCCCCTACTCTATTCTATCGGGTATGGGAGAAATTCGAGAGTACTGTTGTATTTATTTTTGGCTTTACTGGTAATATTTCTGCATTTTTCTGACATATTTGTAATTTTTCATGACATATTTTCCAATGTATATGACAATTACATACATATTTTACAGTTGTATAGGACATAAAGTCCCGGGCCCTAGTCATAACCCCACCATTGGACCACAAACATGGTCGTAGGCACGAAAAAATTTCGGGGGGGGTTCATTCATAATTGTTCTCATGGGCGTCGCCAGAAATTTGAATAATAGAAATAATAAAATAATTGTACAATAATAATTAAA
Organism: Lepisma saccharinum; assembly: GCF_977018435.1. Classification (NCBI taxonomy): domain Eukaryota; kingdom Metazoa; phylum Arthropoda; class Insecta; order Zygentoma; family Lepismatidae; genus Lepisma; species Lepisma saccharinum. The sequence continues at coordinate 69,752,218 of NC_139234.1, read as the reverse complement.
ATTTCATAATAATAAAACAATTTTATTCCATAATTATAATACTAATAATAATTATTATTATATTATTGTTATATCCTTGAGGGGGCTTACTCAATCCAGCAGATGACTGAATATCCAGCACAAGTTTCTTTTTGTTTTTTTTACGTTTCATACAGTGTGTACTGAAATGCACAATTATTATACTTCGTCATTAAACTTTAGATACCTTCAAGAGAAAGGCTTTAATAGTTAGATGGAAATTTTAGTCATAATGCTTTTGTTGTTTGACTTTAAAATTAAATTTTTGGAATTTTGAAAAGTGTGGAACCAGTTATTCTTTTTAAAAACTTAGCCTGGTGATGGATTGTAACCTCAATCGCGAACTAAATGCGCTACAAAACTGGAGATCCTAGGTTTGAACTCCTATCAAGGGGGATTTTCGACTTTATCGGAGAGGGAATTTAAAAGCTGGAAAGGGAATTTTGGGACAATCATAAGGGAATCTTCAGTCTATATTCCTTGTGACGCAGGAGCAACACTGGAAAGATGACAGCAGAAGTGATAATGGTGGGGTCGCGGGTGGGCTACGATTCTGAGAATAAATCCTGTTTCACTCAACTTTCAGAATTCCAAATGTATGAAAATTCTAGCTCGATCGTTTCAAGATTGTCTCCATGTATTTTTGTGATGCTTCGAAAAAAAATTGAAAATTTGTTACAGATTTTGGTTTCTGAACTTCCATTAATCCAACATGTCAGAAGTTTCGGGGGGGGTTTGAACCCTAGAAACCCCCCCTCTAAATACGGCCATGACCACAAACGCAGGCAAAGATTGCAAAATGCGACTGCTAAAAAAAATAAAGCAACCCCCCTTTACGAAAATCCTGGGAATACCACTGCGCGAAAGGTTCCGTCAACGTGGTGACTACGTGTGGAGGAGATATTCAAGAAGTAGCGGCAAGCGAAATCCTACGTTGAGATTTCCACGTCCTCCACTGCGTGCACGCACGTTGTTTCCAAGTTTTGTAAGATTCGTGCCACAGTCGCCGGCGAGTGTCTGTATGTTAAGCAGCACCGGAAACTCAGTCACGGCTCTTGCACTTCCCAAAATGGTAAACACGCTGCCGCGCCTCAGGCAAGGTCTCCCGCGTAATAATAAAAGGAAGAGAGAGAAAAAAATGGAAACCAGTTCTGGACGTGTGCTGAGGAGACGAGGACTTTTATGCAACGAAGGTAGCTTCTAAAAATAAAAACCGGCTTCGCGCCACGCATCAATGGGTCGTTACCGAACAACTTGCATGCCTAATACAAACAACTCAATGCCCGACAAATGAGTGGCTGGCTTTGTTCTTTCTGCGGGCGCGTTTTAAGGAGTGATGTAGCCTCCATTCCACTCACTCACACACACCCAATGCATGTAAGATGAATAAAAGACGGATGGTCCGACAGTGGCGTGCCCAATACCCTTTGCTCCAGTATTACTAAAAAAAAGAACGACAAAGGCAGGAAATGATGACAAAATGAGGGCACGCCACTGGGTACCGAGACAGACTTAGGTGCCCGACACTCTGGACACTGTTCATAACTTCGATTGATTGATTGAGCTGGTTTATTTTGCTTCGCTGCCACTTTTGGCTAATCTTAAAGATGAGGATGATTGATGATACTATTAAATTGACGAAGGAACACTCGTAAAGAACACCCAAGCCAGAAATCGAACCCGGAGCCCATGGCGTCGTAGCGCGCTGTGCTAAACGCTCCGTCACTGAGGCCGTCTCCAAACATTGATAATATTTGAAAAAAATACCTGAACACCTCGATTTTTTTCTTTTCCCCTCAAGTTCGAGTTATCAAGGTTCCACTGTAACATATACGAACAAATATTTCAGTTTCTTTCAAGTATCATCAGGTCGTTCTCGGGAAGTATCGTGACGGTAGTTTCCTTGTTAATTCATTCTATTTGTTCTAGTAAACGTACCATTTCAGAGACTATTACGAAGAGGCCAGAAATTCGCGAAGAAATGTTATAGTTCGCGGCCCAAGGGATTTTAACTAAGAAGTTGCTGTACACAAAGCGTTTTGTCCGGACACCACAGCATCTGGGCAGTCGTTTTATGTACGTAAAACGAACGCATATAAAAAGAGAAATAACAAAGCAACGGAAGATTTTCAGAAAAGTGAAGCAGTCCAAAAATAGTGAATTCATAATTACATGAAAGTGACTACATGATTTCGTATTTATTGTGTACCACTTTTAGATCAATCCACTATTTTGTTCTTGTTTACGTCCTTGAAAGTTCTTTTCAAGTTCGCGAACACTAGTACCTTCTTTGACTGGCTTCCAAGAATAACTTCGGAAAAGAGAAATTTCCTTTCAAGTGGCAACATTGATCAGACAGCCACGAATATCTGTGGAGTTGACAAACGACTCCTTCTCTGAGCAAGGGCGCCCGCAGAGGGGGGACAGGGACTTGCCTCCCTGAGATTTCTGAAAAGATCATACATAATTCAAATTTTGAAATTGTAGCGTGAAAACATGGACGTGAAGTGCCGTGAAAGACAGCAGATTTAGTGCCTACGCAAATTGTGTTGGGGATGCTTTATGAGAATTCTCTTAACTAGGGGAAAGCCTCAATCCACCTTTTCCCCCACTTTAAACAGTGCTCCCCCCCCGAGAAAAAATCCTACGGGCGGTCTTGTCTCCGAGGCTTATGGATCATCCGAAATAACAAAGACGATCTGGTTCCATACATGTCTCCACGGAGGGCGGGTTGCTCAATGACATTTCAGGTCCACGCATGTTGCAAAAAGAACCTGTTTTACTGGCTTCGAACCTCCCTATTCAATTTGCTGGAGAAGCTTCTTTTCCAGCAGATTCTGGATATCGGCCTAAACGAGAGTACGCAGCCTCTGGACGCATCTAAAAAAAGGCCCTCGACGATTCCGGTTTGCTCTCTCACTTCCTTCGAAATTGGGGACTGGGAGCGGGTAATGCAAGCGTAGCATTACTGAAGCTGTACGAAGCGGTTAATCGAAGTAGTTATGGGTCGCCTGGAAGTTTGATCCCCCTCCCCCCAAACAAAAAGTCTCTCTGGAAGAACCACATCACGTCAACCATGTAACCCTGGACTGCGTTGGTGCATACCTTAAGGGTATAGGTGCAGACGAACGAGTCTCTGGTGTCTGTATACCCACAGCCAGTATAATTCATCTGTGGTGCTTGTGTTGTGTCCATGGGTGCCCATCCCCCCTCAAAAGAATTGTTCATCATACCCCCCCCCCCCCGCACACGCACACACAAATATAGTTTGGATAAACATGCAGTAGTAATAGATTTTTGTTTGAATGTCGATAAAATTAAAATTTTGAAATACGTAAGTTTTAGACAACGAAAGCTGACAGTATGTTACAATTATCCAGTCAGTCGTAGCACAGGAACGCATACAAGCGAAACAAATCGTGCCTGATATCAACCAACACTAAAACTGAAGTCTGCATGTCGGAAGTTCCAGGCCGAATCGGAACAACCACAAGGAAACACCAGACAGTTTACCAATAGCGGAGATGCCAACAATTGTAAGACGCATGAAATTCGAATCCTTTCATTGCAGTTGAAATTAAAAGACTAAAAAAGAAAAGGCACGGCTCACTTTCATGTTTGCTAACATAAAACGTGCAAAACTGCTCAGGTTCACTGCCATTGTTAGTATACTGAATCAACCTTATTCTTAATAGTTTGTCTGCTTGAATAACCTTGTATTAATGCGAACAGCACGTCCCCCTTCCCTTTTCAAACAGATTCTAAAGGCATAAGAGGTGGTGTTTCATTTCAACCCAATTGCCGCGATCACACACAGGTAGGAAGAAAAACTAATAATAATTACTAAAAATCAATAACAAGCCAAACAAACGAAACGATCCCCCCCCCCCATTTTTGTGTGAAGATATATAGAATTTGTAGCTAAAGTATAAAACGTTGTTCCCCAAAAAATTCCCATGACGCAGGCGCGTCATGAATCAGCCTTCTGGGCACTCCTGGTCCTATCATGCGAGTTTGTGGTTGTCCTTTTATCCTTATCGACGGGAGTAGACGAAATTGACAGAAGAGGGACGTAAAATAACCTAATCACTCATTCATATGTTATACAACTCGAGACCAGACAGACACACCGCCAAGTCTCGTTCGTCTCGATATTACCCCTATTTCTAGTCAACCCTATGTTTTGCCATGTTTTCCTGCATTTTACGGTCTTATTTATGACCCCCTCCATGAGCGTGCCCAGCCTTTTTTTCTTCAGAGGGACCAAACAACACTTCCCAGGGAGGCCAATCCTTTATCTTGAAGTATTTCAAAAGAAAAGTTTCTTTTTACTTACCATACTTACCACATAAAAAAAAAAACAAGCATAATAAACAGGATGAAATTGTTCAGCAGTCGTTTCTCACAATGTCTCCATCAATCCCCTCTGGCACGCCAATAGATATTAGAATCCTGAATTATATAACCATAATCTCGAATCCTCGATACGCTCATTACCAACCCAATACGCTCTTGGAATGAATTCATTTACCTGGCGTAATTTCTTTTTAAATGTTTTAGAACAGTGGTTCTCAAACTTTCCCCCCTCATTGTACCCTTTAGTCTTAACTAAACGTCTAATGTACCCCCATCAAAGGCTTTCTCGGAATAGTGGGTTTTGGGGAATTATTTTGGTTGGGCGTTTTTGATATGTTGGATGCGTGTATCTGCAATAGAGCAAAATGGCATTCGGGCTGTATGTGGAAAGATGGTAAACAAATAAACATTAGAATCCTACGTTTATTACTTTATTGGGTGTTCCTACGCTTACAATTTTTATCATTACTGGCAAAAATTAAAATGTTAAACATATGTATGCTAAGAAGTATGTAAAACACTTTCATTTTCATATATTTTCCCAGAGTTATTTAAAAGAAAAGTCAAGCACAATTTTGAAGTTTTTATTGTAAATCCTCAGTTTGTAGTGAGATGGGTGTGCCTGTATAGACTGAGACAGTTCTTGATGTCTGGTTGTGCACTTGAAACTTTCAAGCGGAGATTCGGCTCCAAATCTAGTCTATTTCGGTGCTTGTTTTTTTAGGTACACCATGGATGATAGACCAGTCTCCGAGCTGACTGCGTACCCCATTCAAGTAGTTCATGTACCCCTGGGGGTACGCGTACCACAGTTTGAGAACCACTGTTTCAGAAGATTCTGCAAATACATCCGATGATCAATAAAGGACAATGAACACTTCCTTAACTAATTTGACGTAAGAATTTAAAACAAAAGCGGAAATGCTACATGGAGAGACACCCTTCCTTTTGCCCCAGGTAAGATAAACGCTCCAAGCCATCGGCGGAACACACCTTTGGCCGCCATTTTGAGAGACGAAGCAGGCAACACCCTTCCTCCGACCTTGAGTTATTCCCAGCTCGGCTTCATCCCCTAACGGAACTAACCTACCCTAACTTGGGGAGGGTCCTGTAGCATGAGGGTAAAAAACGATCGATAAAAGTCCCTTGTTGAGTGGAAGCGAAGGGGGATGAAGCTGCTGGGGTAACGACTATTGCAGTGGGGTAGACGCAGGATCTGACGCAGCTGAAGCCGGAAGTCCTTTCACATAAATCGTTCTCCACACGAGCCATTATATTTATCAGAAAGAGAATGTTCAGAAGGGAAACAACTTCAACAAACGTTGTACCATTTCATGCAACGAAGCGCTTCAAGTTATAAGCAAATCATAAATAAAACCGTACAGCCGACCGAGGACACAAACATCAACACAAAACCCTGCAAAATATTCACCACTTAAATTGTAATTGCGTCCAAATTGTTACAAATACCTGGATTACGTTTGTGCCATTGTGGATAATGTCTGAAAATAAAGACTACTTAAATATATATATATATATATATATATATATATATATATATGTATACTTCCAAACATAGGCGTAACTTGGATGGGGAAAAGGAGGGTACTTGCTCCCAACATTTTCAGGTTTATTAAAATTTACAAGGGTACTTTTGTTAATCTCCTGGAACGTGAGGAACAAAGTAATGAACATTTTTTTGTGATATCGCAAATGTTACAGTTATTTAGCAAAATAGCCCCAGACGCTACTTTTATGGGATGAAAAACTTTCCCATTCTGCCCCCTCCCCCAAGTTCAATCCTCTCCCCCTCCAAATTTAGGCTCCAAGTTACGCCTATGCATCCAAAACTTGCAATAACAAGCTAATCAGCATAAAAAAACGGACCGAGGCGACAGGACGCACGATATTGTGCAAACGGTCCAGTCGGAGCGGTCCGTGCAGCTTGTCGCGTTACACCAGTATGAAACATTCCATTTAATTCTGAAGGTTCGTAATGAAGTGATCCCTGTCGCTTATCGATTTGGTGTGAAAGCTTCCAAAAACTATTAATTAACCTTGGGAGCGATAACTAACTAACTAACCAACCAACCTTGAGCCGCGAGAAAAATCGGTGATGCCAGAGAGGCGAGGGGGCAGTCAATTCCCGAACATGCGAGGCAATGTCCTGCACCGTGGTCGTGCGTCAGGCTTTGGGCGCTCTGGGTACGAGACACACTGGTTCGAGTCTCCTTGGGCGTGGGGGCGTACTTGATGGATGTGATTGCCTACCTGTGCTGAGGAAGGTGGAAGCGAGGCCCTGGTCCTCAAGGGCTGTTGCGCCACGAGTTATGTTATTAATATGCATTTTATGTGAAACTTAAGGATAATAATGAACGTGATTACCAATACATAAAGAACATGACACTAGTAAATTCTTTCAAGGCCAAGCGTCACCGTTGTGACTTCTTAGCACAACCTCTACTCATTCTCACGTAGACCAACGAAAAAGCGCACAGTGCAAATAGATATCCACATCTACGCATTCCATTTTCTGAGGGAAGAAAAACGAGGCAAAAATATTGCAAACCAGTACATAGCAACTGAAAAAGCATTCCGTGTCGGGGGGAAGGGTATAAAATTTGGGCCCCTGGGCTATCCTGTTTTGATCTTGCCGACATTAGTATTATTGTTACCATGGTACTTCACTTCTACTATAATTGCATGATCTGTATTGATAACACTTGTAAATTTTTAATTGTTGGCATCCAAAATGTTTACATTCGTTTCTGGGAGGAACAATTGTTTATATTCGAGCAGTGTTACCTGACCTCACGCGCCTTTCTTTGCAGTCTGCCATACAGACATGCACTCCGGTTAAAATACAGTATTGAAAATAGGGTTATGAATTATGGTGTAAGAAGTTATTTAAACGCTAGAAACTTCTACCTTCTGTCATGAAGTAAGCAAGTAAAAGGACTTGGCATCTTGTTTCATTTTGCTATTATCACAATATTAAGGAATTTTAAAAGCCGATGGTTTTTGTCACTTCTGCCAGATCAGCGTATCATTTTTGTGCGCTATAGCCCAGGATAGCAGAGTGGCTACCCCCCCCCCCCCCCCCCGTCCAGTGCAGTGCAGAGTTATCGGTCAATCTGTCTACTAGGACGCGTGCCAAGTTCGATTTTTCCTGTGAAGAACAACGCAAGAATCACGCAACTAGGGTGCGGATTTATAGGCACTAAAAACTTGTACCAAAACTGATGAAAATAGGTACTAGAAAATAATTACTTGTCATAATTTTCTTCGTTGCACACTCATACCCAAAAAGGCATATTTAGGCAAGATTATGCAAAATAGGCATTTTAAGAATATTAAAGCCTATGTGTAACTGAAAAATAAGAGGGGCAAGTACGCAGAATCGGCATTCTAACGTTAACAATATCAACAGGGGCGGCGTCAGGGAGAGCAAAAACTTATTTTCAACCTAATGAAATGTTTATGGTTATCAGGTGACAAACTTTAAAAAAAGAGGACATTTTAATATTTCACAAAAGATTTTACAGAAGTGTTATACAACTCGACAACTCTCTTAATGGCAGACAGGCGCGTAGCTCCAGGGGGGGCTAACGGGTTATCGGGGGGGCTTTCTAAACCAAGCCAGTTTTTTAAAAGTTTAATAGTATTAAATGAAGGTAAATTATGTGTGTCGGGAGTCATTAAATTAATTTAAAATATAAAATTTAGAAATATCACACAAATACTAGTTTATTTTTCTATATCTTCTAAAACATCTCTTGAAGTGCTAATGACTGCTACTGACACCATCTCTTAATACATACTCCATACTATTTTTTATGATACAGATATTTAAGTTAAAATGTACAATATTCAGTTCAATCATAGTGCCTACCATACATTCCACCCCCGGCCAAAGCAATAAAACTTGGGATCTGTTGACATTTTAAGGCAGATGCGGAAGGAATGTGGATAATGACATCAAAGTCACAGATTTATGTCAAGCGAGAGGCTGCAACAGGGGCAGGGAAGGTACAGATAAAGAAGGCTCCCTATCAAAGAACTTTCTAAAGTCTAGAGAATCTTTTAAACACTTGCTGCTGCTTAGACTTCTGCTCATAAACAAGATGAACGAACGAAGTTGTGAACAAATTAATATATTCTGTCTACATTTTCACTCTTCACCTCAAACAAATTAGAATACAAAATAGTTTTACCTGTCAAGGGGGCTGGCGGCAGTGCCAGGGGGGGGGGGGGGGGCTGGCGACCCTGTCCCCCCTGTCCCCTGCCTGGCTACGGGCCTGATGGCATAGCCAGAAAATATAATGTATACAACTAAACTCTTACATTACCGATTTCGAAAATATTAACCCAGTGTTTCAGGTCAGCAGCATCTATTGTATAATTTGCAATTAAAATTTACATATGTAGTACTTCATCACCTTTTATTTAAACATTCGGTATTTGTTGCTTCACGTTGCTTCCTGCCTTCAAATTTAGAGGCTGATGGACAGACACCATGGCCGATTTACTTTGTGCAAAAATTTTTATTAACAAATATATTGAAGTGGAAGTATTCTGATTAAATGGAATTTTTTAGTGTCTAAAATGGAACAGGCCAATGCAAATCAGCATTTAGCAAATAAATTTAATGATATTATCCAGAGGAAACTAAAAGATTCCATTGAATCGAGTCATCAACTAATTTAAACCCAGTGCCGGATCTACATAACTTTCCCCCCTCAAAATATTAGGAAGGGCCTCCTACCTTCACACACACATTATATATATATATATCATATGTTACACCCTGTGGTGGCGATTGGGGGGGGGACAGTTGCCCCCAATTTTCGCCACTTTTGCCCCCGCACTATGCTAAATCTTATCTACAACGAGAAGTATACGGTCTTTGCCCCCCTAGTTTTGGCACCTTACCCCCCAGTTTTGGGACCCAATCATCGCCACTGGTTACACCTATATAATGTATGTGTGTGTGTAATTCTTGATCTCATGTTGACAGTCACAAGAGCTTCCAGGGTGATTCAAAAGTTTCTTAACACTCCCTACAAAAAGTAAAGAAGTCAGGCTGGGTACAATTGGTCATGATAGAAAAGGTTAGGCTTAGGGGGAACCACATTGGTGTTTTCCAAGTGGCCGCCATATTGAATTCAACTTAAAATGGGAAGGGGTGGCAAAGTCAAGTAAAGCATAAATACTGATGTCTTTCTGGATGGGGGTTAGTCTTTTTTCTTAAGTTGGGACCTAATACACTTGAGTTAAACTTTGAAAAATTGTAATTACAATAACTAGCTTTCACAACAAAACATATATATCAGGGAACATCAAACTTAGCTGGACAAAAAATTCACTGCACTACTGTGATTATGTAATTATACAACGTAATACTTTACATGTAACTTTTGACTGAGAATTTGAATATCATATTCAGTTTATAATACAGGGTGGCACACGAAAAACCGGCCTGCCTGAAGAGAGTACATCTCGCTGAGCTCCTTCACACACATCTGCACCAAGTCTTCACGGCTTTCGTACTGGCAATGAGATAGTCTACCATAGTAGAGACGGCATCCGGCTGTCTGTATAAGCGACAATGAGGTGTTTACACGTGCTCGTGGCAGGCAGGCAGGGCCAGTTTTTCGTGCGCCGCACAGTATTTATTCCTACAATCCTATACATGAGTTTAATATTTTCGCACATATTTACATATAAAAGGAACGCCCAAGATAAAATTTTCATCCAGGCGAGGTCGATTTTTGGCACCCCAACTGTCCACCCCCACCTCAGCTTTCTACCCTGATCCCACTACTTTCCACCTTCAGCCAATAAAGAACATGATCGTGTTGTACGTATATTTACGGTTGTAATGAAGATAAATAATAGCCTTGTTTTTTTTTTAAATACCTTAATGTCAAAGAACGCGTATATTGTAGGTTGATATTAAAATAATAGTAGCCTCTTGCTTTAAATTGCTACATGATTTTGCAATATACCTTTGTCATTGAGAAGTAATTCCTCTACACAAATCCAACTCTTTATAAAACAAATATCCACATTCATGTAATCAGAAATAGGATTTGGCTCTACTAAATCGGGATACCCCGCTTGGTGCTCCATCGAGGGCGGTGCCCAGGCAATCGCTTGGGTTGCATTGTTTTGAACGTTGGTTAAGCATTGGTATAAATATGTAAAACTGCAACTTTCAGCCACATCAATGCAGTATGAAGTAGTACGTGGAAAAAAAATTAATAAATACTAGTCCTAATTATATAAAACAGTGGCATATTGAAAACAGAATATTTTCAACTTCTGCTTGACTTTTCCAAAGGGAAACAAAGGTGCCTATTTTGAAATGGACTAGCTCATTCAAGAGAATGAAGACTACAGTATATCCATGCATTTTCCTCTATTCTCGCACATATTCATTCATAATATACCATGCGCTTTTCCTTAATTCATTGTCAGTTTGAAAAAGGAAATACTGAAATAGTAAACGCACAAGCACAAAGAAATACATTCACTGAGTGATAGTCTCACATTATTGATTCTACCCATTTCAGAGCAGAATCTTGCGTAATTTCCCACCTGTTGTATGCAAAGTTTCTGTGTGCAAAAGTTATGTAATATGTTGAAAGTTATAAATTTGGGCCCCCACCGGGGGGCCTGGGCGTGATGCTGATCACATCACCCCCACTCACGACCGGATCAAGAAAGTGTGGGGCGTTACCCCCACACCCCCTATACGCCTTCATGGCGTGGTGCTATACACAGGGGAACACTTTACTTTTACCGGGGGGCCTAAATGAGAACTGGAGGGGCTGGGCCCCCCTCGGTTTTGGAGCCCGTGGTGATGTGATATATATATATATATATATATATAT